>NC_137464.1:255878297-256478297 GCF_964235325.1 Thermobia domestica
AAGTGTAAAGGAGATAGCTTCACAAGGGTTTCTCTTCATCCGATTTTCTTCAAACTTCGCACATACAGTATATACTAGACAAAAAAATAATAAAATAAAATTTAAAAATCGGTACATATTTTTTGTTTCTTCCGGAAAATAAGTTAAGGGGGGCAAAGGGTCCATTTTCAAAAAATGGTCCCTTTGTTTAAAAAGACCACTTTAAAGAAACGAAACTCTGCCGATGCAAAGATGACTTCAAAGTAGGAGATACGGGGGGGAAAGTGTCAATAAGCACAAGCATCAATCACTGACTGTTAGGACACTACAAGGCCACTTAAAAAAAAAACAAAAAAAACAGAAGGTAACGTTATTCTGGATTTCGGTGGAATTGCTTGAAACTGTCATATGTTGCACCACAAGCATCCATCACTGACCGTTTGGCCACTATAGGACCACTTAAAAAAAAGGCTGAAGATGACGGTATTCTGGATTTCGGTGGAATTGCTTGCAACCGTGATATGTTGTAGATGTTATAATCCTTTAAAAAAAAGTCTCAACAGACGCAGCCACCAATAAATGACCGTTTGGCCACTACAGGACCACATTTAAAAAAATAGGTCACGTTATTCTTTATTTCGGTGGAATTGTTTGAAACCGTGGCATGTTGACCTAACACAGAAAGACAATTTGGTGTTTTTTCACATGCAACAGCGACTTCTGTTAATGTAGAAAGGAACTTTTCCATCTACAGTACAAAACGTTTCTCACTGAGGAACGCAGAGGATTTACCTAAGAAAGACGTTCATAGTTCAAGCAACACAGGTCATAAGAAATTGGAATTTTATTTTCTTAGTGTTTATTTCAATGTATATGATAAAATTTTAGTGCATATTTTTTATTTTTTCTTGCATATTTGCATGTATATCTCGGGACTTATTTGTGCATGGAAATCCGGGCTCTAGTAATGTGATTTGACCTAGCGAGTTCATCAATAAGTTTTAATTCATTCCAGTATTTACCGCTTTCCTTTGTGAAAACTGAACGCTTTAGATACTCGTGTCACTGTCATTTGATCTCTCAGAAACAAATGAAAACTCTCAACTGGAAATTAGCTACAGGAATTCGTCATTTGTCGCCAGCTAAAGCAAGGATTAATTTTTTAGAATGAAGTTTTAGCCATACCAGAACATCTCAAATCATATAAGCAAAACATAGAAATTGAAATAACATACGGTGTTAAAATGTCAAGTTAAAAGTTGCAGAAGGATGAGATAGACCAATAGATTTATATTGGAGAGCTTGTTGTTAAAAATAAAATCTCCGAAAAATATAAACATGGTTTAAAGCACGAATAACTGTCCCTTGCATCGCTGAGTCATTTGAGAAAACTTTATAAAGAACTTAAATGCACATATGGAATTAACCCTCACGCTCTAGGCCAATAACAGAACATTTCCAAAGTGAAAGTGATGAAAATAAACGGTTAGAAGTAGGGCCTAAATATTTTTGATGAAGTTAAACTGAGAGAAGAAATTCAGTTTTATTTCTTGCCCTCTTAAAGTAAATGCATTCGTTGATTTGGGGTGTAACACTCCAGATTTTCAGAAGAAAATGTTGCCCAATCACACTGTGATATTTATGATTGTAGCCTACATGTATATATATGTCCGAGGTATCTATCTTGAGAACGATTAGTGGTTTTGGAGATGGGGAAGGACTAGTTATTCAAAAACCAATTAGACCACTGATGTATGCATTTACGCCGATCCCAAGAGTTTCAGCATTCGCGCGCTACCCTAGCCAACTTTTTGAAGTTGGTCATGTAAAACGTACAGAAAAATTTCGGCAAGAGAACAGAACCTAACCAACCCCTGCGGGGCTTCTAACCCGTTACTATTATTATTATTATTATTATTATTATTATTATTATTATTATTATTATTATTATTATTATTATTACTTTTACTACTACTACTACTTTTACTATGGATCTGTATAGTAAAACTGGAAGCTTATATTAATGAAAAAAGTGTTATGAAAATTTAAAAAAACTAATCAGTATATCACTTTTTTGAGTATTATTTTTAATCTTATTGTAATGATAAGAGTGGCATGAAAATTTTAAAAACTTTCCTTGGGCAGGGTTTGAAGCCACAACGAAAACGACTTTCATTACTAGTATGTTACACTAGCACGCTCGGCTACGAGGGCCGACAGCAGTGAACCTTTTCTTTCCGCTATATGTAGGTCAACTCATGACTCTTGATGTTCTATCTGTATCGGCCAATAAGATCAGAGGATATCTGAAACTCTTGGGATCCGCGAAAATGCTTGATGTATTAGTAAGTTCTTATATAGCCAATATCGAACGCACATTACCATGCATGGAGAATAGCTTACATCCGATCAATACATGGATGAATAATAATGGTGTAGAACTCAACTGGAATAAAACTAAATTTATAATTTTCACCAGAAAGACAAATCTTCATTCATATCATTTACAGTATAATAATGTTCAATTAAAATCTGAAACCATCATCAAATACCTTGGTTTATTTTTAGATCGCAAGTTAAATTGGAAAGCTCATATATATATAGTATATTTCTCAAGAAAACAAAAAAATATCTTCATTTGTTAAAATGTCTTTCTTTTAAAAGGTGGGGCATCAACCCGTTTACATTACTAAATATTCTTCATCAAGGATACATATCGAAAATATCATATGGTTCTATATTTTATAACAAATTTGGACAATATTACAATGGCTTGGAACAAAACATATATAAGCTATCTAAACTAATTTTCTCTCAAAAATCTTTTTGTCCAAAAAATAGCACTTTTAAAGGAATCAGCTTATACCGCTAATACTTCGAAATACCAAAAGTATTATTTAAATTGGCACCTAAATTTATAATAAAAGCGTTTGGTAAATCTAACTCTCCAATACCCTTCAAACTACAGCAGATAGAACTTCTCTTTAAGAAAAAAAAAACGTTCCTTTTACTCGAAACTATCCTTGGGTTGTCCAGGCATACTTTAATTTCAAACAATAAATACAGCGATACAAAAAGTTCCAACGCTACCGCGTTTTGTCCGGAATTATAACATTAATTTGGTACAAATCAAAGTGGTGAAACCTTCGTACATATCAATTACAAAAGAGGACCTTAAAAAAAAAAAATCAAAATATATGGAAAGACTTCATCCAAGAATTTCAAGAGGACACTATCTTCGTATATACAGACGCATCAAAATATAATAATGTCAATGTAGAAGCAGCAGTTGACATACCCGCCAGAACAACAACACTTCAATATAAATTGCCTAAAAATACAATTTTTGAAGGAGGAGCATTTGCCACACGACAAGCACTATTATACATTAAGAAACACAAAATAACAAAGTATTTTATATCTTCAGATTCACTAAGTGTTTTAACAGCATTAGAGTCAACTGATTGGAATAGTTCTACAGCTTGGATTCTGTTAAATATTAAATACCTATATTTTATAATGTTGAAGAAAGATTATAAAATATCTTTTACGACCATCAAAGCACATGTCAACATTAAAAAGAACAGCAACATAATAGATAAGGCAGCCAAAACTTCATGCTTTCAAGAAAAACCTACGAACACCAATTATTTCCAAGAAATTTTTACAATTGCATAACAGAGTTCCTCAAGGAACATTTAAACTCCAAAAACATTATTGATATGCTTCTCTTTCGTATAAATATATGTTGGCATCAAACAGGACATCACTTAAAATTTTATCTCAATTTCTATTAAAGTGCTTTCAAAACTAGAAACAATCTGACAGCTGAAAAACACATGCATATTTGTTTTGAAGAAGAGAATCTACGTCAAGTAGTCATTGCGGTCACTCAGTGAGGGTCGAATTATAAACATCATTTTAGCAACAGTGGGTGGAGGGTTTCCTTGACAACAGACCTCAACATTCCAATGTTGCCGCTAAATAGTTCACATCGTCTCTTCAAAAGGAAATTCACTTGTTATGCCTTACAAATTGTTTCTTAGAGTGCGAGTTGCATTCATAGGTCCAGATTCACTTTACAAGAGCTCCCCTTATGAGTTCAAAATACGTGTTCGGACTATGTCATAAAAACGACAGGGCAACAAATCGCAAACTAATTCGTGCTAAGTGGATAGTAAAAACGAGAACACTTACCCAATACTATCTAACTGAGTCAGGGTAGGAGAGCAGCAGGGAGGACGTTCACATGGAATGTGCGCGTCAGCGGCGCAGAGTATAAACATAAATGAGGATAATACAAAAATTTTGTTATCGGATAAAATCACATAGATTAGAATAACCCTTGTAATAGTTCAACACTAGTAAAATTATACTTGTAAACTTAGAATACTTATTTGCTACATTGTGCGGAAATGCTCCGAAGTGAAATTAATATCCTAGACAATCCTCTTTCTACGAATTTACTCGTTTTAATCAGAAATTATGTTAATATGGTAGGTTACATTAGTAGAATAGGGAAAGTTAGATTGGGTTAGAAGAGTACTTTGGGTTAGGTAAAAAGATTCTTAGATTAATGAAGTAGATTAAATTAAGTTAGGTCATTATAATAAGTTAACTTAATAGAAAATGCTGGGTTAAGTTAGTACTTGTATGTTGCATTTATAAGCTCCTCAGCAAATATGTGGTTTTCACAGTGATACGATTTCCTATAGCACTTGTAATCGTTTCATATTAGTAACACTATACTTGTAAATATTAAAGATAGCTTCCACTGGAGAAATTACACACCGGCGTAAAATAATATGTAATACAGTCCTCTTTCATAAAGACTCGCTCATTTTAATTGTGCTATAACAGCTATCATGCTTTGAGCTAACCATACGCTTGTAAACATAAAATTCAGCTTTACTAAGGGCACCGATCCTGGGATTCCTGGCATTGTATTTATGAATATACAAAATTGGCATAATTTGAATTAAATTTGTCTCAAAATCCTCATATATGCCTTCTACATTTCAATGCCTCCTCTCCAATGTTACAGAGAAATCGGCGCCCTTGAGCTTTACTACATTCTGCAGAAGTACTCTGACCGAATACCTCAATACATTAGTTTAACATCGCACAAGTGAATCGCCTGCAGTTGGTACTTGCGCCCTATTATTAAAATTAACCAACCTATTATTAAGAGGTTGGTATTTGCCTCTGAGTCACTCGCTACATTTGCTCATTCAACTATCTTACCTCATTTCGTTTTACCCTCGTTTTCTTCAGTTACTGAAGGATGGTGAAAAAGGGACAACGAGTTGTATGTCCTTTGTTGTTTCGAAACAAACCGAAGGGGACGTCACATTATGATATACGAACACAAAATATAAAGAATTCACTTTAACTTAATTTCCAATTAGATCCTTTATTCAATTTAAAAAATATAATATGTTAACTATTAAAAAAAACAACAGATACTTGATAATGATGGCAGAATATGTGATGTCTACAATGAATACGTATTTGGTTTGTTTTAGAAAGTATATAATACTGAACAAAGTTTATTAATTATTTTTTTTTTAAAACGTCAACATCGCGTTTCATTGCTTGTAGATGTGATGTCTGGAGGTTCCAGTTCCAATTTCATGTCAGCTGTCTCAACAGAACTTTTCAGACCTGGAAAAGAAATGAAAGATCAATTGAATGGATATAACATAATACAGGGTGGCCACGAAGTCCCGTTACTCCTAGATAAACGATAATGTAAGTTTTCCCGTTACATGAGTATTTGGTTTCAGCACGCGAGTACGTTACATGAGTACATGAGTATTCGTCGTACGCGAATATTCTACGGAAGTCTTTCCTGGGCGTTGGATTGGTCGTGGTAGTCCAGCTCTGCCTGTACCACTTGTTTGGCCACCACGAAGCCCGGACCTCACCACCTGTGATAATGTGGTATAGGGGTTCATAAAGGACATCGTTGCACAAAACCGTTACGATACCACTGCCGAACTGACAGAAGCTGTGAAACAAGCTTTCACTCAAGTTACACCAGCAATGCTCCGCAAAATGTCGCACATAATCTGGCGGCGTATTATCGTTTGTCATGAGAATGTTGGTAGACATGGTAGACAGTGTGATCCTTTGGATACTTAATGTTTCCTATCTCAACAAAACTTCTCGAAAGCATTGTTGTTCATGTCATTCAGTTCTTTCCGTGTAGTTATTTACGTACGTTTGCTGGTTTATATTACTTATTTTCAAGGCTAACGGGACTTTGCGGCCAACCTGTAGTGATTTGGAGAACAGAAAATAACAATAAATATTTGGTATGTTCAGTGCACGGCGCAATCAAGTCAATTTTTGGTCATTATGGGCATATTTCATCTTTAACATCTCTATCTGAAGCCCCTTTCAGAGCTTAAGAGATTCATGTCCAGATATTGATAAAAACTCTTCTAATGTTAAAAAAAAATGTGTTTAAGCATACCACACGGACTTTGTCTCGTTTTTTCCCCCAATTTTGATAATTTGATTTGATTTCCTTGAACTCTGAACGCTCCACATGACGAGTTTTTTTCTTTCTTTTCTTTTTTTTTTGTATGATTTCATGTAATGAAGGAAAACATATGTGTTCGTTTTATTGAAAGTGATAATATATAAGTCACAGTGTACAAATCACAAACTAAGGTAGACACAGCATTTGTTACGTTTGTTTTATATCTCAGACAAAAAAAAAATCAGTTTTTTTTTAGTAAAATATTTACTAATAAATAGATAATACGTAATTATGATACGTTATGGATTAAAAATATGTTTATTACAATCTACATCATTTCTTGCTTCAAAATACACTTATTTTCTGCAGACTTTTCAATAGAACCAATGATAGCCAGGATAGACACGTTTCAGGTTTCAAACCAGTAAATGTCACTTTAGAAAATCTTATAAACATTTACTCAGTTACTATTTCTACTAACGAGGTGTCACTTGACACTGTATATGAGAGTGTAGTATTTCCATATTATTGTAAATAATTTTCCAAAATAATATTAATGTTATATTTAACCCTCCGTGGTGACACTTATATTTTGTGACACGGAAGTCACACTGGGGTTCATTGGACCTCAGAAACTTTTTGTCTTATTTAATGTTTTAAATACCTTTCTTCATTTTTGTTAGTGTTTTTGTTTTTACTATCCTGTGACAGACGCAGAGTACCAGCCATAACAACAGGCAGTGTTGCCAGTTGAATTTACATCAATGAGAAACGTTTTAAAAAACAACAGGAAAAAAAATTAGAACTAAAAGTAATTTCTCTGAGTGTGACCACAGAGGATTGAGCATCCGTTTTTCTATAAAGAAAGATATGGTAACACTCTACAAGCCAAGTCTCTCATTCTGTTTCGCAGATCATTATTTTCGCTGATATTAATTTTATTAAATTAACATGTTTGTTTTAGAAGTTCCCAGTACCCAATAGTATCTATTCTTATATAGTAAAATAATGAAAGTATATCTCTAAAGTATAAAATACAAAGAAAATACATTCCAGGGAAAGCTTAGAGTATAGCACATCAAACAATTTTATCAGTCAGTCTTTCTTTGATACTTTTCTTTTTCGGAAGCAATCGAGGAAAAATTAAAATGCGAGCGGAATGCACTGGAACACTATTTGCTGAAGGATGTTGCCTCCTCAAAATGAAATATAATCACAATTTATCCAAGTCAGCTACGGGGTTGACCAAATCCAGGAGATGAGGCAAAGCTTCCTAAGAAGATTATTAGAAGAAACATTTTCCAGAATTGAAATAGGAATGAGTTTCAACCTACAATACAGGAGCGCTATTTTAAAAGCGTCCTCGAAGGAAAGTTAAACTGTTTTGTGACTGAAGTTGCTGCCTATGAAAGTTTGGGTTAATTCCGGAAGATGTGTTCTGCGTTAAAGTCGTACAACTATGACAAGTCTTGGACACCGTTGTCCAAAATATGCAGATTCCATTTGGCCAACATAAAAAGTTATATCTATTTCTTCTGTGGTTCGATGCAAACAGATTTGATATCGGTGATATCCCACCTACTAACGGTGGACAAAATATGTGAAGTTATACCATCTCTTGATAGAGGGTAATTTCAAGAACTCGTTTCCTTAATTCAAATATGGCCTGATATCAGTAAGATATCTATTAATGACGGCTATGTTGAAATGAAATGAAATCTTTAAGTTTTACGTCCCACGTTTATGCCGGTTAGGCTAAAGGAGACCGTGATAATGAGAAATGAACGAAATTAAGAAAGTGGGAGGAAACGGGAGAACGTCGAGAAAACCCACGAGCACAGTGTTTGTCTACCACAAAGTTCACACGGCGCAAGCTAGGATCGAACCAGGGACCCGAAGCACTGGAGGTGAACGCTCTACCACTGAGCCACAGCGCCCTCTGGCTATGTTGAGGAAGGTTTTGCAGTGATGATAATAATATTGAGAACTTTGAGAGTCAGTCCTTGGAATGTACTCATTCAAAGGAATGCAACACTTACATCAAATGTGCAATTTAAGTGCACTTATATTACAATAACAAATGTTATTCTTTCCAGTACAGTGAATACTTCGAAGTGTACAAATATTTACTAATAATTCCGCTCACGCAAATTACTTCTGAAACAGTGTTCTCCAAAGTGAACATAATCAGAAACAGACTTACAGTTAGATCAAAAATGGCAAACGAAGCGTTTGTTTCGATGTACAATTAAAAAGGATACCCTAAATACAGTTGACAGTGAACTGATCAAAAAAAAAGTTATGTGAATCTAGGTCCGAGGTGAAGCGATTACTAATGATTTAATTACATAAAGATAATGGATAACAAATCGACAAAGCATTTGAAGATTTATTTTATCTGTTGAATTCAAAAAATGCAAGTTACCTATTTCTTACAGTACTTGGAGACACAAAATATTCACTGTATACTTTTTATGAAGTTACAATGCAACTTTAGTAGACAAGCAGATATTGAAAACGAAACAACACTAGAATACTCAGCGTTGTATTATGTGCATTGATAATTATATTCACAATATGTCTGTGCGATACGTTTCGTTTGTGACAGTACGAAGAATATCATTTCTCAAATTTATTGTGAGATATCAAGCATGGTTTGGACAATCAAACTTGTGATAAATTTATGAAATACTACATTGACACAGTAGACTCTCTTTCTAATTTAAGACTTTTACAGCATTGCAGGGGCGGATCCAGGGGGGCGATCGGGGCGATTGCTCCCTCAGAACAGGAAACTTTCTTGTTTTATATATATAAATAAAATCCATCCCAGAGTTTGGAGCCCTTAAAAGTAGCATTATGACAACCCACCGCCTCCCCCAGAAGTCGGCCCTGGATCCGCCCCTGCAGCATTGTAGAATGTACAGTCTTAATTTACATCCACATATCCGCGTACATTGATTATTCCCGTGTGTTTGAGAGCAGTGTTCGGATCAATGTGCGAATTAGGTAATCTATATTGGGGGGGAGTAGGAATACAAAGTAGAAACTGGATGCAATTAGCTAAGGATAGAAGTCAGTGGAGAGCTTTTGTGAACGCGGCACTGAACCTCCGGGTTCCATAGGCCATAGAGTTAGTTAGTTAGTTAGTTATATTGGGGGGGGAGAGGATAAATTAGGCCAACAGGATGTAAAGTTTGAAGGTGCAATAATTCAAAATTAGACAATAATGTCTTACTTCCCCCCCCCAACACACATAAATATGACATCTGTAATAAATAAGATATTTATTAATTCAATTAATCTAGACAATAACTATGTACGTATATATTGTCTGACATGCACACACCTCACCTAACCTTTCTGAACGTGTTTAAATGTACTGTACTTACTCTTTTGTCCGTAACTCTCTAAGGTTTATTTACTTAATAATTAGGCCCGAGCGATAGCTATGATCACAAGCATATGTTAATTGTTCCACTCATATTGAAATCTTCCATTTTTCATTATTACACATAGCCTTACAAAAGACAACTACTTCAGTATTATGAAAACCACTAAAAGTATCAGTTAAACCGGACTTACGTTTTTTTTCTTTTTTTTTTTTTTCTAAACCTACGTATTAACCTATCATACGAGAAAGGGTTTGTTGCTGGTCCCGATCTCTGGCATCAAGGTCAAATCTAAGGCCAAATATTTAAAAACTCTCAATTCAAGTTTCGAGCTTGTGCTTCTACTCCTCGCGAAAGCTGCGCTCTTCATGTTTATTTATTTATTTATTTATTTTTAAATCTCGATCTCGTGACGGAGCTCAGGAAGTCAACACTTACAATTACTTTACTGTTAGGTTACATATAAGTTGATTCACTGTGTGCTACGTTATTCAAATAAAGTATAAACATTACATTGAAGTTTTCCAAACAACATTATTGGTGTGGACAGCAAACTGTACAGCGAAAAGAAAGATGAAAAAATGAAAGGTGAACTTTAAAAAGCCCGCTCCAGTTGAAGTGCTTATTCAGAAACAGACAATGACATGGAGAACCAGTCGTATTAGCAAATGCTGAAGCAAAGCTTCAATTATGCGCCTACTCACCTTCACTAACATGTCTGCTCACTAGGGGTGCATCCCCAGCGTGTACGCTAACATATAGCCACGAGAGAATATATCTCAGATTTCGAGTACAGTTTCAAAAGTTAATTTTCGTAAACTGTAAAAGGCAGTAACTACTATACTAATTACCACAAATTAAAAGCAACTTTTGAGTTGCATACATACTAACTACTAGAGAATGAGAACCATGCGCTAACAAATAATATACTGGAAAATGAAATACGACAAAAATAAAAACGGGGTGATAATCAATACAAATGTATAGGATGAATGACATGTCTGACCTTCGCTAAGTATGGTGGAAGAAGTTATTTGTTTACTTCTTCTTGGACAACCGCTAAGAGCTTTTTTTAATCCATATGTGATTGTTGTTATGCGCAATTAGTATATTCAAATTCACGAACGACGACGAACTGAAGGGTATGAGGATACGATTGCAAGTAACAACCGTAATCATAATAATATACTTCAACTAAACAACGGTGAAAATAGTGAGGAAATTGGAAATGATCAAAAGTGAATAGTTTACATGCTCATTTCGAAATACAGCTAGAAGATTAAACTGACAAGAAATTACAAAGATCAGTGAAATTTGGCGTTATACAGTGGTGCCCACCCCCCTTATGTCTATGACGCACCCCCCCCAATTGTCTATCCGTAGGTGTTCTTCCATGAAAAAAATCTTCTTTTCGATTAATTTTACCCCCCTCATCAAACATATTTATATAGATTTTAACCCCCCCCAATATTTCAATGACGCAGTTTGCGTCATAGCCCCCCCTTGTGGGCACCCCTGTACTAAGCATAGTTTGTGGGGGGGGAAGCGAACATCCCGGTGGGGATACTTCAGCTGTCTTCTTTGGGGGTGGGCAAAATGTGATTGAGGGGGAAATTCCCCTCATCCCCCCGGTAATTCGCACCCTGGTTCGGACGGATAATCAGTGCCTATTACAAGATATAGCTATATAGATTTATTGGTATATTTTGCCTCATTTTGTTTGACAGTAGAAGTTTTGCTGCCATCTACTGGCATAAAACACAAATATGGATCTAAATGGTTTGTATTACACTTGCTAGATGTCACTTGCGTAAGATGTAGAGCATCGTATAACCGCTTATGAAACTTGATGTTACTCTGTATCGTAATTAAACATCGGAATTTTATGCACTTAAAATTCATTAAATATGCATGCAGCTATGCTGTTAAATGCGTTAAAATATGCACTTAATATACACTAACAATGCAATAAAATAGAGCAATTTCAAACATGCAACAAAAGTATGACAAAGTTTTGTAAGTGGAATATAACTTCGAAAGTGTCGTTTAACTTTTAGGGACTTCTATTCAGAGTTTATTTTTATGACAGCAACAGTTTCTATATTTCTAACTTCTTAAAACACACACACAAATGGTGAGATTAGAATAAACACTAATATGAGAACACGATCTCTAGTTTTTCTTCACATTTGTATTTTTAGAGCATTTACCTTACACTAAATAATACGACCCTCATTTTTGTACACATTTCCACTGCACACGCACACAGACACACACAAAAAAAGAAAGAAAAAGAAAAAGTTTCGCTTTTAAGAAATTACTCCTCGTAATTA
Source organism: Thermobia domestica (assembly GCF_964235325.1). Taxonomy (NCBI): domain Eukaryota; kingdom Metazoa; phylum Arthropoda; class Insecta; order Zygentoma; family Lepismatidae; genus Thermobia; species Thermobia domestica. Next base: position 255,890,489 of record NC_137464.1, read on the forward strand.
GCCTTACAGTAATATCATAAGATGCTTCTCTACAATTTTTGGTGTCAGTTTACTACGTTTGTAGCCAGAAAATGACCTCTTAACATAAATAGGTTACTGGACAATATTTATATAGAGAAATTAGTAAAGTATGGGGCAAGAATAAACGACCAAAAACGCAGTTAGTTTAAATGGCATTTTACGTCCCGGTTCTTTATTATTGTCCCATACTTTATTTATATTTTCTGGCAAGTTGAAATGTATCCCTTGAAAGTATTTTCCCATAGCTTCAATTGTTTTGTTGTTGGAGTCTCTGCAATAACATTTGTCAATTTCTTTTCCACAGAGCGTCCGAATTTACCAGGAACGTGCTAAACTTCATCAGTTAGAGTTAAGCATTCATTGAGCAATATTTCTCACGCCTCTTGTTTTTTTGAATTGATCGACACGATATTACAAATGCCTTTATCATTATCAGATTTCTGTTAGCATCTTGGCAATTATAAGCGTCTTTGGTTTGTTGATCGTTTGCTAACATTATTGGTCCTCTATAAACTAGGCATTCTTCCATCCTCTCATGGAAAGAGACGTTCTGTTCCATAGACATGTAAAGGCATAGAAAATACAAACTAAAACTGGATTTCTTGCATGCCAGTGGCGTATTTAGGATTTAGTTTCGGGGGGGTATGCACAACATGTGAATAAGCACTTATTTTTTCTGTAGGGTGTCGATAAATTTTAATGAAGCTGTGCATATAAAAACTTATTTCGGGGGGGGGTGCTTGAGCCTGATAGCCACCCCTTCGTACGCCACTGTTGCATGCTATAAGTGTATATCTGAAATATAGGCCTAAACTTATAGAATATGTTGAATATGTTCTTAAGCACTAATATAGGTTCTAACCTCTGAAATATCCATTTATGTATATGCACTGTAAAGCTTCAAATTCGAGCTGTATTATTGTTGTTAGAAACCTCTATCAAGTTTAACACAGATGCATAGAATCAAACAAAATATGCATTCGCATAAAAGTCCGATGTTTAATCATAATCTATTATACATGCACTGTAAGGAACTTTTGTCTAAAGAAATCTAAATGTTTGTTTGTTTTTACCTTTTAGTAGTTGAATTAGTCCCACTTCTGTTGTCGCATAAATAAATTCTGGAGGTGGACATACTCCTTGCAGTATTTTTGCGACTCCAGGTTTCAAGTTATGAAATATCACATGTTGATTTTTCTTCTTAAAATCTTGGATCAACGCCAGGAATCCCTACAAATGGAAATATTATAATATCTTAAAGAAGTTTTATTTGATTAGTTAATAAAATTAAGCGACTTGTAATAGAATTGGAAGAATTAGAAAAAATAAAGCTCGTTCTAAAATTAAGTACAGTATTACATTAGATACTATGTATTGTATGAAAGGTAACACACTTTGGTAAAAAGTAGGTAATACTATAAAATTTCTATTCATTCATATCTACCTACCTATCTCTCTCTCTCTCTCTCTCTCTCTCTCTATATATATATATATATATATATATATATATATATATATATATATATATATATATATATATATATATATATATATATATATATAGGAGGAAGAGGCAATATTTTCGGAAATGGTAGTATGAGTGATTCGAAGCAAAAGAGTTCATATGAACATAGGTCCTAAACTCAACGGTTTAGAGCTACAGGTTGTGAACCACTTTTGACTTTGTTGCGTATTGCTAACTCTGTAACTGTTTTACAGAGGTAAGACATAGCGGATTTGAAAGGTGATGGAATGACCTTTCCAACGGTATGCAGCATGTAGCAGTGTTGTCTTCAGAAGGGAAGCTACTTAGGGAAATTTGAGAAAGTTAAGGTTATTTAAAGAAATTGGATGGCAACACTGATTCCAAAATATCCCTCAATAACTTTTTTTTTTTTTTTTCAAAGATACCACTGCCACATATTGCATATCATTGGAAAGGTCATTTCATCATCACCCTTCAAATCCATTATGTACCACCTCTGTAGAATAATTACAGGGTGAGCGATAATCAATATAAAGTAAAAATGGTTCACAACCTGTAGCTCTCAAACCGTTGAGATTAGGACCTATGTTCAAATGAACTTTTTTGCTTAGAATCACTCATACTACCATTTACCAAAATATTGCCCGTTCCTCTTGGGACACACTATATATATATGCGGTCCACCTGCGATCCTCCTCACTTTTACCCGTGCTTAAAACATGAAAAAAAAAACACAGTCGAAGCGATTTCTTTTTGAAATTAGTGGCGCAAACACATGGATACACGTGAGAAAATATATTATTATAAGCATTTACAATTGAAAGATTTGTGAGATGTTCTTCTGAGTACATTCTTTACTTATAAAATATTTCAGATCACAAGTGTTCAAGTGGCCTTCTTATAGGGACACACTGCACGTCTTATATTATATATATATATATATATTATAAGACGTCGGAAGAACGTCTTTGGACACACTGCACGAATACCTGAATACTTACATAACACTAATGAATCGCATCGAAATCAACTGGATTAATAGGACAGCGTCTGTTCTCCGGTTAATGAGCTCCTGAGAAATATTGACATTTACTTTATAATACCTGCTAGTCCCTCATCTAGTCACAGAAATTATAGTCGAAAGTTTTTAATCCCGGTGCTCGGAGAACCATAGCAGTCTTCCGAGCAATATGATTTACTGTTTAACGTATTGTGCATGAAGGTATTTTTTTGAGCCATGCCTTGTATAATGTGTGCCGATACATCATTTAACTAGTATATCACTTAAATAACCTATCATCAATCACACCACACAATATATTGACGAAACTATCTGAAAAACTGGCATACTTTGCTATAGCATAGGCACTTTATGTAGATCTATATTCTCGTTTCATGTGTGCCCCAAATGCAGTATTTGCGTAGCAGACGTAGTCTTATTCGCTAATGTTTTACTACTTTATTTTTCGAGACATATATATTCAAATATTAGCCACATATATTTCCAGATATATTCATCTTCCGTCATCCTTAAAATACCTCTCCTTAAGATAATATGTATGATGAACATTCTGCAATATCAATAAACATTCGCTTGTGACCATGTATTTGATTGGAGTTTAGCGCCTCTTTTTAGCACCGAGGCTACGTAAGACATTGACCTATAGTTCAAGGTGAAATCCGAATTACCATTATTAGTATAATAATCTTCCAATGAGAATAAAAAAAAAAAAAGACTCTGTGCAAGAAAAGTACGCGCGTTAGCTAGTAGATCAGCGTAGACGGCTCACATTAAAGTACCTTCATTTTACAGTGCCAACGAGGGACATTATTCTATTCCACAATCATACTAGACTTAATATAACCAACAGTATGCCACTGAGAGGTTCTGGTCTACCTATACTATAGCCTTGATCTGTCCTCATGTGGTTTCCATTTGATTTGGGAGTTCAGCGGAAGTTGGAAAACGACTACTTTTGATCGGTCCAAGAGGATGCAGCATTGACTCTATTCAACACTTCTTCCACAGGGGCACCCGGCAGGCCCGTATCCACGGGGGGCTAGGGGGCCGGCCTCCCCTAAAATTTGGCTGGCCCCCTAAAAGTTTCACGGTAGGCTTGCAAATGAACTATAATATGGTGATGAAGTGTAATATGATTGGGTCGTGCTCCCCTAACTTCTACGGCCCCACTAAATTTTTGGGCTGACTACGGGCCTGGCACCCGGCCACAAGTTGCTTACTCGAAAAAAAAAAAATGTTTGTTCCTAAGATGGAGAGTATTCACGATTAGTTTTTCGATATCCAAATGTAGAAATCGCACAGTTTTAGTAAAGACATTTTTTCCGGAAGTCGGAATCACCAACCCCTTCCCAACATTAAAGCAGAATAGAGAACAGAAGTGTTGGGTAAAGGATATCTATCAATACGCATGTTTACACGCAATTCTTCAATAATTATTTCGTTACAAATACTTGATTATAGTGGCGTACGCAGAAGTTCATCAAGGGGGGTTCAATCATTCAATCTCATAGTAAATATTGTCATATATGTTGTCAATATTTAGTTTTCTATAATATCTTGCTCACAGGCAGTGTACCCCAAAACCCTCCTTAAGTACTCAACTGCTTGATTACAGAATTGGTATATAATTTCTATTTTGTTATTTATCTCAGTATAGTATGTTAGTTTTATATTCTTATTGTATAGTACAAGTAATATTATATTTTTATTGATGAACTTAGTTGTGCTAGTTACTCAGCAGCAAATCAGCATGCTTTAGTTATAATGGATTTGTTTATAGTCATTTAGAACGAAGGTGGAATAGAAAAATAATCTCCTGTTTTACCTGCGCTGCTGTGAAGTCTGCTCTTTGAACATGCTTGCAGTTGACAACGACTGGAATTGGTTCAGAGTCGTCATTTGTGCCTGCTTTCGCTACTGCTTCCCTCACAAAATCAACGGCCGGAAACAGTAAGCCAGTGCTTGGAGTTACTTGAACATATTCCGGTCCCATTGGACTCTGAAAAGAAATAAATGAGAAGATTCATTGTAAAAAAAATATGTTAGTTACAGGGATGTTATAAAATAGAGGATCTGCTCTTACAACAAAATCTTGAAGCCATACGTCACAGTTTCGTCACCCCCTGCTCTGCCCACTCCGCCCAATAAGACCGCAATGTTTTGAGCCAACAATCATGACGGAAACGAAAGTAGCCAATCAGACGATGGCGGAAACGAGAGTAGCCAATCATACTTGCAGATGCTCCGTTATTTTTTGGCTTCATTGACTTAATAGGTGAAGATACATATGAGCAGATCCTCTATTTTATAACATCCTTGGTTATTTATAGCGTAACTGGCCAATGTGTGACGTAGAAGCACGCTTTTACAATATTCGCCTTGAGAAACACAATGAGGAAAACAGGGAAGGAAATGACGTAGGAAAATGACATAAAAAAGTGTTGCCAGTGTACACAGGTCATAAATCCACAGATGCAAGTTATGCCTGCAAAACCATCAACTAACTAACTTCAAGAAAGGAAGAGGTTCTTAATCCAACTGTGGGTTGTGTTAAGGCATAACTCGGGCATAGAGGTACTGTTCTGAATGATTCTTCTATTGTTTGAAAGATTAAATTTTCATGAAGGTTCCAGGTAAATATCATCAGAACCTAAAGAGATTATTTGGAGCTGATTATGAAACTCATTAATCGCTGATATGCTACTACCGTAATTATATGTACACATATTCATGTATAATTCCCTAACGCATAAAAGTTTTTATTGTTTTCTTTTTTTATGATATGGTATTGTTAAGTTGTGGGTGTTAAAGTAAATTTTTATTTTTGTTCGTTCCTCAAGAGCAATACGATTTAACATGTTTCTGGTGGAAAAAAAAAAAAAAAAAAAGAGCCCTGTCCTTAAATGCTGTATACTAGCGTCAAAGAAATTATTATTATTTGTTAAATTACATTTAAAGATAATGTAGTCCATATCATGGGTTGTCTTTTTGGTGAGTTTTGGAAAGTGTAGTAATAGATAATTCTGTTTGTAATGTAAGTTCGGAAGTGCATAATGTTAAAATCCATTTGTAAAATTTTACGTTTCCGAAAGTATACGATCTGTTGTAATGGAGATGTCCTAGTAGAAGTTTCCTGGATATATTGTATTTTACAGTTACCATTGTTGGATTAATATATCATTTTATTTAACCCTGCAACCCTCGCGCGGGGTAAATATAACCCCAGAGGGATATTTTTTGTTTGGCTCTCCTAGACAGTTGGCAATTCTGACCCGGCCACCCTACTAGCTGTCTGTTGTATTGTCTACTTCAAGGCCAACAATCAGTTAGTTGTTTACTGCAACATTTTTCGTACACAAAAATTACGTTTAATATAAAGTGGGGTCACTGTGACCCCACGCGAGGGTTGTTGATACCTAACACCGCGCGAGTGGTGCAGGGTTAAAAGGGAGTTTTGATATTTGATGGTATTGTTTCTGTCTGCCTGATGAGATTCGTGGCTGCAAATTCGTTTGGTTAATGTTACTGTGTGCTTTATCGTGAATGAGGCTGACCTCATAGTTTAGTTTTAATTGTGAGATAAGACATGTAATATTCAGCAAGTGCCAAGCCATGTCATGAAAGTTGAGTATTAATTTGTTAATTAGCGATAGATTCGATATAAATCATAATAATTAAAACAGATATTGATGTTAAAAGGTATCCAAAAAGCTTATCAAATTCTTTTTTTTAAAAAGTACACGAACTTTTGCACTTATTCCAGTCACTCAAAATATTCAGCCTTACGTTAAAATCTGAATCTTTTTCTGCTGTAATACTCTCTGAACTGGTGCTTGCTCTTAAAATTATGACTATAACGAAAATTACAAATTCACTCGGTTCTAATTGTAGAATTCTCCAAACTTTTACAGATTGATGTTCAAGAAGGACTAGAGATTAATACTACAACTTTTTCCTACCTATTATGATAGTAGATTATAGCAGAAAAACGTTTTAAAAAATGTAAATATCTGGGACTATAAACGGATACGACGATTTCCTATCTTAAGGTTACCGCACTTACCATAATTTTTTCCACGAGAACTGTTGGCCTGGCATTGATGTATAAAAGGAAAGCAATGTCGACGCCAATACCTATCAGAATTCCGTATTCTACTCCTACCACGAGACAGGCAATGAATGCTGTTACAGCAGGCAACAAGTCCCTCTCTGAAATAGTAAAACATTATTATTTAATACAAAATATAGTATTGGAACAATTTTTTCATATGTGAAGGAAAAATATAGCAGAATGAAGATCTCCCTATGCACTCCATTACTTTTTGAATTCTGGTGTTTTAATGAATATATATAGGGGAAGGTAGTACACAGTGGATCAATTTTTAAAACTTTCAGCATAAATCCATTTAATGCAACTATTACTGGAATTTGTTTAGTGTAGAACATGGACACATGTCTCCACTACATTCGTAAGTAATTTATTAATATGAAGCGCTGCTCTGTATTTTACAGTTACAGTTAACGCTAATGCTTGTAAAGTGATTCACTGTGTACCACCATCGTACACAGTGGATCATATATGCGTACACAGTGGATCAAAGGAACAATGTATTGAAAGTAATGAATAGAAACCGTATGATAGGGGCCCATCATCTGAAAATCTCCAAATCTACATAAAATTGTAAACATTATTGTCAAAATCTTTATTATTCACAATACAAAATAAATTTTAAAATTCTAAATAATAGTTAGAATCGAAGTATTACAAGCATCTTAATAGCATAGCATTAATTTCAGAAATTGATTACCAAAATAAACAATACAAACGACTGTTATAAAACAAACTTTTTAGACAATTAAATTGATATTTTGTACGGAGAATCTTTGATTTTGGATTAGTAAATTTAGTAGTTATGCACAATAGCATAATCAATTTGTTATAAAATGGAGAATTTAACTTTCTGTACTGAATTCAATTAGTCTGATTATGCAAATTATTAGTTTCACTATGACGACAAAAATATATGTCCAGCTCGACAATATCATCCTTTGAAACTTCAAAAGGTTAACGGAGATCAATTCCATGGAACTCTACCGGCAACCTGATATTAACAGACAGTATTTTATTCTTCACAATAAGAGGTTTTGGAAGTCGTCTTACTATTCAAATATTGTGTGTGGGTGAAATATCTGGATTATTTGGGTGGACGAAACTTTCGTGTATCTTCTCACTTCTTAGAAACGAAATCTAAAAATCATTTTCTTTATTTTATCCGTTTTGCTTCATATTGCTGCTGAATTTGAACTCCTTTTTTTCACTAGCTTCTTTCTCTGTTATTACTTTCTTGGATGTCTGATCTGTTCTAGTTCATGTCCAAGTTGAAAATACGTGAAAGGCTACAGAATTTGGGATATTTCGTAGATAAGTTACGTAAATTACTAAGGAATGCCTCAAAATTGTGTTTGTTGAATGACATCAATCTTGAGAGTCTAAGATTGACGCTATTCAACACATCTTAGGGATTTCGAATACTAAGATCTTTATTACGATTCACTCTAGACCTGAAATTTTGCTTTTTTCCCCACTAAGCAGGTATCGATATATTGTTGTTCTTGTCAATTTCATATGCCAAACGCCTCACGGCAACGTAGACTAAGACATCTTGTTGCACATTTTTATGTATTTCGGAAATAAATGCTCCAACTCTGAAGTGAATATTTGTCGTACAGAATAATTTGACTTCATTTTAACATTGTCACCTGGTACTTTCTTATTTTTTTGACACATCTGCTCAAAGTTGTGTAAGCAATGTTCTTCAATTTACCAACGCTGCTAATAGAATATACCTGCTCCACCACTAATTGCACTGCTTCTCTCATTTAAATAAATGTCTTTCATGTTGCCTTGCGTATATTTCCTTGTGGTTAAACCATTAATCTGTAACGTGTAACATGATATTAAAAGCTCCGTGAAATGCCAATACCATGACTTGTTTCTAAACGAGTATGCCAAATACATTGACTTCTATAAACACAATGAGGTACAGAGGGATCAGTCCACTGTGTACCACACCGATGTGATCCACTGTGTACCACACCGATGTGATCCACTGTGTACTTGTTGGTGTCAACCCAAACAGTTTCCCACAACAAGGAACTATTAAAGTAGAAGAACAAAATAAACAATGCTACATTACAAATACATTCTTACCTACCTCCCGTGTCCGTGATATTCTAAATTACAAGATAAATCACAGCGTCAGAGCATTCACTCCTATTACTTCATTTTTTACTTCAGCATAAGGAAAACATATTTTTCACTTCACCACAAATGAGAAGCATCCATTGTTGTTGACATTTCGTTCATAAGTGTGTAATGTGAAAACAGAATAACTGACATGCGCTAGTTGAATTTGTGCAATAAATAAATGAATAACGCCTTCTGATCCACTGTGTACACTGATCCACTGTGTACTACCTTCCCCTATATATATATATATATATATATATATATATATATATATATATATATATATATATATATATATATATTTATTTCATGTAGAAGTAAATTCTTAATATAATAAGCTACCACTTTAACATGTCCATAAAGCTACTGTTGTAACAGCTGCTTGGGAATGCCAGATTTTTTTCAAAGAAGAAACAGGAAGACTTTTAGCGATATGTGAAATTCTAAAGGGTCTTTCCTAGTAAGATAGTGAAATCGGTCCATGATCCAAATTGGGTTGCTATTGACCTAAAAGGTTACCCTTGACCTAGAACTACCTCAAAAAAATTTTGAACCCCTCCCCCTCCCCTTACTCAATTATCGTATCATATATGCTAAAAATTGAATTTTTTTTTAAATTTTGGTGGGGGTGGTCGAAAATTTTTGAAAGTTTCACAGATTGTAGGTACTATCTAGATGTCAGTGTGCATTTTTTTCAAAACCATCGATGCGTATTTTCTTTATTTTTTTGCGTGTTGAAAATGTCAAAAAATTGTAGAAACAATTTGGGAAGGGATACGTCACTAATTTTTTGGTTAAAAATTTGTTATACCATTAGGTACAACAAATATTTTTTCGTGGCCTGAAAGTGATGGAAACATTGTCAAAAAGAAATAAAACTGAAAACAAACGTGTTTTTTGCACAGTTTTCCCACCATTTTAGGGTCCTCAAGGTGAGGGCCCCATCAAACAATCCTTTGCCAAAGTTCACAATTTTCCTTTCTCTTTTGCGTCCCTTCCGCTTTTGTCGTTCTTCGGCTGCTTCGATTGTGTCCATTTCGGAATAGAAACACCAAATATATCTCCGTAACAGTGCTTCCACTTCAGGCGACTCTTGCACAACGAAGTTACACACACCTCGCGTCGGCTCCTCGTATCTATCAGTGCTTGCTTCAGTGGCCACACACAGTGACGCTCTCTACCACGATGGTTTTGAAAAAAAAAATAGCACATTTACATCTAGATAGTATCTATAAACTGTGAAACTTTCAAAATTTTTCGACCACCTCCACCAACATTTAAAAAATATTCAATTTTGAGCACGTATGATACGATAATTCGGTAAGGGGAAGGGGTAGGAGATCAAAAAAAATTTTGAGGCAGTTTTAGGTCAAGGGTAATCTTTTGGGTGAGTAGCGGCCTAATTTGGATTAAAGACAGATTTCACTATCTTACTAGAAAAGACCCTTTACACCAACAATCTAAATTCAGTTCTCACATAGTACATTCGAATAATTTTGATTGAAATTGAAGCATTGTCATTTTTGAAAAAGAATCCAAGATAAAAACTAGTTGAGAATGCTCGAAGAGCATTGCCACAATGAACATAAAAAGATTTTTTTTTCGAAATGTATATGAAATGATACACTTACATATTTGGAACCTGTATATTAGGGAATCTGTTGAATTAGCTACACTGAGCTATCACTTTTTATCAACGTATATATACTGAAAATGCAGATATAACCACTGGTTACCTGTTACTATTTGGTACCAAAATGTTCACCATCTTCTTAGGTATGGGTCAACACCAATATAATCTCTCTATGACTTACGGTTCCCGAGATATGGTTCTTTAAATCTCCGAAGTCAGCACTTTTTTTTTGGACAATATCTGGGGAGCGGTGGTCTATTGGCCAGTGGCCACAGATTACTATCTAGTACGAAAATGTTCACCATCGTCTTAGGTATTGATCAACATTAATATGAACTCCCTATGACTTATAGTTCCCGAGATACGGCCCCATAACTCTCCCGAAATCCGAACTTTTTTGGGGCCAATATCTGAAGAGCGGTAAGAGTGACGTGAAAAGTTACATAACTTTCTCAGATAGTTTTTAATGCTCTATCGAATGCATGGCTCAAAAATGAAAAATTCGCAAATAATAGACACACACACACATACACACACACACACACACACACACAGACATAGACATAGAGAATTCAGTAAGTTCGTTGAACACAAAAACGTGCATTGCACTAATCTTCGTTGCCTTATAATTCTAATTTTAATGAAAACTTTACATTTCTTAATAATTCCATATTCCTTTTTATACATTAAAAAAACTGCTTTATCAATATTTCAAAATTCACAATCATCTAGGATTCCTCTTTTTATTAGTACTGTTCCTTATATCAGTCCATTTATTACACAATACTTAATTATAGCCGTAAGCTACTTAAAAGTAATGATTTGATCTTTGTGTTCTCTTCTTAAATGTAACAAAATATTTCACTCTTTCGTACTAATATATACATTTGTTTTTATTTATCTAAAATATTTAAAAAATATCTTTCCAGTAGTATATAACAAACAGGTTGACTGCCATGAGACACGAAATCTGGTCTCACATACATATCTTGTGTAGGCCACGAGACCTGTTTTCAGGTTTCACTCCAACAACTGCTTCAGGCCTTGAGGTCTTTATCAATACCTCACCTCGTACTTGATAATATGGATTGAAATATTCGTTTGGCCTCAGAAAGTTGCAAAGTGATCGTAGTCCGTGGATTTTTTTTATAGTATGTGTTTACAATATAGAAATAAACAAAAATCACAGAAATAATGGTAATTTTAAAATTTCGCGGCGTGGCCCCAAGCTAAGGAAACCACTTTACCCTCGTGGCAGTCAACCTGTTAAAAGTGTCCAGTATTGATTATTAAAAAAAAAGGAAGAAATCATTTTACAAGGAAAATAAAAAGAGTATAGCGTAAAATATGTCAAAAAACATAAAACTTACAAGGAAAGAAGTTCCATTAAATTGAGTCCCCCAATTCCAAAACATCTCTTGTCCATTTCTCGCGAATGCATTTTTTTCATGTTCTTTATTTTCCAATACTTAATTTCAAATAATAAATTATATTTAATGTGTTCAGGTTAATTATTTGACATTTTACAAAACTAATTTTACTTATCTTCAGGTGTAGAAATTAAGATGATTAATATTTAAAAAAAAAAAATGATTTTACGAAAGTTTTATAAAATGAACAAGAGACATTTTGGAAACGGGCAACACAACTTATCTATCGTTTATACAGGGTTAATTTTTTTTAACACATATTTCATTTGGGTCTAGAATTTCTAACTGAAGTCCGATTTTCATGTGGTTTGTGACAAATGATCAAGGAAGGATGGGAGATTTATGAAACTATGTTTACTTGTCTAAATTCATCCAGGATAATATCGGCCACGCCTCAAGAAAAACAGAAAATATTCGCTAGTGTACCTTAGAACTGAAAAGAAGTACGGTGCGGTGTGGAGATTTGACTTTTCTTCGTTAGATCGTAACCTCGCAACGGTCAATAAGAAACAAGAAACTGGGCAGTGGTATTGGGAATTGTGGTGTACAGTTCATTGGTACTGTGTGAGTATGATCAGGACACAGTGAGAATAAGAATAGTGTACTCTTTGGAGCAAAATTAGTTTATTGTTAAAAGTTTTTGGAGAACGGAATCTGTTGTTGCTAATCAAATGGCATTTGGAAACAAATTTGCCTCACGTTCTGCTCCAGACAGGAACAGAATATTGTCGCTAATTGGAAGAAACAGGATTCGCTAATTGGAAGGAACAGGTCTGTGTCGCTAAATGAGACACAAAAGCATCGGACCTCGCAGGTGGGTGTTGTGGAAAATGTCTGTTATCAACTCCTTATGTCGCCCAAGAAATCTCTCCATCGTTTGTCGCAAGAAATCGGCTATAGCTAGTCAACATGTGATTTATGGATGTTTATGGGTGTTACCACTAACACTTAATTTGTATCAGGCCCGCAACCAGAGGGCTACGGGGACCAGGCCCCCTCTAAACTTTTCGTGGCCCCTCCAGACCTCAATACAAAATGCTACTATTGATACAAAAAAAAAAAATTGTAGGAGAATTTTTAATGACTTTACCCCCCTAATATATTCATGGCTCCCCCAAACCTCTGAGGCTGGTTGCGGGCCTGATTTGCATTCTGCAATTTCGCTTCAAAAATCCAAAACCTCATTCCAGTTGTAAGGTACACTGGCGGATATTTGTTGTTTTTCTTGAAGCGTGGTCTATCCTACCCCGGATGAAATTAAACCAGTAAACATAGTCCCATGAATCTCCCATCCTTCCTTGATCATTTGTCACAAACCCCTCGAACATCGGACTTCAGTTATAAATTCCAGACCCAAATGAAATCCATAAGTTTTTATTTTAAAAAATATCACTCTGTATTAAAATATTGTGCTTTCTTCTTTCAGCCAAACTTCATAGACCCGATATATATTGTATAATGCTAAGGATAATGACAAACGAGTAGTCACTAACTTAGTGCTGAGAATATTCAACGCATCTGAGTGCGTTAACAATTTGGCGTTTATAGTTTATACTTACATGTATACGAAGTAGCGAAATTTAGAAATATTCAGTGGGGTAGCAAAGAATAGGGGATTAGGGGAATCCCACAGTTTAGTAGAAGAGCGAGTAAACATTAATATTGTGAAAAATGCAATCCACGTTGCATACAGAAGTATTTTTCAAAATTTGGAAGCAAGAAGTAGTGTCCTTCCAGTACAAAGTTTAGTGCAGTACTACAAAAGTGATTAATATGAAAATATAACATTGAAATGGGGTTTATTTGAAGTTATTGAAAAGAGATTTTGGCATATCGTGCATACGCTACATCTTTAACTTGTGATTAGTACAAACAAATAACGCCCACTTTTTTGCGTTGCTAATGCCGCGTTAACAGCGTCCGTATTGTCTAGGCCTGAAGACGTGTTTCACAGCAACTTCCTTCGATAATGGTAAAATAACTATTCTGTAATTTTGGGAACTGGAATTATTCACTAACTCAATATTGTTACTACGCATCATGTGGCTTATATTTTTCTGAAACTGAACAATGAAGTGAAACGAATATCGTTTCTTAGTAATAAGAAAATACCATAATTATTTATTTATTTTAAAGGATAAACAATGTCTCAATGTCTGCAAGGATCCTACGCTACTCACATGACGCATAATTTACACAGTCTATTAAATACGAAGAACAAGAATTTTTGGAATAGTAAAAAATAAATAAATAAAATAAAATAAATGCATCAAAAGATTGTGATCATGGCCAATAAATTAGTTTTTGGTTCAAGGGCCACAAAATTTTTGAACGACCCCTAAGTCAAGTTTTCTTATTTTTTACGGAATGAGCATCTCATACTGAGTTAAATGATAGCTTGGGTGTGGCTACACTATATATAGTTCTCCAGATATAAGCTGTACAAGAAAGTTTTTGATTGAGATATATTGAATCTTTTGATGCATTAATGGATCTGGGACCAGAAAATTTTTGAACAGCCCCTAAATCGAGTTTTCGATTATTATTTTTTTTCGGACTACACTAGGGTGACCAAATCGTCAACTAGAAAAAACGGGACACCTTTTATTTCTGGATAGATTGCTCTCCTATATATATATATATATATATATATATATATATATATATATATATATATATATATATATTGTAGCAGGACTCGATTTTCGAGGAAAGTAATTTGTATATTTTGATTCTATTTTGTGTTTATGTCACAAAATCATTTATTGAGGTTATGGGAATTAAATGTTGTATATGCGAGTAAATGCAAGCTGCATAAAGTTGCTAATGTTTGTGTCAGCAGTTTATTGTAAACACATGTGTACAAGAATGTCATCGTTGAGAGTCTGGCAATGTAGGAAGGAAATGTTGACAATGTGTCTATCCTCACATTAGCCAGATTCTAGAAATTGTATAAAGTGAATCTGTAAGATTTCACGAATTTCATGAGATTACGGATGTACGGAGAATTGCTTAGAATCGGGAAATCAGAACGTGTCGAGGATTGCAATTTTGAGTTTTGACACATGGAAAGAATTTGTCTCTCCATGTGAAAACGGTGTTGCACGTGCTGCAGCAGACGACAAGCAGACGACGGAGGTTGGACAAGGCGAAACAAAACTGGAGGACAAGAAGGTTTTGGGACAGTTCTCAGAGATTCGACAGTTCGTAGAGATTCGACAGATCTTGGACATTCGATAGAGAGTACTTCGAGAGTCGATAGGAAGTCTATTGTAGAGTCAATGATCAAGTTACAGTGATCATTCTTTGGTTCGAGTTTGGAGAACCAAGTTCTATTCGAGAATCAGCCAGATGACAGGAGGAGAAAATACTTCATATTCCAAATCATTCTAACAACGTAGGACATCACGCAGAGAGTAGCATTTGAGAGGAGCCATACCTCAATGCTCATTTTCGTCTTCCATCAGCAAGGAGATTCAGCGTAAAGGAGCCGAGTTCAACGCCGGAACAACGAGGGAAATACACCAGTTCATCCAGGTATGTGTAGCACCGATTCAGTATTCAAAAGCTCAATACTTGACCGTTTCTGTACTCATCTGGCAAAATGAATCTTAATATCCGTCATTACTAACGTTCTGAAATCTTACAGTACACTCTCAAGCATAACGAAATACAGTGTTTTTATTTTAATGAAGTGGACGTATCTTTATTTAAATTATCCCCAAATGAGAAACCTCTCGCAAGTTAATATCAGCGTTTGTCCCACTCATTCTAGATGGTGAGTGGAAGGCGCCTAGTTGCACTCAACTTTGCATCCCCAATTAGGCACTGAGTGGCTAGGTTGTCATGGTTGTAGATGCTGGTTTGCTTTAGCAATTGTATCGTTCCCAGTAGACATACTAACTTCGGTAGGAGATGTTTTGCGTTTCAGTCTCAGTTGATTTAAGTAAATAAAACCCACCCTTCCTACCCTTCTCTACGATGAGTGGTAATTTTAAGTATTGTGATCGTATTTTCTCGAATTAGGTTAAGGTATTAAGTTATAATGTGTTAATTGATATAGTGAATTTAAGGTTTTGCAATAAGAAAATAGTTATTCGACTCTCCCGACAAGTTAATTAAGTAGCTCGAAAGTACGTGTTATAAGAATAAGTTTAAGTAATTAATAAGTAAATGAGTAACGAAAGAATTCGTACGAGAGCACAAAAAGCGGCAAAAGGAGTACAGGTCGGAAACTTGTTTAATATTGCAAGTTCGAGTAAGAAAAAGCAAGAAAGTGTGAAACCAAATTTGAAATTAGGACCAGTCGAGAATTTTCCGTCCAGTCCTATAGCAAAATCTTATACGGAATATTTTACATCAATTTTTCCATTTGAAAGTAACGTGAATAGTGTGGCAGGACTCGATTTTCGAGGAAAATAATTTGTATATTTTGATTTTATTTTTATGTTTATGTCACGATATCATTAATTAAGGTTATGGGAATTAAATGTTGTATATGTGAGTAAATGCAAGCTGCACAATCTTGCTAATGTTTGTGTCAGCAGTTTATTGTAAACACATGTGTATAAGAATGTCATCGTTGAGAGTCTGGCAATGTAGGAAGGAAATGTTGACAATGTGTCGTTCCTCACATTAGCCAGATTCTAGAAATTGTATAAAGTGAATCTGTAGGATTTCACGAATTTCATGAGATTACGGATGTACAGAGAATTGCTTAGAATCGGGAAATCAGAACGTGTCGAGGATTGCAATTTTGAGTTTTGACACATGGAAGGAATTTGTCTCTCCATGTGAAAACGGTGTTACACGTGCCGCAGCAGACGAAAAAGCAGACGATGGTAGTTGGACAACGCCAAACAAAACCGGAGGACGAGAAGGTTCTTGGAGAGTTCTCGGAGAGTTCTTGGAGAGTTCACCGACAGTTATCTAGGACAGTTCTAGGAGAGTTCGAAGAGAGTTGAGATTGAACAATTCTTGGGAGTCCATGATCAAGTTACCGTGATCATTCTTGGGTTCGAGTTTGGAGAACCAAGTTCTACATGAGAATCAGCCAGATGATAGGAGGAGACAATACTTTGTATTCCAAAACATCATAACGACGCAGAACTTTGGCAGAGAGTTGCATTGAGAGGAGCCATACCTCAATGCTCATTTTCGTCTTCCACCAACAAGGAGTTTCAGCTTAAAGGAGCAGAGTTCGACGCCAGAACGACGTGGGAATACACCAGTTTTTATCCAGGTATGTGTGGCACCGAGTCAGAATTCAAAAGCTCAATACTTGATCGTTCTGTACCTGTCTGGCAAATGAATCTGAATATCCGTTATAACTAATATTCTGAGATCTTACAGTTCACTCATAAGCTTAACGAAATACAGTGTTTTATTTTAAATGAAGTGGACGTATCGTTATTTAACTAATCCCCAAATGAAAACCTCTCGCAAGTTAATCTTATAGTTTGTCCCACTCATTCTAGATGGTGAGTGGAAGGCGCCTAGTAGCACTCATCTTTGCATCCCCAATTAGGCACAGAGTGGCTAGGTTGTCAATAGTAATAAGCAGTCAAGTAGTACAAAAGAAGATAAAATGGCGACAGGTGTAACATTTTATTCCGATGTAAACAAACTTCCGAAGTTTGACTTGAAGATAGATAGCGATATAATTGGTTTCTTTGATGAGTTTGACGACGCGTGTCAAATGGCAGGCGTGAGTGAGGAAAAAAGAAAAGAGCTATTACCTAGTGTATTTAAAGGGAATGGTAGACAATGGATGAAGGTATTTTTAAAGAGACGGAATGTTAGTGAAACTAGTTATAAGCAATTACAGAAAAGCATAATAGAAGAATTTACACGTACAAATGTAACATTAGATATAGAGGAACGTATAAGAGAAAGGTTGCATCTCGAGGATGAACCTATAATAAATTATGTGTATGATATGCTAGTTTTGTGCGAAAGATTAGACGCTAGCATGGAGGACAAAAAGAAAATAGGGATAATTGTAGGTGGTCTTCAACCATATTTCATGGAACGAGTAGGAACTAACTCGTATTCCACAATTGATAAATTTGTAGAGGATCTTCAGAAAATAGAGAAGAATAAGTGCAAAGTAGAGAAACGCGTTAAACGGGAAAATGGAAAGGTTACTGTCAAAGACCTTTTAAAGAAAATGAGAGAACAAGTAGAAGAGGAAGATAGCGATGTGGAAGTTGACAAGTTGTTGTTAAAGAAAGAGATTAAAAATAGGGAAGACGTAAAAATTAAGCAAGAGTCACCGAGTATCACTCAATTGAGTGAGCTAGAGAAGAAAATAGAGAATTTACAGTTGACATTAGCTGCTAATTTTCAAGACCGAAGTAGTAAGGGCGACACTCTGCCTAACTTTGACCTTTTTGGGTATTATAGTATAGGACCCTAATATGTATTATGATAAATTTGGGTGGTCCACCTTGTTCCCTTTTAGGGGTACAAAATTGCCAAAATATAAACGTAAGCAATACGTAGTACCACGTGTTTGGTTTTTGGTCGATTTTATCCCCTTTGATGAGGTGTTATTATCCTATATAGTTATATGGTCATGTATAGGGGTCCATTACCTTTCATAAGATATGGGTATATTTGTGCACTCCTTTAAAATTTTGGGAGGGGTACTTTGGCCCACCCCTTAAATTTTGGAATGCGAATGAAGTAGAGGTATTTGGTTTGAGCTAATGTGTTTGTTTGACGTCGGGCAGACCCTATTTCACTTTTGGGACCCCCACACATGGACCATAGCGAATGAATTAGAGATGTTTTGCCCCGGGATTGCATTACCTATTGAAATATTTTTGCTTATGTTTACTCAGGGGCAGGGATCACTCAGGACACATAAGATCACATTGATTTACATCAGGAGTTGGGGGAGGGAGGGAGGGGAGTATCGCACCTCGTACTCTTTGATGAGTATAAAAATATTAAAATTTGGACGTTTTTTAACTTATCCTATTATCTTTCACGAGACATTTTCGTTGTATAATAGAGTACAATGATTTATTTTGGGAGTTGTCGTTCCCTTTGGAGCCTTATTACGTTATATGGAGGCGTATTTAAATATTCCCTTAAATTTGATAAGCACTTTGTGATCTATTTTGTTCCGGTTCAGGGGTGAACATGGATACCTTGGAATCGTCCCGAGTTCGATTCTTGGAAATGTTGAATTTAATGTCCCCTTGAAACGATGATGAGAAATGAGAAAACATCATAAACTTACTTGCTTGCGGATTGAAGCAGAGACCTCACACATCAGAAAAAAAAACGCTGAGCCATCATGCCAACTTCAGTGCGAGCAGTTTTGCGTATGAAAAGAACATGAACAGATTATGTTACATTACACATTTCTGCTCGTTGTTAAGCATAGAAGTTTGTTATTGTGAAATTGCAGCATGTGCTTTTACTACATCAGCATTTTTCTCAGCTGACGGACTTTTAAAGCTCAACTTTACATTTATGTCAAAGACAGTTTCGTAACATATCGATGAGTGTTACATTTTTTCAATCAAGTTTAAGGAAAATGAATCACATTTTAGATGTGGTAATTTGAATGTCGTAAGAAACTAACGAGTCAACGGTATGATGTCATGATCAAAAAATTGCGATACTAGATGTCGTAACGATTGATGTGTAAGGAGAAAAACGTGAATAATGTCACAACCAATCAGATTGCTTCTTACATCCCGTTTCGGCTCATGATACATGATGAAAGCTGTGTTTTCATTGGTTCTCCGTGATGTCATTGATTCATTTTCCTCGTTTCTGATTGGCTGATAGTGTTGTCACTTTATAGTTGAACCGTTTCAGATCTAAATAAAATTCTTAATTTCATTTTGAAGTCCTACTTCCACGAAGATCGTGAATGAACGTAGGTGTACCTCTAGTGACAGCGTGACTTTACTCCGTTCCTTGAATTTGAGGTAAGTATCGACCGCGTTTTCTTAACATCAATGGAGTGCTTTTGCATGAGCATAACATTGTTATCACTGTTTTTATTTTAGCATGAATTATTTAGCAAATGGAAAAATAACCCTCACTTACTTGACCGGGGATCAAATTAGGAATCCCACACATTAGAAGTAAGCACGAGAAATTTGTTGATTTTGGTTTAGCGTCCCTTCAGTAGTGGGGTGCTAGGAATACAGCTTAATGTTGAATTTGAGCGCATACTGGGTGTTGAACCCGGGCCACATCCCACACATTAGAAGTAAGCACGAGAAATTTGTTGATTTTGGTTTTAGCGTCCCTTCAGTAGTGGGGTGCTAGGAATACAGCTTAATGTTGAATTTGAGCGCATACTGGGTGTTGAACCCGGGCCACATCCCACACATTAGAAGTAAGCACGAGAAATTTGTTGATTTTGGTTTTAGCGTCCCTTCAGTAGTGGGGGGTTAGGAATACAGCTTAATGTTGAATCTGATCGCATACTGGGTGTTGAACCCGGGCCAGAGTTGCGTAACGCTAACCACTTAGCTCAGTTTCTGAAAGTAAACAAAGAAACTACGCACGATTTTGTTCCCCGAAAGTGAGACGTGGACCTACAATTTAATGTGGGATCTGATCTCCCGCCGAGAAACGAATTCGAGTCTTTCTTGCCTTAGCTCGAGAAAAGCAAGCGCATGAGATTTTGTTTTCGTTTCATGTTCGTCATACGTTTTAAAGTTCAGTGTCAGAGGAAAAAATGCTTACTACAATGATTCTTTCAGCACAGTTAGAAAAACAATTTCATTCATTCTTTTTTATCACTACAGAAAGTTAGGTCAGTTACATGTTGGTCCCGGGTTTGATTTCCAGTATGACGACAATAAAACGTTTCAGTAGTAGAACTATTTGAGATATGATCGTGTAGTCATTTTGATAACGTAGTGATCTCTGAATTCAATTTAATTCGTGCTTTTTTTTTTCGTTTTAGATATTTGTTTTCTTTGCCTATTCCTTTTTGCTTACCTTACCTTTTTCCTATTTGAATATGGCTACTTCTGGCTTTACTGTCTTGCGAGAAATCAATAGACATTATCGGCGTTTTAATCTCGAAGGACGAATGCTGGAAATTCAAATTAATGCTCCGGCCAGTGGCACCGATATTGTTGAGTGTGTTCAGGCCTCCTTTCAACAGATGTTGGATTATTTATTGGAAAACGTCGACGAATCATCGATGGTTGGATTGTCGATTTTATCTCACGATGAGAAGAACAAGCCATTTTATTTATCTTTCCGGCATGCAAGTAATTTGACACTGGAGACTTTATGGGCATCCTTTGATCGCATCCTTCAAAGTAACGATAGTTTTCTCATGAACGAACCGTTCATTGTCCATTTTCATCATGTGGATGTGCCCCGTGGATTTGGGAGAATGCGTCGAGGTCTTTTATCAAACGACGAATTATTAAAACGCAAGACTGGCATTTTACGTGTAAAAAACACCGACAAGAAATGTTTAGCGTATGCAATTGTGATTGCTATTGGTTTAAAGAAATATAAGGATACGAACAAGAAACTGTACAGACAATATCACAACCAGAGCAAGTGTGTTGTTATTCCAGACGTACATGAACTTTTGTCCAGATCATCAGTGAATTTAGACCATGGGGGATCTGTGGAAGAATTACGACAATTGCAACGCTACTTGACAAATTATAAACTTACCGTATACACCAGCTTTTCCGGAGAAAATATTCTGTATGAAGGGCCGGGTGGCGAAGACAAGATTCCAATCAATTTAATGTGCATCAATTCTCATTATGACATCATCACGTCATTAACGTCTGTTTTTTCTACTGGATATTATTGTGTAGCATGCCACAAAAAATATGATCATCTTAATAGACACGTTAAGAACTGTTCGGCCATGTGTGAAAAATGTTTGCAAAAACCGCCATGCAGTAAGACCAATACGGAGAAGCAGTGCCCAGAATGCAATCGTGAATTTTATGGTGAAACATGCTATACAAATCATCTAACTGTACCATACCATAAAGGCCAACCAATATGCAAGATGGTAAAACAGTGTTCCAAATGTCTACGCATTTATTCGTTTGTCCGTACAGGGGAAAGAAAACATGATTGTACAGATTATTTTTGTAATGTATGTCATAAACACGTTACGTCTACCCACCAATGCTACATGAAGCCTGATACGACTCAATTAAAACCTGGAGTTCCATCAGTGTTACATGCCAAGAAAGCTATGATTGTCTTCTATGATATCGAAGCCACACAGGATACTTTCTTCGATGAAGACACGTTCATTCATAAGCCCAATTTACTGGTGGCCCAACAAGTATGTTACAACTGTGTTCAAGATGAGGATATACATCATCCGTGTGAAGTTTGTGGACAGCGAGAACATATTTTTCAAGATGATCCGATCAATGCCTTTCTTGCGTATTTACGTCAACCACGACCCAACATCAAACTTATTGTATCTTTGGCACATAACTGTAAGGGATATGATGGTCATTTTATTCTTAAATCTTTAGTGGAAGAACATGAATTGAAACCTACTTTGATCTTGAACGGAGCAAAAATTTTAAGCATGAAAGTGAATCACTTATCGTTTATTGACTCCTTAAATTTCATGCCAATGGCTTTAAGTAAATTATCCAAGGCATTTCATTTACCAGCGACCAAAGGATATTTTCCACACTTTTTTAATACTGCTGCAAATCAAACGTATGTGGGAAAATTACCGGACATCCATTATTATGGTGCAGATGAAATGAAAGTGGATGAACGAGAAAAATTCATGACATGGTATAACGAACACCAGAACGATACGTTTATTTTCCAAAAAGAATTGGTGAACTATTGTATCCAGGACGTCAACGTACTTCGATTGGCTTGTATATCTTTCATGACCACTTTTGAACAAGAAACTCACGTCAATCCTTTCCTGGAGGCTATCACTTTGGCGAGTGCGTGCAATTTAGTATTTCGACGAAATTTCTTAAAACCTAATACTATTTGCATTCTCCCTGCACGTGGATACCGTCACAGAAACAATCAGTCACGGATTGCTTTGCAGTGGCTTGCCTACATGGAGGAAAAAGAGGGTCATTCAATTCAACATGCTGCGAGAGGAAAAGAAGTTTATGTTGCTGGTTTTCATCTGGACGGTTACTACAAAGATCCTGACACTAAAGAGAAACACGTGTATGAATTTGAAGGGTGCAGATTCCACGGCTGTCCTCTATGTGTCCCTACAGGCCGTGATCAACCCATTTATGAGAACTCCGAAGAAACAATGAACTATCGCTACGAGAGAACACAGCGTAAAATGAAGTTATTACGATCCATGGGATATAAAGTACATGAAATGTGGGAATGTGAAATTCGTCAAGTGTTAAAATCCAATCCAGCATTGGCATCTTCTTTAAGCACACATCCTTATACTAATAAGACACCATTAAATCCAAGAGACAGCTTCTATGGTGGCCGTGTTAATGTCATTAAATTGTACCACGTCGCAAATGAAAATGAAGGCGAAGAAATAAAATTCTTGGATATCGTCTCCCTGTATCCTTATGTGAATAAATGTGGACGGTATCCAATAGGGCATCCACGAATATATCTACAGGGAGATCCAGAAATGCCCGACATTCAAACTGTCAACGGATTGGTCAAGTTGAAGATCTTGCCTAGCAGAAATGTGTTTCATCCAGTGCTGCCATTTCGTTCAAATAAGAAGTTGTTGTTTCCACTTTGTGCTGCCTGTGCCACAGCATTAAATCAAGATTCTGAATGTACACATTCGGACAGTGAACGAAGCCTAACAGGAACATGGGTGTCCTATGAAATTCAAAAAGCCATTGAACTTGGGTATCAAGTCATTGAAATTTACGAAATTTGGGATTACGACATCACCGTATATGATCCAGAAACCAAGACTGGCGGATTATTCAGCGAATACATTAACACATTTTTGAAATCTAAGCTGGAAGCTTCTGGATGGCCTGCCAATTGCGTCACCGAAGAAGAAAAGTAGCAGTATATTCAAGTGGTACAACAACGGGAAGGCATAACTTTAGATGCAGCAAATATAATGACAAATTCAGCACGTCGTAGTCTTGCAAAACTCTGTTTGAATGCCTTCTGGGGACGACTCGCTATAAGAGACAATTTCAGCCAAACGACCATCATTAACGACCCCAAAGAACTGTATCAGAAATTAACTGCTCCAGACATAAAAGTCAACCAAATTTTACCTGTTAACGATTCGATGTTATACCTTTATTGGCAGTATGAAGATGATGTTCCAGTACAAAATCACAATGCTAATGTTGTCCTTGGAGCATTTACAACGTGTCAAGCTCGTCTGGAACTCTACAAATATTTAGAACTGCTGCAAGAAAGAGTACTATATTTCGATACAGATTCCGTAATATTCACGCAGCGACCATCAGAGCCCACAATAGAACCAGAAGTATTTCTTGGTTCAATGTCAAATGAACTTGAATCAATTGGACCAAAAGCATACATTAAAAAATTCGTGTCTGGTGGCCCAAAACAGTACGCCTTGGAAATCTACAACCCCGACACGAAATCAACCAGTTATGTATGCAAAATTCGTGGATTCACACTCAATTATACTGCAAGTCAAAAGCTAAATTTTAACAGTCTGGAGCAAATGATCATAAATCAATCGAATGAAAAAATCTCCATTAGCACGCCGCACAAAATTTACAGAACCCACGATCATCATCTTGTCACAAAACCTGAAGAAAAGAAGTACAGTTTCAACTATAAAAAACGCCGATTAATACCAGACACATACGAGACATTGCCCTATGGGTATAAAAAAGCCAGAACAGAATAACAGCCATATTTTTCCCTAATCCCACCAACATCACCTCCCAAAGACGGGGCAAAGAATCAACGCAACACGGGACATGCTTCAACGATGCACGAGCGGAAACAAAACTCAGATGACATCACCTTGCAGAAACCAGTGGAGAAAAAAAAGGAATTCAAGTACGTCACATTTGCGTTTCTTTTCTCACCTCACTCTCTCTTGATCAGTTAGTTCGATGTTAATAATCTGTTTTTCTTCTTTCACAGGAAACAAAATAAATATTACAATGTATATTCATATGTTTTATTTTCTCTTTACAGAATTTGTACCCGTCACGGACACGTCTTCCTTTGAAGAAAAAAAATTCTGTATTCATTTTCACATGCTAAAAATAAATGTACAAAAACATGATTCTGTGTTTTATTTCCTGTACAGCGATTTCAATTTCTTTTTTTCTGAATCAGTTTACCGGTAAAATAAATCAATGTTTTGCGGAAAAAAAAAATCAAACTAAATTTTTGTTTCAGAAAATTTTTTGTGTACGAAAAAAAACTGATTCAGAAAATTTTTGTGTACGAAAAAAAATGTTTTCAGAAAAATTTTTTGTGTACGAAAACAAAATTCTGTTTCAGAAATTTTTTTGTGTGTACAAAACAAAAACTGTTTCAGAAAAATTTTTATGTACAAACAAAATTCTGTTTCAGAAAAAATTTTTGTGTGCAAAACAAAAATCAGTTTTCGTCACGAAACTGCTCCGACTAAATGAATCGATTCATTCTGATAGTGTTGGCAACACTGGAAAAATTTCGGTAAGTATCGCTCAGACCCTGAGTTACAGCGAACACAACTAGATTCGAACCAACAACCTTACATGTCTGATTCATCTCTAAATACAGCCAACTAAACAATAAGATTATGTGTATACGTCAATGCTTTGCACTGAGTCAACAAGGTTTTCTTCAAGGTCAAAGTCGTACACGAAATAAAAAGATGACAACACAGATCTGCTATCTTTCTATATGAAACATAAACCTAGTATAAACTGTTCGCAATGAAATGTGTAATGTAACATAATCCGCTCGTCTTCTTTTCATACGCGAAACTGTTCGCACTGAAACTAACAAAAAAAATCGAACTCGGGACCATTACATAGTAATCAACAAACTGAACTTCTCAATGGAGTACGGTGACTCAGCTCTTATTTCTGATGTGAGGTCTCTGCTTCAATCCGCAAGCAAGTAAGTTTATGATGTTTTCTCATTTCTCATCATCGTTTCAAGGGGACATTAAATTCAACATTTCCAAGAATCGAACTCGGGACGATTCCAAGGTATCCATGTTCACCCCTGAACCGGAACAAAATAGATCACAAAGTGCTTATCAAATTTAAGGGAATATTTAAATACGCCTCCATATAACGTAATAAGGCTCCAAAGGGAACGACAACTCCCAAAATAAATCATTGTACTCTATTATACAACGAAAATGTCTCGTGAAAGATAATAGGATAAGTTAAAAAACGTCCAAATTTTAATATTTTTATACTCATCAAAGAGTACGAGGTGCGATACTCCCCTCCCTCCCTCCCCCAACTCCTGATGTAAATCAATGTGATCTTATGTGTCCTGAGTGATCCCTGCCCCTGAGTAAACATAAGCAAAAATATTTCAATAGGTAATGCAATCCCGGGGCAAAACATCTCTAATTCATTCGCTATGGTCCATGTGTGGGGGTCCCAAAAGTGAAATAGGGTCTGCCCGACGTCAAACAAACACATTAGCTCAAACCAAATACCTCTACTTCATTCGCATTCCAAAATTTAAGGGGTGGGCCAAAGTACCCCTCCCAAATTTTTAAAGGAGTGCACAAATATACCCATATCTTATGAAAGGTAATGGACCCCTATACATGACCATATAACTATATAGGATAATAACACCTCATCAAAGGGGATAAAATCGACCAAAAACCAAACACGTGGTACTACGTATTGCTTACGTTTATATTTTGGCAATTTTGTACCCCTAAAAGGGAACAAGGTGGACCACCCAAATTTATCATAATACATATTAGGGTCCTATACTATAATACCCAATGTTTAAATTGGTCAATTTCCAAAATTTAAGGGGTGGGCCAAGGTACCCATCCCAAATTTTTCAAGGGGTGCATTAATATACCCATGTCTTATGAAAGGAAATGGACCCCTGTATACGCCCATATAACCATATAGGGTAATAACACCTCATCCAAGGGGATAAATTAGGTCAAAAAACCCCGAAATTTGACTTTTTGGCAATTTTTTACCCATGAAAGGGAACGACATTGACCCCCAATACTGATAGAGGTACATACTGTGGTCCTAGGCTACCATACCAAATTTTTAGATTTGGCAATTTCCAAAATTTAAGGGGTGGGCCAAGGTACCCCTCCCAAATTTTTCAAGGGATGCATTAATATACCCATGTCTTATGAAAGGGAATGGACCCCTGTATACGCCCTTATAACCATATAGGGTAATAACACCTCATCCAAGAGGATAAATTAGGTCAAAAACCCCCGAAATTTGACTTTTTGGCAATTTTTTACCCATGAAAGGGAACGACATAGACACCCAATACGGATAGAGGTACATACTATGGTCCTAGGCTACCATACCAAATTTTTAAATTTGGCAATTTCCAAAATTTAAGGGGTCCTATGTACCCCTGCCAAAATTTAGGGGGTGGGCCAAGGTACCCCTGCCAAAATTTAGAGGGGGTGGTCCTAGGTACCCCTAGGTCATTGACCCCGGCCAGGGACCATGGGTCCTGGGGCAGGGACCCAGGGGCCAAAAAGTTAGGCCAAGTCATGCGATTACTACTACCGAAATAGTAGAGAAGATAAAAGTGGTAGTGATTCGAAGCAACAGAAGAATAATAGTAATAATTTTAGAGGAAATAGAAATTTTCGGAATGGAGGACGAAATTTTTACAAGAATAATGGAAATAGGAATTGGAATCGGAATGGCAATAATAATAGTTATAATAGGAATAGAGGTTCTAGCGGATACAATAATGGAAGAGGATTTAGAAATAATTGGCGTAATAACAGAGGTGGAAGGAAGACAGGTTTTTGGCAACAAAGAGGGAATAGTTGTTGTGCGAATGGTGTTAATGGTCCATCATGGTGCCAAAATCATAGCCAAGTAAATAGTCCCGTACAGTATGTTCCAGTGGTACCGAACCAGATAAATGGTACAACTTATTATCAGGCTACACGTTCAAATAATTTAAACTAAGTCAAACTGTAAATGACAGAGGCACATTTACAGGTGGTAAATTAAAAGTTAGAGAAATAGTAGCCTCTACGTTAACTGATAATAATATGCTCTATGTTCCGATAGAAGTAGATGGTAGAAGTCATAAGGCGTTGATTGATACAGGATCGCAGATATCTATTGTAAATGAAAAGCTAGTCCCACCTAGTGCGAAGGTAATCCCTAGATCTACACGTATTCGTGGAATAACACAGAATGTGTTAGTAGTAAATAAGATCGCTGTGATTAGATTTAAAATGGCCGGACAGACATTTCATTTGGAATTTCGCGTAGTGAAGGATTTTCCGTATCAAGTTTTGATCGGGAATGATTTTCTACAGAGTCAGAATTGCCAAATAAATTACGGTCAGAATAAATTGACATTGCAGAGATTTGGAAAGCCAAGATTAAGGAAAAGGGAAGAACAGGAATCTGTGACTGTGTCTGATAATGCAGCTTTAGGAATAAAACATTGTATTAGACCAAAATGGGTATTAGGTCATAAGGTACGGTTGTTACCTAGGACTAAGACAACTGTGGAAGTGAATTTGGTTAGTTCTTGGAATAACAGGGAATACTTGTTAGAACCGGACAGGAAGATAGAAGCCCAATACAATGTGTTGATTCCGCGTGCACTTTTATCGGCTGAAAATAACAAGATCGAAATTATTAATCCATCTAATAGAGCAATTTTATTAAGACCAAATGTAACGCTAGGAAAAGCTGAAGAATGTGTGGATGAAGAACAATTGAAGAACGAAGGATTATCAACCGAAGATATAGATAGTATTTTAAGATCTCGTAGAAATTTTGATAAATCTCGATTGAAATTTGGGAATGAAACAAAACCGGAAATTAGGAATAGAATTGAGAGTTTGTGCTATGATTTTGCGGATGTTTTTGCATGGCAGGACGACGAATTAGGCCAAGTAAAGCATTTTGAGCACCACATTGAGTTAGAAACGAAAGTACCATTTAGACGACACCAATATCCAATTCCCATAGCGTTAAGAGATAAAGTTAAGGAACAAATTAACATTTTGTTAAGGCAAGGAATAATTGAAGAAAGTTCAAGCGCTTACAACTCTCCGATGTTGTTTATACAAAAACCGTCAGGGGGTATTCGTGCAGTTTTGGACTGTCGGTTTTTGAATAAATGCGTCAAACTGCATAGCATTGCGCTGCCTCCGATTCATCAAATTTTAACGTGTATGGGAGGACATAAATATTTTAGTATTTTGGATGTAAAATCAGCTTACCATCAGGTGCCTATTTCTGAGGAGTCACGGGAGTATACCTCATTCAATATACCAGGCGTAGGAGCTTATCAGTATCGTGTTCTTCCGATGGGATACTTACAATCGCCCGCCATATATACAAAAATAATGGCGATGACCCTGGCAAATGTAAATCCAGAGTCAGTTTCCTATTATATGGATGATGTATTTTTATATACGAATAATCAGGAGAAAATGGTAGACGTACTACAATCAGTTTTCAAAAGATTGAGACATTACGGACTCAAATTATCTGTAGAAAAATGTCAGTTCATAGAAAGGAAAATTTTGGCTCTCGGACACATTGTCAGTGACGCAGGATACGAGGTTAGCCCGAAGATAATTCAGGCGATAAAAGCATGTAAGGCCCCGAATAATGTAAAGCAGTTACAATCTTTTCTTGGTTTAACAAATTACGTTAGAAAATTCTGTAAGGACTATGCCAGAATCACATCAGCGTTTTAACCAATTTTGAAAAAGGGTCATAAGTTCGAATGGAATGAATCACACCAGCAGGCGTTCGATCAATTAAAATCAGCACTACTGAATGCACCATTACTAGCTCCATTTAGGGAAGATTTGGACACGAGAGTGTACACAGACGCATCGACTAGTTCGATTGGTGGAGTTTTAATGCAAAAACAGGCTAATGGTGAATGGACACCAGTAGCGTATTACAGTCGTGTGTTACGTCCACAAGAGAAGACCAGACACATAGTGGAATTAGAAATATTGGCAGTGATAAGTTCTTTAAGAGCATTTAATTATTACTTGTTCAATAAAGAATTTGAGCTGTACACCGATTGTAAGGCATTAAAGTATTTGCAAACGTCACCTAAATTAGCTCCGAAATTGGTGAGATGGAGTTTAGACTTAGCCCAGTATAAGTATACACCGGTGCATTGTCCTGGAGAAAAGAATCCTAGTGATATTTTGTCCAGGAACACAGACATTGAACCAACAGTAGACGATGTTGAGTTAGAAACGTTGAAAGTAAATTCCGAAGATCTCCAAGTTAATTTGACTTTCGATAAGGACATTGATGTTGGCGAGTTACAAAGAAAAGATTCCTTTTTCGGACCGATTATGCATGCAATTGAACACCCAGAGGATGCTGACGTAAAGGCCGAAAAGCAAGCCCGATGGTATACGGTAAAGGACGATAGGCTTTATAGAACACAAAGAATGGCAGGTGGTACAAAGTTATTATTATGTATTCCTTATGCGTTAAGAGAACAGGTATTCAAGAACCTACATTGTTCGGTATATGGTGGCGGACATTTTTCGTACACGAAATGCTATAGACGTGCATTAAAATTAATATATTTTCCGAACATGAAGAAATTCTTTATGGAGAAGATAGGAGAATGCATAAGTTGCCAGATACAGAAAAGAAAGAGAGCAGGTTTGCCCGCATGTTTTGGTAACCGTTACAATACAAAAGGGGTAATTGTGGACAAGATAAACAATAATTCATACAAAGTACAGTATGAAACTAAAAATGGTGAAAAGAAGAGTGACACTATAGACTTAAGACGATTAAAATTATTTGTAGAGAGTAAAAATGGTGAAAGGTATGGTGAGACAGATAAAACATCAGATGGTGATGAATAAATTTTGATTTGGTGAGAAAAAAAAAGTTTTAATATAGGGTCTAATGTAACTATGGTACAAATTGGGTCTACCGATGAAGTGTCAGAAAGTGGGCACTTTCTCAACCAAACCCTAATCCCGAGATTGGAGGAAATGCTAATCTCCATCAGGAAATTTCCCGAATCGGTAGACACTTTTTGAATTATAGTTACTAGAATTGTGAATAAATAATAAATGTATGGAATGTAAAATTAAAATTATTAATTAAAATCAGTCGACACCTAGAAAAATAAAATAAGATATAAAATACATAGGATTGAATAAATTGTTGACAGTAGGCTAAAACACAAATAAATAAATAAATGAATAGTAACAGGAAATTAATATTAGGTTTTACTAATTCCAGAATTTTATTCGAGACTGAAAAGGAAACATTAGAATATGGAAACAACAATGTGGGTGATCTATATAAAGTTGATAGTTATGGTTCATTTTGGAAAATCAGATGATCATCATCAAGTAACTATGAAGGATGTAGGGATAGCCCTAACGCAAGATTCGTTGGCTGTTCATGCGTCAAATATGGTCTATACAACTATTCGATTACATGTTAATTTTCACGAAGCTGTGCCGATGCACAAAGTGTGTAGTGAATCATATGATATTCTAAAAGAGTACGCAGAAAGGGAAAGACAATTTAGAATTAATATAATAAATTCAATACCATGTCAGTTTGTATTCATAAATGGTAGTTCTAAATGTATGGAGTCAACAAGAACTAAACGTTCAATTTGGTCTATGCTATTAGGATTTGGGTCTATAGGGTTGTCAACCTATAACCTGATACACACACAACAGTTGTCGACCTCAATTCAAAAATTGTCTGAACACGAAAATGTATTGGCTGAGGAAATTCACAAATTAAAAGTGTCGCATAACGAAGAAATTTCAATAATGCATGGTGTGGTAGTTAAGGTACATCATGTTCTTCAGAATGTAAGGAGTAAACTGCAAGAGATGTATTGCTACTTGCAGCAAGCTCAAAGGCTTGCAGCAAGCAGCAAATTTTGACTAATCTATTTTCTCATTTAGCTAGAGAAAGAGTAAATAAAATATTCAACGACATACTTAGCAACCAATTATCCTATCATATTTTGTCGAATTTAGATGTGAATAAATTTATAAATAGTCATGATATTTTGAAGTATTCAATTTATCGTTCTGATATAGGAATGTTCTATCGAGTATCGTCGATTTATTTAATGAAATATGACTATAATGAAAACAACATCGACTTATTGCTAAAAACGCCTATTGTTTATGAAAATACTGTATCAAAAATGTTTAATGTAATTTCAATGGGTTATTTAACTAACAATTTTCGAACGTACTATAAGTTACCGGATGTGGTATACTTAGCTAATGGAATATATCACACACTAGATCGATCGAAATGTGAATTCAAGAGTTTCTTGTATTTTTGCGAGCAGATATCACTAGATGATGCAGCTAAATGCTTGAACAATATTGTGTTCAATGGATCGTTAAGTGGTTGCGAACAACAAACCGAGAAATACCTAGGCAAGGTAGTGTATAAATATACTCATGCTGGAGTATTATACTCATCATTGGTAGAAGGATATGTGACTAAGTTAGGTAAACATCACGAAGTTACATCGACGAAGGTAAATTTTGGGAACAATTGCTCGTAATTCATTGAATACGATTCATTTGATAACCTAATTTTTGGAGAATTGGCGATTCCAACAAGAAAAGTAATAAGGGTAAATAATAAGCATCTAAGTTTGATAGGGAATTGGACGCTAAAGCAATTAAATTTTAGTATACCCCATGAGGAACTCAACAATCTAGCTGGAAATTTATTAAAACTGAAAGTGGATACCACTGTACCACTACTAATAATTAGAACGAATTACATAATGTATGTAATAGCAGCAATCATATTTGTATTAATTATTTCAGTCATTGCATTAATAACGTTGTACTGCAGACTGTATAGATCGATAAGAAAATATAAAGTAGAAAATAGTGAACCATAATAATCATAATAACAATAATAATAACATTATTTAGGATCATATTGTATAAAAATTGTTTGTATTCCGTGAACTAGAGCGAGAAAAGTCTAGAACAGGTTGTAAACCAGTTCGTAAACATTGAAATTAAGTATTGGTAATTTTGAAAAAAAAAATTGAATGTAAACAAACATGTAAATGTGTCAAAGTGTATTCAAATTATGCATTCCATACTCACCAAAAAGCCATCACCAATAGTAAACACCATCACCACATGAAGGTATAAGGTTAAGTAAACAAAGTCTATAGTCTATGATAGTCCATAACAGTCATACTACCCAAACCGGATAGGTTGTATTGTAATACGGTATACCAAACGATGTCCCATTTCCGTATAAAGTGTGAACGAAATGAAGAAAATTGTGAAATAAGGATAGAAATAGATGAGAATAGATAACCTAGATGAATCTAGGATAGTGACATCAATCAAGGATAGATAAAGTCTAAAACATTCAAACATTCAAGAAGGGATAAGGAAAATAAATGTAGAAAGTAATAATATTAGTAATAACAACACTAGAAAATAGTTAATAATAGATAAAAATAGACGAATTAGTAATGGGTTACTATTATAGTAATAGTAGATAGTATATATGTATAATTACTACAAGTGTTTTTATAAAATAGCGAATAATAAATTTTATATTGTATGTAAATGGTGAATTAAAAGGTTAAAAGATGCAAATAAGCGTAGATAAAGCTAGAAATAATTCACAAATAGTGTTAAAGAATGTTTAGTGTATGTAGTAATAACGTATTTATTCATTATTTTTTAAAGTCCGAAAATTTTTGTAAGTTTTAGAAAAGAAAAGAAAAGAAAATAATGTATTTTATTATAATTAGTAATAATCAATCAATATTGATTGAAAAGAATCATTAGAATTATTAATTTTATTGTAGAACGTAATTTGTAAACGATATGAGTAAAGGCTCACATATTATTCTGTATGGATTTGCGTCAAACAGCTTTGAATACTCTGAGCAGCAAGAGGTAAGAATGAGAACTGAGACCCGTGCGAGAGAGTAGCTCCGCGAGAGGCTACGCTAGTCTCCACTCCAGGTCTCGAGCACATGGTAAATACGAAAGTTTACGAGTGAACTCGAGCGGACACGAACAGGAGTCGCTCTATCCAGCCTCGCTGAAGTTCCGTAAACAGGAAAATTTATCCAAGTCCGAGCGTAAATTCATATAATATGTTTTTAGAAATTCAAGAAAAATTAGTATTTAATAAAATGAATAATATTTAACCACGTAAATGATTAAAATAAAGTTTAAACTACATAAATACGTATGAAATAAGTAATAAAAGCTTAAATATAGAGAGATATAGCGAGTATAATTTAATGCTATATTTATGAGAGAAAAAGAGTGAAAACACGAGTTTTTAGGTGTGAAACATAGTCTCCAAGTTATGGTTAGACGAACATCACACATAGCTAAAGTGTTAACGGTCATGCACAATGATTACTAGGAAAGTAACAAGGGTGCTCGACACAGAAAGAACAAAATAAGACTGCTTCAAAAAAATGCGACTTTTAGAACGCAAAAGAGTGTAGGCAGACACAAGTTAGGAGTTTTAATTATTTAATTAACTATAATAAATGTAATTTTCTACGAATTTTAAGTAGGCCTATCCCGACTTTATCTATTTCTCGTCTATTTCAGATAATATCCAAAAGCGAAGGAAATGGACATCAATACAATATTATTATTAATATCAGCGTTAGTTTTAGGAAGTGTATTAGTTGTAATAGTAATTATCACATGTTATATTTTGTTAAGATTAAATAGGATAGAGAGAAAATACGAAAATAGTATAAGAAATGGTAAAAATAATGTAAGATCAAACATAGATGTAGAAGCAAATGGTAGAGATGAGTCTGAGACTTACGCAGTTTCCCAAGTATCACCAATTTATGCCACTATTTTTAATAAGAGCAAATCTACACTAAAAACTATCCCACAAAGCACTGATATCACTATTTTTAAGAATTTGCCAGATGGTAGTATAGCGGATTGTAGTAAGAGCACTGAAACTGAACGGGAAAACACACACTTGCACCACATCACTACAGAAGATGAGAAATACACTAATACATCAATGGGACACTATAAATTCACGAAAACCGACGTTTTCAACGAAAATTCCGACAAACACGGAAAAACTGAGTGCCCGAAAAACAAAAAGTGATTGTTTTTATCCGTGTGACATCGTTGTATTATAAATTACAGTGTTTTAAAACTAATAACGTAATAATTGCTACGGAATATTAACACTCGATGTTATCCAGTCAACAGTGACGCGCGAACAGAAAGGCAGGAAATGATGTCAGGTTAACCTTGACAAACTTGATTGAAAACTGTTGATCTTGCAGTTACTATGCTGGAAGTATCTACAGGATATCCAACGCCCTGCGGCAGGATTATATTTCCGTTCATGCTAAAATGTTAGTGAATAAAATTTTGATGAAAATAAAACAATTATATTTTCAAGTTTTTACAGTGCAAATGTGAATATATTAACTAACTATGTTCTGAAAACTATGTTACAAGTTCTTTGTTTTAGATTTCCATTGACATAGAGGTGGAAATAAATGAAGTTGATCCAGTACTGATACGGCCAATAAATTCATTGGTTGGCACGTATGGACAGACAGAGTAGTGGAAGTTTTTGGTAACTTGACACTCTAAAAGCGTTGTCGTTAAGAGAAGATAATTCAAGAGTACTTGCAAACTAACATATATGTAATTATGCACAATCATTCTGGACTAAATGTGATGAGCAAGTATTTCAGCGAAAACTCACTAAATGTCGTGAGGATATACTTTGCTACATTACACTTGAAGTTTTTGTATTTTATAATGATAGGATTAAGAGAAAGATTAAAAATTTAAATATATACATTTTGAATAATTTTAGGTGAAGGAATATTGATTACAATTTATATAATTATTCTGCATAATAATACATATTTTATTTTATTTCAAGTATATATTTATATTTCAATATTGATTCAGTTTATATATGATGTACAGGGTGTTTATGGAAAATCGCCCTCTTACGAGGTCTAATTTGGTTTGCGGAGCAACCAAGTTTTTAAGGGGGGCCATGTAGCAGGACTCGATTTTCGAGGAAAGTAATTTGTATATTTTGATTCTATTTTGTGTTTATGTCACAAAATCATTTATTGAGGTTATGGGAATTAAATGTTGTATATGCGAGTAAATGCAAGCTGCACAAAGTTGCTAATGTTTGTGTCAGCAGTTTATTGTAAACACATGTGTACAAGAATGTCATCGTTGAGAGTCTGGCAATGTAGGAAGGAAATGTTGACAATGTGTCTATCCTCACATTAGCCAGATTCTAGAAATTGTATAAAGTGAATCTGTAAGATTTCACGAATTTCATGAGATTACGGATGTACGGAGAATTGCTTAGAATCGGGAAATCAGAACGTGTCGAGGATTGCAATTTTGAGTTTTGACACATGGAAAGAATTTGTCTCTCCATGTGAAAACGGTGTTGCACGTGCTGCAGCAGACGACAAGCAGACGACGGAGGTTGGACAAGGCGAAACAAAACTGGAGGACAAGAAGGTTTTGGGACAGTTCTCAGAGATTCGACAGTTCGTAGAGATTCGACAGATCTTGGACATTCGATAGAGAGTACTTCGAGAGTCGATAGGAAGTCTATTGTAGAGTCAATGATCAAGTTACAGTGATCATTCTTTGGTTCGAGTTTGGAGAACCAAGTTCTATTCGAGAATCAGCCAGATGACAGGAGGAGAAAATACTTCATATTCCAAATCATTCTAACAACGTAGGACATCACGCAGAGAGTAGCATTTGAGAGGAGCCATACCTCAATGCTCATTTTCGTCTTCCATCAGCAAGGAGATTCAGCGTAAAGGAGCCGAGTTCAACGCCGGAACAACGAGGGAAATACACCAGTTCATCCAGGTATGTGTAGCACCGATTCAGTATTCAAAAGCTCAATACTTGACCGTTTCTGTACTCATCTGGCAAAATGAATCTTAATATCCGTCATTACTAACGTTCTGAAATCTTACAGTACACTCTCAAGCATAACGAAATACAGTGTTTTTATTTTAATGAAGTGGACGTATCTTTATTTAAATTATCCCCAAATGAGAAACCTCTCGCAAGTTAATATCAGCGTTTGTCCCACTCATTCTAGATGGTGAGTGGAAGGCGCCTAGTTGCACTCAACTTTGCATCCCCAATTAGGCACTGAGTGGCTAGGTTGTCAATATATATATATATATATATATATCTTTTTGCCTTATCGCCCCCCCCCCCTCTCTCTGTATCCCCCACAAAAAATGGTAAATTTACACTTTTTAGTTTTAAAACCCATTTAAAAAGATTGTAGAATTAATTAAATAACAAGTAACTATCAGCAACTAACAAAAAATGAAATATTTGAAAATATTACTAAAAATATATGAGCGCTCAAATCTGTCACCGACAGGATTTATAATTACTCTCAGCATCGGATTCCAACTCTTTTTACTTTTATAGTTCTATATCTTTGTTACCCTTTCGTAGTATGTTACATCTTAGTCAAATCACGGAAATACTGATGACAGCGCCTCAAATCGCCCAAACAGAGAGTAAAAACAGGTTACATTGTTCTTCGTAAGACTTTCAGCCCCTTGCACTGTTGTCTGCGGAGTGGAGAGGCCTAGGAGGGAAAACAGTGCAGCTACTACATCCAATATCGCAAATGTCGTAATGACGTTGCTTAGTAATTAGACATATTCCAATATAATCACATAGCTTAGAAAAAATAATATAAATTAGGACATTTCAGCGATTCGAAAGGTTTTTTGTACCGAATGTACGTAAATACGGGACATTTTGGCGTCCCGAGAGAATTTTTCGGGACACCGGGAATGGTAGTGAAAAAACGGGACAATCCCGTTTTTACGGGACGGTTGGTCACCCTAGACTACACTAATGTAGTTCTCAAGATATAAGGACTTCAAAAAATTTTTTGCCTGAAATATATTGGAACTTTTGATCCAAGAACATCTCTAGCTACCTACGCCAATCAAAATTTGATAGTGAATCTGAGAAAAATCAATTTGAAGAATTACTATAAACAGTTAAAATAGGACATAGAAAACCCAATTATACTTACTGTTTGATTTCCACATGGGAAGAATTGTTTGGTATTCTACCATAAATATCACAGCACAAATTATAACGGATGATAATGTAGCACGTGGAATGTAGAAGAAATATGGCGTCAGGAAGGTCAAAGCCAATATTATCATTATACCTGTTTAGAAAATAAAGCAAAACTATTGATAAAACATTTTCCACAGGAACCAATTTCATTTTATCGTCATAAGAGAGAAATCAAATTATGTTTGGTATCATACAAGCAAATATTGCTGATGTTACTCAAAGTAACGTTGTAGACACTTTGTTTCAAAAACAACTCAATAGTGACATCTTTAATTCAGTTAAGAGTAGATTAGATGAATTCTCGCCTAGCACTTCGGAGGTCTCATCTTCGAATCCTGCGTTTAGTCACCTTGACTGATTTTTCCAGGATTTCTCTCAATCCTCACCCAAAATACGTCCCTTTCATGTTCCTAATTGATTGAGTATTACGGATCTTGGCAATTGATTCAGTTATATTTGGCCTATGCAATAATAAATCTTATCAACCTCTGCAAATCTCTCACTCTGGTCACGTATACCAAGACCTCACTGACAAATACGCCTCACCAGACAATTTCAATTTTCAAATTTTCACCGATCAAAATGAACCTACTACATATTTGACAAATTAAAAACTCATCGTAGCTACGATAACATGATGAAATGAAAGTAACTTACCTGTATACAATCCTCCCATTTGAGTTCGAACTCCACTGGCATTGTTCACAGCGCTTCGTGAAAATGACCCCGTAACAGGCATAGATCGAACAAAGGACCCTGCGAGATTACATAGTCCCAATGTAATCATCTCCTGTGTTGCATCCAACATCGCTCCTGAAGCTGCAAAAAGGATTGGTTGATACTAAAACTTTCCAGTAGCAGTATATATAAATCACAACTGTCCTGAAAATGTATGAAATTGGGTGTTTGTCCCCATGATGAAATTCTCCGTACAGCACTGATAACCATATACTAGGTTAATAAATTCGTTGATTACATCATTAAAATACTATACATATGCCACTACATTTGTAACGTTCCTCTTTGAGCGTTACATTTTCTCAAAGAGAATATTTGCGGAAATGTTAATTAGCTCTCAGTTAATGTTATTTCTTTCTATATTTTCTCAATTCTCGACTCTCATGAAGGATTCAAGATGGTCGACAATTGGACCAGTGTGTGTAGCTATAGTATGCTACTTTTCTTTGTATGTCTATGTTTTGCGTTGAGCGGCTTTTGAGAATAGCTCTGACTGGTTGAAATAATTTCGAATTTCGTGTTTCGTTTAAACCGAGAGATTAATTATAAACGTAAGTATATAAACGTTTACATATATAATTTTTATTCCCCCTTAGTTATATCTGTATTATTATTAAAGCTGTCGTTTCCATACTATGCTTTGATGCGCAGTATGGAATGACCAATCAGGAGCGAGCAGGCCGTGGAGCGTGCCCCCCTCTTCGACTTAGTTCTTTGTACTGTAACGAACATGGCGGAGGTGTAGAGGGAAGAACAAATGTCCATGTTTTGGACATAAAGTTCCTTGCGAATTATGCAGTAAACGAGTGTGTGTTTATTATCAGTGCCCATCTTAAGTATTACTGTGGTTAAACATTGTGTTGGAGGAATGAATATATCGTGAATTATAAAGGACTCGTCTAAAACTTGCTCGGCGTGTGTGTGTCTGACGTATTACTGGGATCGGTGCAATACTCGTAAATCACTGCTGTGATGAGATCTGAAGTCTAATAGCCTCTCTTTATTGTCTCCAAACCACATTCGATTACGTATGGCTTCGTCCTCTTGAAGTAGGGATTCCTCGTCTTCTGACACAACGATTCATTGTCATCAGACCTTCTTAGTAAGGGACTCCATCCCATGTCACCGGTTATTGGTCATACCTGTTCCTGTGGAATTTAAACGTTCCTGGACTGCCAATGGACAAACGGTTCTCATCCAATTTTGTTGAAGTTTCTTGAGTGATCCGTCGCCTATTCACTTACCAACAGTGTTGTGGCAACTTTACAGCGAACTTCTGTCTACCTGAGCAGTGGTGGAAAGGTGCTTACTTGGTATCAACTAAGGAGACGTTACCCTTTGGTCAATCTGTGCCGAATGGTGGTTGTGATTGCTGTATGGTGAGATGTTGGAGAAGTCGTCAGGACTTGTCGCCGCCCTGAGACATTGTTGCACAACGTTTCTGCAGTGTTCCTACTAGTGAAGTGAAAGTAAGGTTTGGTAAGCTCTGGTAGCTGTTTCCCAGGTAATTATGTCTACTATTCTTTATTCCGTCTAGTGAAGAAACTGATGTCGTCCAGGAAGTTGTGAAAGAAATCTGTCCACCGTTTATAATCTGTCCAAATCGTTTCTAATCACAATATTTAATGTCATATTAATATTTTCGCGTGTTCCTTCTACTGATACCATCGTTTATAAACAAACAATAATATACATTCAATAATTCTTGGGTTTCAGTGCTTTCATATATTATTTGCGTCAGTTCACAATGTCTATAATATTGTCTGAAGTGAGTTCTGTCCGTAACATGTCCGAGTAAACGAAAGTGAGTCTCTATCCAGTAAGTCGAATCATACGCCGGCGGGGTAGTCTGATATCAACACCGTTCCTTTCTTGCTCTGAATAAAGTCATTCCCCAGAGATGTTTAGATGTATAACGTATCATTCGATACCATCTAGCTCATGTTCGCCCAGTAGTGGGCATTCCGTATTGTCTATTTCTCAGGTACTTTATTTGACAAAGTGAAGTGAGCCTAGCGATGGCTAGTTTATGTCTGTCTAGTAACGGGTATTCCGTATTGTCTATTAATATCTATATATATATATTCCACAATCTAAGTATTAAGTCGCCACACCACAAAATTTGTATTAGATCCTCGAGTTGTTTTCATATCATGTATAGCTATAATGCTGCTCACTAGATCAGTGAGGCACGTCGAGACGGTGGGTGTACGATACCGCTCGTACTTTAATGCGAAAGTGTCAGAAGTTGAGTTAAATTTCACTGGCTGGTCTTGTATTCCCCATAATGTGCTACAGAATGTATTGTTATTACCGCCGCTGTTAATTGTAAATTATGTTGAGGGAAATGCCTTCTTAACAGTTGGATGCGGACAAAGTGGAGAAGTTATGTACGAAAAGGGGGGGAAGGTCAATCGACACAGCCGTAGGTCTACTCTTCTCTGTAGTGAGATGTTTACGAGCAGTAATGTAATTGGTAAATTTCCCTTTGGTGAAGTAGCCCATCGAGGTTTTGGTGCTATTGTCTAGTAAAATGTAAACAACTCTTTTACTGTTTTACAGCACTGTTTAACTGCTGCTGTTACTTACCTTTGAGTTGTGTTGGCGTTAAAGGTTTGAGGAATTTTAACGGAATACAAAGATTTTTTTTCTGAATCTAGCTGTCCATGACCTTAATTGTTAATGGGAGTTTAGTATTATACGTTATACCAAGGAAAGTAAATAAACAGAGTTGCAAGATATATGGTGTTGTCCTAAATGATTTTTTTTTTCATCTCTTTTCCTCAGCATCGACGATGCCAATAGTGTACAAGAATCTGGAGTAAGTAGCGTTGTGTTTACTGGCCTATGAACTATAGCGTAAGAAGGAATAACGGCGACCCAACTTTTTTTTTTCTTTCTTCCTTTCCTTCTTTCATTTCCCAAATGTCAGCTACGGATACAATTCAAGGTAATGAAAGTGTTGCTTTTCAAGCTGGCTACCCAGCCATAGAATTGAACTAGCGTAATTGGCACCTTTTCAAGTTGGCAACGCTAGCCAGGATTTTAAGGGAAAATAGTTCTTTTCACATTTCACACACTTTCTTCAGTAATTTATCTTGAAATGTCAGATCGAATTACTACTTAAGGCTGTGTCCAACACTTCGAATGCGTTTTCAAAATTCGTCGAGGGGGCGCGGTGGCTCAGTGGTAGAGCGTTCACCTCTGGTGCTTGGGGTCCCGGGTTCGATCCCAGCCTCAGCCAAGTGAACTTTGTGGTGGACAAACACCGTGCTCGTGGGTTTTCTCGGGGTTCTCCCGTTTCCTCCCACTTTCTTCATTCCACCATTTCACTCATCTCTCATAATCACCGTCTCCTTTAGCATAACCGTGGGACGTAAAACTCAAAGATTTCATTTCATGTTTTCAAAATTCGTCGAAATGTTTGTTAGTATCAATATTGCATGTTCAATTTTACTTTTTCTTACTAGGGTAATATTAGAGAACGCTAATTAAAAATTAATTTCTTCCATTTTAAAAGCCGTTTAATATATGGCAGTACATTTTGAACAACGCAGAACAGCAGATAGGAGGCTAACCAGGTAGGTTTCATTCTCCCCCCCCCCCGCTAGGTCACTTGCGCGAACTTCGAGTTGTCCCCGCAGATAAAGAAACCGATGGAATGCAGATTGACAGCAGATAAGAGCAAAATCTGTTTTCTCTCTCTTCATAGACCTTGGGGAACTTTTGGTACAATTTGTTCCATATGCGTTTTTCATGGTACGTTGCGTTATTTCTCTTCTATTTGAGCTTTTTCGTCCGTGTTTTTTTTTTTTTTTCAAGTCCAGAGGCATTCTAGAAGACATTACGTATGGTTTCAGACTTTCCTGCGTCGAGACATAGGAGGTGATGACGTCATAAGTCTAAAATTTGTATTTTCGTGTAATACTTTTTTTTGGGGGGGGGGTTATGTAAAGTATTTTTGGCGGGCTTATTTTTGCACGTAGAAGATTGAAATTTTGCACACACATGCAGTCCACCGAGTAGTATTTACCAGATTTTTTTTTCAGATTTCTGCGTTAAAACAGGAGGGGATCCAGAGGGTCAAAAAGTTGAAAAAAGGGATATTTTTACCCCAAAATCCCGTTTTTCCTCATTTTCCCGCCTTAGATATGGAGACAAGTGAATGGTACCGCCTGAAAGGCAGTTCTATTCTGAAGAGAATGATGTGCGACACATGGCCCTAGGGTAATTAGGGAAGTGTCAGGGAATTTTTATCAAAATATACTTCTGTATAGGGGAATATTGGACATTTTCGGTGTTATTTTTGCGGGCTTATTTTTGCATCTAGAAGATTGAAATTGTGCACAAACATTCAGTCCACCGAGTAGTATTTACCAGATTTTTTAAAGATTTCTGCGTTAAAGCAGGGGGTACAAAGGGGCTAAACGTTGAAAAAGGGAAATTCCCTCTGTATACGGGAATATGGGACATTGTCGGTATTTTTTTTTTTTTTGGCGGGCTTACTTTTGAACCTAGAAAATTGGAATTGTGCATAAACATTCAGCCCACCGAGTAGTATTTACCAGATTTTTTTCAGATCTCTGCGTTAAAACAGGGGGATCAAGGGGGGCTAAAAGTTGAAAAAAGAATATTTAGACCCAAAAATCCCGTTTTTCCTCATTTTCCCGCCTTAGATACATGATGGAGACACTCGAGTCATACCGCCTGAAAGGCAGTTCTATTCTGAAGAGAATGATGGGCGAAACATGACCCTAGGGTAATTAGGGATGTCTCAGGAAATTTTTTACCTGAGATCATGGTGTTTTACGGTAATTTGGGGCATCGTGGGAATTCCTGATAAAATTTCTCCCGCCCTTGGTATTCAAGATAGAAACTTGAAATTTGGCACACGCGTTCAGTATAACAAGTACTATTTATCAGATTTTTATTAGATGGCTACGTTCACACAGGGCCGCTCCAGAGGGGCCCAAAGTGCGAGAATAAAAAATTCCTCCGAAAATTTCCCTTTGACATCATTTTTCTCGCTCCTGGTATATGGTATGAGCATGCAAGTGGTTTCATTTGAAAGCCAGCTCCATTTTGAAGAGAATGAGGTATGAACCATGATCCTAGGATAAATAGTGACGATGCAGTAGCTGCTTGACTGAAAGTCTAAAAAATAGCCCAAAAACCCAAGATCTCTTAAGGGTTAAAGACTTCATTGATTCTACGTAAACATCTCCGCGAATAGCTACCTGTAGAGGCATATTGGAGCTAACGACGTTTGAACGTTTTAGAAAATCTGTCTTTGTTGCTTTCAAGTGAGGGAAATGTTCATCTTATAAAAGTAGTTTCGACCTGTATAGTGTAGAGTACACTAGCTTATTTGTCGCATCAACTGAGAAATGTTTGCATAGAGATCGAAGAGGATTTATCCTGTTGTGATGTATAGCGAACTGCAAAATAGTTAATATATGTGTAAGAAGGACGACCGAGACTGCTTTTCGATATATCGTTTCGTTTATGCTATATGAAAATCAATATTGAAACCGGAAATAGTAGTAAATTTCTACCAGTTCCGGTTTTCAATAGAGAGGGTATATTTTCTTCTTTTGGTGTGATACCTGTTAACAGACAGACGGGCATAGCCGTTCTATTAGACTTCCGGTACTTATGCATAGAATAGTTTGGGAGTTTAATAAACCCAGGTAGAAGAAATAGTATTCATCAAATCTATTTTCGTACGGATTAAGAATATGGGAATTTCAAGGATTCTTTTACATAAATTATTATCCCCTAAAGAATAACGATTACCGTGGTGGCTCAGTGATAGAGTACTCGCCTCTGATGTGTGTGTGCTCTCCGGTTCGATCCCAGATCGCACCAAGTGGGTTTTGTGGTTGATGAACATTATGTTCGTGAGTTTTCTCGAGGTTTTCTCATTTCC
The DNA here is from genome assembly GCF_964235325.1 of Thermobia domestica. Classification (NCBI taxonomy): domain Eukaryota; kingdom Metazoa; phylum Arthropoda; class Insecta; order Zygentoma; family Lepismatidae; genus Thermobia; species Thermobia domestica. Next base: position 255,935,293 of record NC_137464.1, read on the forward strand.
TCCCACTTTCTTCATTCCACCATTTCATCCATCCTCATCATCACCGTCTCCTTTAGCCTAGTCGGCATAACCGTGAGACGTAAAACACAAAGATTTCATTTCATTTCTAATTAATAACCTAATGCATTCTACAGGGGTTCTGTTCTTGGCTAATGCCCCAATAATAGCGTACAGATTGACGAGACGCTTGCAGGTTGATATACCATAAAATCGAGTATTCATGCCAAAAAAATATTGCACCAATATCTGCCAGGTAGTCCAAGCAAGAATCTATCTATTTCGTTCAAATAGTGTTCCCCATGAGACGAGACGAGACGAGAAATAAGGTTTTCTCGTCTCGTCTCTTAAATTTAATAGATCTCGTCTCGTCCCAATTATCAAAGATTTCTTTCGCTCTTGTCTCGAAATGTTATTGTTCTGTTTTTGGTAATTTACGTTTTAAAAAAATATGCCCTAATTTTTCCTTAATTTCATCACAACCATTCCGCGTCACGATTGGTCCACGAATAATGTGATATAACAACATTTAAACCATACTTATGATTGGACTAAATTGTGTAACGACTTGCATATTTTAAAAGTAGAAAAATACTCTTCATTGCTTTCGTATTTTACCAATTTGTAAGTTTTTACATATAAATCATGCAACACTAAAACAGAGTTTGAGATCAAAACTTGGGTGAATTAGTGCTGTCCACGAGACTCGAGAAATTTCTCGTCTCGAAAACGAGACGATAATTGTTGTGTTTCTTGCGCCGTCTCGAACTTAAAAAGATACTTCTCGTGTGGTTTTCGAGATTATAATCAAGACGAGAAATTTCTGGTCTCGTGGACAACACTACTTTCAGAATAGGATGAACTAGTGGACTTGCGCGGGGGTGCGTCTGTAGCAGTGGCGGCTAATGTTAGTGTTGCAGCGTTGCGCAACGACCAAAGTATTTCAAGAAAACAAAATTATCAATAGTAGTAAAGAACAGAAAAAATACTTTTTAATACTTGCATATATACACTTTAAATAACATATTTTTTACTTCTGTAACTGTTCGTTTCGTTAATCCGTTTTAAAAACCGAAAAATAATCCGTCACAGAGTCTCTAATTTATATTGTGTTGCAGCGAGCATGCAACGACTAGATTCCTTCAGCGCGGGAATTGGAGCAAATGTTAAGTCTCCTTCCCCCTATCTCAGAAGTTAAAGGGATTGGTCGCTGCAGTGCTTCTGCAACACAGCACGGTTTCCAGTGAACGAGAAGGTTTTTCATTCTAAATAAGATTTCTGAATTTTCTTTCACTAGCAATTAACAAATAGAATTTGTTTTTATGTTTTCATATTTTTAAATTACGGGACCATACTGAAGCAAATCAATATAATGACAATTAAAAAAAAGTGATTGCAGAATTACAAAATAAGAAAGAAAATATCTAGTAGAGGAGAAAACAAATGAAAGTAGACCCGAATTTACAAGTCAATTCTTAGCTTATATTGATAATGAAGGCTTCTTCTACAGTAATTTGTGAATCAAATATTAATAAGTCAGTATGTAGAATCGCTCCCCTCCTCTGTGGATAGTATTTTAGTATAAACATATTTCCTTTATAAAATAAGTATATTTTATACTCTTGATAATTTCCACATAAAACTGTATGATGGGGAACGCCACATTGAATTTGGGACTAGTTAGCAATGCTCAGGAAGGTAGCCACGAGGGTTCTCCACCGGGATCGGACCTCCCGAAAATTTCGAAACTTGACTAACATTTGTAGAACTTTCTTAACGAACTATACTTGTTTAACAGAGAAACGATTGATGTAGGTTAAATAGTTTATTTTACGCCTCATCATGTACTCTTCTTTTCTTATAAAAAATAATCGTTCTATCATTTTTTCTAAAAATATAGATGACAGTAAGTAAGAATTACTTATCGTCTTTTCGGGTGCAGTATAAGACAGGTTCCATATTATGTAGACGTATTGGACCTCCCTCAAATACTTTGACCATAAGAATACCAGAGTTCAACCAGCATGTATTAGACAGATTTGCTCCAATCAAAGAGAGAAGAATGAACTTACTAATTAATTAAGGTGATTAATCGGATAAAATATTCTGCATTTTTTATTTTTTAAAAACAGAATTTTATTTAATTGAACATGTCACATAGCATTTGCATCTAAAGTTATGCTGATTAGTCAATGAGTCAACTTTATATCTTCTGTCTCTTATCGTTCGTACTGCAACACCCGAAACCACAATCTACCGGCCGCCATTGGTCTGTAGGGAGCAGGTGCGTTAGCAACGGTGGGTATGCGCATAAACTAGAAGTTTATCCAATCATTATGTGAATAGAAATAAAAAAAAAATACACACGTTTCGAATTGCTAAAATTTAAATACATCACGAATATCGACCAATATCCAGTTTTTGTCTCTCTTACGCTATAGTGAAATATTTTCCAGTATGCACTGCCACACACACACACACACGCATATATATATATATATATATATATATATATATATATATATATATATATATATATATATATATATAATTCTGTAAATCAGGTTTTCAGACAAAATCAATTGAAAAATATTTCACTTGCTTATCCTTGGAATACCAATATCGGATCCAAATGATCTAAACCCTCAGTAATATTGTAATATTTATTTATTTATTTTGTATAGGTCTATTACTGTTATACACACTCATGATATGCCATGATTTGTTCTTTCATTTTCCCAGATTTCTTTTAAAGTTACATTCCTTATTTTTGAAAGCAAAATATTGGTGATAATGCTTTTTGTTTTGCGCTTCCTCTGACGGGTCTCCTTTTTCCAGCGCTCAAGAATCAAGATTTATTATCAAAAATGGTTGAAATAGAAAAATAGGAAAAATGCTCCCTGTTTGACAAGAAGGCTTGTTATAAAATACAAGTAAAAAGATGTGTAGGTAGATAAGATTGTCTCATTTCTGACAGCAGCCAGTCTTGCCTCCCGCAACCCTTTCTTCTTCGAACCATATGATCAGCATGTCAACCAACATAACTTCGAAGATATGCATTCTCCGCATTTTTAGATGAGCGATCTTATCTCACTTCGTAACTTGTTTCCCCACCCTACCAACTTTTTTGAAGATCACTGAGGAACAATGGTGTGAATGGATCAGGTATCTGCACGCATATTTTCGAAATACACTGAACTCTAGCCAGAAGGCATTGTGAGCGGGGTTACGCTTGGCAACAATGTAGGAAAAATGAATGACGTTTATATCGCGATCACGAGTCATGACCTACATATACCACAAAGTAAACGGCAGCGGGTGTCGGTCCTGCTAGCCGAGTGGGTAAGCGCAATATACTAGTAAAGAAAATCGTTGTTGGCGTGGGTTCAAGTCCTGCTTTAGGAACTTTTTTTACTACTTTAAAATTTTTTTTATAATACTTCTTTCGTTAAAATAAGATTAAAATAATATTGAAAAAGTGATTTAACGATTATTTTTTAAAATTTTCATTAAACTTCTTTCCTTAAAATAAGTTTGCCCTTGTACTTATACAGATCCATAGTAAAAGAAGTAGTAGTAATAATAATAATAATAATAATAATAATAATAATAATAATAATAATAATAATAATAATAATAGTAATAATAATAATAATAATAATAATAGTAGGAACTGGTTAGAATGCAATTGAGCATTCGTTTCCGTGCGATGTTGCCAAACCTAATGCCTTCTGGCTAGGGCTGAGTGTATTTCGAAAATATGCTATCTGCACCTCCACGAACAGGAAAAGAAAGCCTGCTTACAACGCTGTCATATTTACTTGTAAAAAGCAATAATTATAAACTATAAGACCTAGTTTAAAAACAAAAAAAGTGAACATGTAGTATTGGGGTATATTAACATCTGGAGAGAATTTGAACTACATAAGACAAATAGTTTTCATAATATTTTGGAAAGAAGTTCACCATGTTATTATATAGGGATCGATTATAACAGCTCAAAACGTTAGACACGGCCTTAAGTGCGTCGCAGACACGTGAAGTGCACACTTCAGCTGCTACGTACCGTACATGCACGAGATAAGAGAGGAAAGAATTAACTATTAATTAAAAAATCAAATATCCTGATTCTGTGTTGTTCTGCTACTACTACTAGAAAATTTTGACATCATACAGTTATATTGGAACTTATATACAGGGTGTAACAAAAAAGTGCCGGAAAATTTCAGGGGTGGATTCCTTATGGGTAGACAAGCAAAAAAGTTCATATGACCATATGTCGGGAAATTCATCGTTACAGAGTTACGACCATTGAGCCTAGTAACGGTGTAAAATAGTCACATTCTAGTTGCTCATTAATGTGACTGAATTTAAACCTCAGTGACTTAGCTCCTAATTAAGCTAGAAACATAATTTTGGCATCTGTCTATTTCTGAAAGATGACGCTTTCCGCTGACATATATTTTATGTATGTGGGGGTACCACGAGGGATGGGGAGGGTAATTACGTGTTGTTTGTTTTTTGCTTCAGGATTTTGGGCATGGCATTCCTTCCCCTTTCGGGTTACACTCTTAAAATGCATATCGGCGGAAAGCGTCATCCTTCAGGAACACATTGCTACCAAAATTATATTCCTAGCTTAATTAGGGACTGAGTTATTGAGGTTTAAATTGTCACATTAACGAGTGATCAGAATGTGACTATTTCACACCGTCAGACGGCTCAATGGCCGTAACTCTGTACAGATGTATTTCCCGACATATGGTCACATGAACGTTTTGCTTGTCTACCCATAAGGAATCCACCCTTGAAATTTTGCCGTACCTTTTTCTTACACCCTGTATACCGGGTATTCTAAAAATGACGCCCACAACCAACAGAGTACTATTCTACAGGTCAAAATAAAGCGAAAATGTGATATATATATATATATATATATATATATATATATATATAACGAAATACCTTCAGCCGCTATGGGGAATCAAAAGTTTCACTTTTTGGTAACGTTGTAGATTAACTTGGAACCATTAGCAATACTCTACGAACCTATTAAGCAGATACATCGCTTATTATGCTAGTAGATGGAGCTAGTGTCAACGTCTATCGCGTTTAATTGCCATATGGAAAGAATCGATATAATTTGAAAGATTGGTAGATCTACTACATAGATCTTCATCTGCGACGTTGTCGCATGGTGCAATTCGCATTTCCAGATAAAGATCCAAAAGGTATACAGTTAAATAGTACATTTTTCTCTTTATTTTGACTTGTAGATTAGCGTTCTGTAGTTCGTGGGCGTCATTTTTAAAACTAAAACCAAATATTTCGCAAATATTCAACTACAATATTATTTTATAACCGTATTGAGTATTGTAAAGAAATACTTACAAAATGCCTTAGCAATTGCGACGTTGCCAAGTATAGCTATTAACGGAGCCACAACTATTCCTGTACCCAAGCCTTTGCACATTTCTCCAAATGAAATGGTGCGATTGTTCATTGTTGTTTCAAAGGGCGGGGGGCCAAATGGAGGCAATCCTGAGTCGATTCTTCCTGGAAGAGACAATACAGAATACACGTGTTATAATGATATTATCTAAACTAAGTATATGATACTTCAATCGTCAGAAGGGAAAGAAGACCAAAAAATGGCAAAATTACATCTACATTATTTCCAAGTTCCGCTCTACACATGCATGGTATAGCGTATAGTTCTCAAGCTTCAGTACAAACTTGGTGGTTGTTCAGTTGTTTTTTTTTTTCCTTCGGTTTCCCACCATTTTGGTTTTTGGACTTATTCCCTTCTTAAACCTGACGATTCCGTTGGCCTTATATTTAAGTTTTGCTGGGGGGGGGGCACGTTGGTTGAGTGGTAGAGCCGTAGGGTCCCTACCTCCGGTGCGTGGGGTCCATCATTCGTTTCCGGGCCAAGTAAGTTTGTGGTGGACAACATCGTGTTCGTGGGTTTCCTGGGTACTCCAGTTTCCTCCCACATTCTCATTTTACTAATTGTTCCATCATCATTCACTTGCTTTCATCATCCGTCTCCCTTAGCCTTCGTGGGACGTTAAACTGGAAAATTTATGTTTTACTGTCTTCACGTAAACTTTAGTTTCTTAATTGACTGATACACTTTTCAAAGCTTTTTTTTTTTTTTTAAATAATTTGTATCGCTATCAGAGGATAAACGTGCATAAAACACATTCCGCGAATTATACCAAACTTGGGAGAAACCTATGACAGAGTTAGGGAGTAAGGTAAAGTTTAGGAGTTTCCATCTTTTCAGTTTTTGTACCCACCTATTGGCATAATTAGGATAGTAGTAGGGGTCCGCGTATATCTCGCCGAGTCAGCAAAAATTTTTGTGACGTCATAGGTCAAAGGTCAATGACCTTGGCCCGGGGTCAATGACCTAGGGGTACCTAGGACCACCCCCTCTAAATTTTGGCAGGGGTACCTTGGCCCACCCCCTAAATTTTGGCAGGGGTACATAGGACCACCCCCCTTAAATTTTGGAAATTGCCAAATTTAAAAATTGGATGTGGTAGCCTAGGACCATAGTATGTACCTCTATCAGTATTGGGTGTCTATGTCGTTCCCTTTTATGGGTAAAAAATTGCCAAAAATTTAAATTTCGGGGGTTTTTGACCTAATTTATCCCCTTTGATGAGGTATTATTACCCTATATAGTTATATGGGCGTATACAGGGGTCCATTACCTTTCATAAGACATGGGTATATTAATGCACCCCTTGAAAAATTTGGGAGGGGGTACGTTGGCCCACCCCTTAAATTTTGGAAATTGCCCAATTTAAACATTTGGTATTATAGTACCGGACCCTAATATGTATCATGATAAATTTGGGTGGTCCACCTCGTTCACTTCTAGGGGTACACAATTGCCAAAATATAAACGTAAGCAATACGTTGTACCACGTGTTTGGTTTCGACCTAAGTTATCCCTTTGATGAGGTGTTATTACCCTATATGGTTATATGGGCGTATACAGGAGTCCACTACCTTTCATAAGACATGGGAATATTAATGCACCCCTTTAAAAATTTGGGAGGGGTACCTTGGCCCACCCATTCATTTTTAGAAATTGCCCAATTTAAACATTTGGTATTATAGTATAGGACGCTAATATGGATCACTATAAATTTGGGTGGTCCAACTCGTTCCCTTTTAGGGGTACAAAATTGCCAAAATATAAACGTAAGCAATACGTTATACCACGTGTTTTGTTTCGACCTAAGTTATCCCTTTGATGAGGTGTTATTACCCTATATGGTTATATGGGCGTATACAGGGGTCCATTACCTTTCATAAGACATGGGTATATTAATGCACCCCTTTAAAAATTTGGGAGGGGTACCTTGGCCCACCCCTTCATTTTTAGAAATTGCCCAATTTAAACATTTGGTATTATAGTATAGGACGCTAATATGGATCACTATAAATTTGGGTGGTCCACCTCGTTCCCTTTTAGGGGTACAAAATTGCCAAATTTTAGTACAACCACGTGTTTGGTTTTTAACCTAATTTATCTCCTTGGATGAGGTCCTATTACCTTATATGGTTATATGATCATGTATAGGTGTTCATTCCCTATCATAAGACATAGGTACATTGGTGCACCCCGGGAGGGGTACCCTGGCCCACCCCTTCAATTTCAGAAATTCTCCAATTTAAGCATTTGGTATTATAGTACAGGACCTCATTATGTATCATGATAAATTTAGATGGTCCATCTCGTTCCCTTTCATGGGTACGAAATTGCCAAATTTAGGTACAACCACGTGTTTGGTTTTTGATTTAATTTATTCCCTTGGATGAGGTCCTATTACCTTATATGATTATATGGTCATGTATAGGGGTCCATTTCCTATCATAAGACATAGGTACATTTTTGCACCCCCCGGGAGGGGTACAATGGCCCACCCCTTTAATTTTGGAAATTGTTCAATTTAAACATTTGGTATTACAGTATAGGACCCTAATATGGATCACTATAAATTTGGGTGGTCCACCTCGTTCCCTTTTTAGGGGTACAAAATTGCCAAAATATAAACGTAAGCAATACGTTGTACCACGTGTTTGGTTTTTGACCTAATTTATCTCCTTGGATGAGGTCCTATTACCTTATATGGTTATATTGTAATGTATAGGTGTTCATTTCCTATCATAAGACATAGGTACATTGGTGCATCCCTTTCAATTTTAGGAGAGGTACGTACCTTGGCCCGCCCCTTAAATTTTGGAATTTTTTTGATTTAAGCATTCGGTATTATAGTACAGGACCTTAATATGTATTATGATAAATTTGGATGGTCCACATCGTCCACTTTCATGGGTACGAAATTGCCAAAATATAAACGTAAGCAATACGTTGTACCACGTGTTTGACATTTTGACCCAATTTATCTCTTGGATGAGGTCCTATTACCTTATATGTTTATATGGTTATGTATAGGGGTCTATTCCCTATCATAAGACATAGGTACATTTGTGCACCCCTTTAAAATTTGTTAGGGGTACCTTGGCCCATCCCTTAAATTTTAGAAATTGCTCATTTTATATATTTGGTATTATAGTACTGGACCCTAACATGTATTATGATAAATTTGGGTGGTTTACCTCGTTTCTCTTTCATGGGTACATGTTATATGGGTATGTACAGAGGTTTATTACCTTTATATGTTTATGTTCCCTTTTAAATTTGGGGAATTATCAAATAACAAAATTCGGTAAACCTTTTTCTAGGACCCATTGGTGTTCCTCTTATGGCCAAATATTCAAAATTTAAAGGTTATTGACCGGCTTTATTATTGAATAAGTACAGGATTTATTACTTTTTCATAACACACAGGTGTATTTGTGTACCAATCTTAAATTTTGGGAGGGGTACATTTCTTATTGTCATATCAATAATTGGTAATTGGATAGTATCTCATTCATTGGGTAAATCATTGTGAAATATGAGTATGATCACGTAATCAGTTATTGACCTATGATGGAATTAGGAGTCCAGGACATTGGAACATTGAAACTTTGTAGGATAATTTGAGAATTGCGTTATTGGTTTTGGTTATTCCCACCAAATATAAACGTAAGCAAGACGTTGTACCACGTGATTGTCCTTGATGAGGTAGTGTACAGGGATTCATTTCCTTTGTTGTTTTACTTCTTAAGTTTGAGTACACACACACTTCTAGAAAACAGTTGGTTCTACTCAGGTAAACAATTGACGGACATTATTGACATTATTGAACATATAATGATATGATTAACTCTAAGACTTAGGTATATCAAGAGAAGTATTCTTTAAATTTGGGAATGGTGATAAACAGAATTTTAACGTAAGGTGCGAAATTTGAAACAATACATTGAACTTTAGTCACAGCTCATAGTCTAAGATCATTGGTGGTGATTGATTTGAAATCTGATAGCTAACCTTATTGAATCTTATGACTCATAGACGAAAGGCAATACATGCTACAACACTGGCAAAGTTATTGTTAATGCAATTTGATTGGTTGATCACTATCTTTCCTGCAATCTGATTGGTTGATCACTATCTTTCGTGCAATCTGATTGGTTGATGATTTTCAAATCTTTGCTGTATTCAGTTTTAAGTTTTGTTTAACATTTAAAAATCTTGGTTTCGTTCAACATTTTGCACTCACTGATAAATATGATCAAAACCGTTTATTTGTTAATCGAATAGTTAAAAACCGGATAAAGTTTGACGGTTAACCGTGAAACGTAAAATTTTTTTAGTTTGAAATTTTTTGTTTGAAAATTTTTTCGTTTCCAAATTTTTTTTTCAAAATTTTGTTTGAGATTTTTTCGTTTGAAATTTTTGTTTGAAATTTTTTTCGTTTGAAATTTTTTGTTTGAAAATTTTTGTTCGAAAATTTTGTTTAAAATTTTTTGTTTAAAATTTTTCGTTTCCAAATTTTTTGTTTCAAAATTTTGTTTGAAATTTTTTTCGCTTCAAAATTTTGTTTGAATTTTTTTTTGGCTTTGAAATTTTTTGTTTGAATTTTTTTTCGTTTCAAAATTTTGTTTCAAAGATTTTTGTTTGAAATTTTTTGTTTCAAAGTTTGGTTTGACATTTTTAAAAGTTTGTGCACTCGTTAGTAAAGAACCGAAACTGTTAGAACAAAAACCTCTGGCAACATTGTGGTGCAATAGTACACGTCAGAACCTGGGGTTGTACTTGAAATGAAAAAAACACAAATCATTGAAATGGATCATTTTATTACACTCCACATACATCCATACCAGATAAATTATCTGGATATTGTCGATACAATGTATTTTGAACTTCTTGCACTAGTTTGTCTTTAGCGTATAATTTTAATTCCAATTGAAGTCTTTTAAGGTCTAATGCAATATCAATTGGTGGAAACTCAATGTCCATTTGATCACAAATAAACTGTTTATCAATACAGGTATGCACTAGCCGGAACTGTTTAGAACAAAAACATCTGGCAACGTTGTGGTGCAATAGTACACGCCAGAACATGATAATGCAACGTCATCAGTTTTTTCATCATATATAAGTATCGTTCGAGTTAGTATTCATGATAACATCATCATGGCTACTTGTCTGCAGTTTCTAAACACGCGTGATGTGATGAAATCATTTACCAAGATTACTGATTTACAACAGAATGTACCTTATAGAATCTTAGCTAGCGAAAAAATCCCTACAAAGTTTGGATTAAGAATCGTAGTGAAGCTTGAAAATGATAAGAATATAATTTTACCAGCAAGATATTTACCCATGGAAGCATCAAAACAAGAAGAACTGCTACGTTTCTTAAATACTGGATCTGTATCTTTATGTTACAAAGGATTCTTGGGTCGAAGTCATCAACTTGAATTTAGTACACAGCCAGATTCGTCAGCAATTGTGATGAAATCATGAATTCAAACGTCAGCACATCAGCCGTAGTTGTATGAATGTGGTTGGTCGGCATGACGTCAGCAACTGTGATGAAATCATGAATTCAAACGTCAGAACATTCCTTACCAATGACGTCAGCAATAACTATAAACCAGCAAATACAGTGTCATCCCACGAAATCATTTGAGCAAGTGCTTTTCAGGAGGAAAGATGTGTACTTCTAACGATAAAGAGTTCATCTTCGCAAGCTATTATCCAATAAATATATTTCAAACAAAACATGTGATGATTGGTATCAGTGCTAGAACATTTGAACCTGTGATTCGATTGGGCAAAGCAGAACAATTTGGTGTACAACTGACCTGTGAAGAATGGCAAATATTATGTTCACGAATCGACCAAATGAACGATTATTTTCATGATGAGCTAAATGTGACCATAGTGAAATCATTAGGCTCAAATCATGAAGTGGTGCTGCGTACAGTCCTCGAAGAGAAGATGGTGCTATTACGTAAGAAGAGTACATTCCATGTCCCTCGCAACATGGTGTATCTAACACAAACGGAATGGAACAAATTCATCAGCGTATTTCAGTGTGTGAAACATGCAGTGGAAGTGTGCAACAAAACAAGTATATTCCTGAAAAAGTACTATTTTGAAAAATGTGTTATGCATATTGTACAACATGTATCTAGATATTGTGATGGTTGTCAACATCGTTCGTGGGTGCATACCTGTATTGATAAACAGTTTATTTGTGATCAAATGGACATTGAGTTTCCACCAATTGATATTGCATTAGACCTTAAAAGACTTCAATTGGAATTAAAATTATACGCTAAAGACAAACTAGTGCAAGAAGTTCAAAATACATTGTATCGACAATATCCAGATAATTTATCTGGTATGGATGTATGTGGAGTGTAATAAAATGATCCATTTCAATGAATTGTGTTTTTTTCATTTCAAGTACAACCCCAGGTTCTGACGTGTACTATTGCACCACAATGTTGCCAGAGGTTTTTGTTCTAACAGTTCCGGTTCTTTACTAACGAGTGCACAAACTTTTAAAAATGTCAAACCAAACTTTGAAACAAAAAATTTCAAACAAAAATCTTTGAAACAAAATTTTGAAACGAAAAAAAATTCAAACAAAAAATTTCAAAGCCAAAAAAAAATTCAAACAAAATTTTGAAGCGAAAAAAATTTCAAACAAAATTTTGAAACAAAAAATTTGGAAACGAAAAATTTTAAACAAAAAATTTTAAACAAAATTTTCGAACAAAAATTTTCAAACAAAAAATTTCAAACGAAAAAATCTCAAACAAAATTTTGAAAAAAAAAATTGGAAACGAAAAAATTTTCAAACCAAAAATTTCAAGCAAAAAAATTTCAAACTAAAAAAATTTTACGTTTCACGGTTAACCGTCAAACTTTATCCGGTTTTTAACTATTCGATTAACAAATAAACGGTTTTGATCATATTTATCAGTGAGTGCAAAATGTTGAACGAAACCAAGATTTTTAAATGTTAAACAAAACTTAAAACTGAATACAGCAAAGATTTGAAAATCATCAACCAATCAGATTGCACGAAAGATAGTGATCAACCAATCAGATTGCAGGAAAGATAGTGATCAACCAATCAAATTGCATTAACAATAACTTTGCCAGTGTTGTAGCATGTATTGCCTTTCGTCTATGAGTCATAAGATTCAATAAGGTTAGCTATCAGATTTCAAATCAATCACCACCAATGATCTTAGACTATGAGCTGTGACTAAAGTTCAATGTATTGTTTCAAATTTCGCACCTTATGTTAAAATTCTGTTTATCACCATTCCCAAATTTAAAGAATACTTCTCTTGATATACCTAAGTCTTAGAGTTAATCATATCATTATATGTTCAATAATGTCAATAATGTCCGTCAATTGTTTACCTGAGTAGAACCAACTGTTTTCTAGAAGTGTGTGTGTACTCAAACTTAAGAAGTAAAACAACAAAGGAAATGAATCCCTGTACACTACCTCATCAAGGACAATCACGTGGTACAACGTCTTGCTTACGTTTATATTTGGTGGGAATAACCAAAACCAATAACGCAATTCTCAAATTATCCTACAAAGTTTCAATGTTCCAATGTCCTGGACTCCTAATTCCATCATAGGTCAATAACTGATTACGTGATCATACTCATATTTCACAATGATTTACCCAATGAATGAGATACTATCCAATTACCAATTATTGATATGACAATAAGAAATGTACCCCTCCCAAAATTTAAGATTGGTACACAAATACACCTGTGTGTTATGAAAAAGTAATAAATCCTGTACTTATTCAATAATAAAGCCGGTCAATAACCTTTAAATTTTGAATATTTGGCCATAAGAGGAACACCAATGGGTCCTAGAAAAAGGTTTACCGAATTTTGTTATTTGATAATTCCCCAAATTTAAAAGGGAACATAAACATATAAAGGTAATAAACCTCTGTACATACCCATATAACATGTACCCATGAAAGAGAAACGAGGTAAACCACCCAAATTTATCATAATACATGTTAGGGTCCAGTACTATAATACCAAATATATAAAATGAGCAATTTCTAAAATTTAAGGGATGGGCCAAGGTACCCCTAACAAATTTTAAAGGGGTGCACAAATGTACCTATGTCTTATGATAGGGAATAGACCCCTATACATAACCATATAAACATATAAGGTAATAGGACCTCATCCAAGAGATAAATTGGGTCAAAATGTCAAACACGTGGTACAACGTATTGCTTACGTTTATATTTTGGCAATTTCGTACCCATGAAAGTGGACGATGTGGACCATCCAAATTTATCATAATACATATTAAGGTCCTGTACTATAATACCGAATGCTTAAATCAAAAAAATTCCAAAATTTAAGGGGCGGGCCAAGGTACGTACCTCTCCTAAAATTGAAAGGGATGCACCAATGTACCTATGTCTTATGATAGGAAATGAACACCTATACATTACAATATAACCATATAAGGTAATAGGACCTCATCCAAGGAGATAAATTAGGTCAAAAACCAAACACGTGGTACAACGTATTGCTTACGTTTATATTTTGGCAATTTTGTACCCCTAAAAAGGGAACGAGGTGGACCACCCAAATTTATAGTGATCCATATTAGGGTCCTATACTGTAATACCAAATGTTTAAATTGAACAATTTCCAAAATTAAAGGGGTGGGCCATTGTACCCCTCCCGGGGGGTGCAAAAATGTACCTATGTCTTATGATAGGAAATGGACCCCTATACATGACCATATAATCATATAAGGTAATAGGACCTCATCCAAGGGAATAAATTAAATCAAAAACCAAACACGTGGTTGTACCTAAATTTGGCAATTTCGTACCCATGAAAGGGAACGAGATGGACCATCCAAATTTATCATGATACATAATGAGGTCCTGTACTATAATACCAAATGCTTAAATTGGAGAATTTCTGAAATTGAAGGGGTGGGCCAGGGTACCCCTCCCGGGGTGCACCAATGTACCTATGTCTTATGATAGGGAATGAACACCTATACATGATCATATAACCATATAAGGTAATAGGACCTCATCCAAGGAGATAAATTAGGTTAAAAACCAAACACGTGGTTGTACTAAAATTTGGCAATTTTGTACCCCTAAAAGGGAACGAGGTGGACCACCCAAATTTATAGTGATCCATATTAGCGTCCTATACTATAATACCAAATGTTTAAATTGGGCAATTTCTAAAAATGAAGGGGTGGGCCAAGGTACCCCTCCCAAATTTTTAAAGGGGTGCATTAATATACCCATGTCTTATGAAAGGTAATGGACCCCTGTATACGCCCATATAACCATATAGGGTAATAACACCTCATCAAAGGGATAACTTAGGTCGAAACAAAACACGTGGTATAACGTATTGCTTACGTTTATATTTTGGCAATTGTGTACCCCTAGAAGTGAACGAGGTGGACCACCCAAATTTATCATGATACATATTAGGGTCCGGTACTATAATACCAAATGTTTAAATTGGGCAATTTCCAAAATTTAAGGGGTGGGCCAACGTACCCCCTCCCAAATTTTTCAAGGGGTGCATTAATATACCCATGTCTTATGAAAGGTAATGGACCCCTGTATACGCCCATATAACTATATAGGGTAATAATACCTCATCAAAGGGGATAAATTAGGTCAAAAACCCCCGAAATTTAAATTTTTGGCAATTTTTTACCCATAAAAGGGAACGACATAGACACCCAATACTGATAGAGGTACATACTATGGTCCTAGGCTACCACATCCAATTTTTAAATTTGGCAATTTCCAAAATTTAAGGGGGGTGGTCCTATGTACCCCTGCCAAAATTTAGGGGGTGGGCCAAGGTACCCCTGCCAAAATTTAGAGGGGGTGGTCCTAGGTACCCCTAGGTCATTGACCCCGGGCCAAGGTCATTGACCTTTGACCTATGACGTCACAAAAATTTTTGCTGACTCGGCGAGATATACGCGGACCCCTACTACTAGGATATTTTGATAGGGAGGTATGGCCCCTTACTTCCGAGAATTAAAAGAACCTTAGCTATGATCCATTGGTATCTTAGAAGGGCAAACAGTGCTCTATGGTGGTCAGGTCTCCCATTTAGTTACGTCTATGCGCCCACCCAGGCACGTAGCCAAGGGGGGACTCCCCCTTCGAGACCAGAAATGAGAAAAATAAGGAAGGATGAAACAAAATGAAATGAGAAAAAGAAGGATCAGTGTTAAAAATAAACTACAGGAAGCTTTTGGTTACTCTTTCTTATGAGGAAATTTGTATTACTTGCAATACATGATTGCGAGGTGAGCGATATATTCTGGAAGAGTCAGGGAATTTGAAATTTCTAGAAAAGTTGCGAAATTCTCAGAATTTCTGCTACTAGTCAGGGAGATTTCAAGCTTCCGAAAGCATAATGCCGTTGTGTAATATCGTGGGCATTTTTTTATCATAATTTTTCGTCATCGCATCCTTGCAATTTATTTCAAAAACAATTTTCTACTGCTCCTTTAACCTGTCATTTGAAACAGACAGTAGTTAACGGAATAATAAAACAAAAATATATGTGGAAAGAAAGCCCTGTTAACATTTGATTCAACATAAAAAGGAACGCAGATATTGCAAAATATTTTACAAGACATTATTGAGTATGTACTTTTTATAATAGTGAATATGTACTTTCTATAATAGTTGAGGTCATAATGAAACGAAAATTGTTATATTTGAATAAGCAGAGGAAGGGTGTAAATATTCTTTAATCTTTTTCAATACTTTTTTTTTTATTTTACTCGAGATTTCTTCATAGTATATTAAATTACTTACCAACATATCCTCACAAATCAATATATGTTGATAGTAAAGTAGTTTAGATTGATCGAGCTCTTGGGCCTTCAGAATTTCTTGTCACTCTCTCCCCCCCGTTACGAAATCCTGGCTAAACGAACCAATATATGTTCCAATAAAACTGTTTAGAATGTTCGAGCCCCTGGTGTGATGACCACAGTATTTCATGTCACGGACCCCCCCCCCTTCACCAAATCCTGGCTACGTGCCTGGCCCGCCTCATGAGTTCTTAATTATAAACCTTAATTGTAAAGAGAAAATTATTTTTCTTACACATTCATTGTTAAATTTTACATTAAAATCCATAGAATTGCATAATAATTATCCAGCAGCGTTGATAGTACGCGCAATAGTTGGAAATAGTAAGCCAACCAAGCACTAACGTTGGCCCAAAGTTGGGATTAACAATTTTATGAATCATTTGCTAGCTGATTGAATGGCCAACGTAGCCATTACAAAAGAAGTAAAACTATCTTTGGGAGTGCGTGGTCGAAACTGTTGGATCAATGTCAGTAAACGTTTGATTGGCCAACATATTTTTTTTAATTAGCAATTTCGAACCATGGTGACCATAAATCTATATAAGAACTATAAAATATGCTCCTATGATTACTCAACATAAGTTTTTACGAATTTGTTCCATTCCACAAGGTTCCTTACTTACAACACACCCTTCTTGAACTATGAGCTAGAAAGTTCATTATAGCTCACTTGGGCAGAAATAGAGCAGAATTATTAAATAACTTGTTAAAGTGAGACCATGGGCTTTTTCCCGTAATGGTTTGTGTCAACAAATGGAAATTTGTGTTTTATTTGGTGATAGTCGATCATTCCAGCTATGCTACTATTCCAGTCAATAATTCCAGTTAGCGACTATGCTACCCGACGTCACACTATAGTTTCCGAAGTAAGGGGATTTAATTCAAAAGGAAAGTGGTCGATCATTCAGTTTCGGGGAGATAAATCTGTTCTTGAGACCCTTAGTTTATATTAAAAACAACTTCTCGCTCTCTCTTATGGTTCTTCCTCTGTTGGTATCAACATTGAAACCGGTAATGGTGGTAGGTTCCTATCACTTGTTCCGGTGTAAATAGAAGCAATAAAAGCTGAAATGGAACCTATTTTTGGAATCCTAAATCCAAATCAGGAATCCAAGAGAGTAGATGCAACACAGACTAACACATATTCACGGTCTCTGTCAAATATAACTTTTTTTTATGTTGAATAACTTTATTATGAACTTTTTGTCATGTTTTGTTCAAGTATTCACTTGGAACTTGAAGGTATTTTACGTATATATTTCAATCGTAACTTAAACTACTCACAACTAAGACTATTAAATACTTAGGTACAAAAACAATGAATATTGAAATACGAGAATGGATCAATAAATAATCCACACTTATTTGTGTAGAAGGAAGTGTAGTAACATGACAACAACCTAACCAAAATAAAAGACTCGTATTAACACTACTTTGCAACATAGTCGCCAAGTTTTTCAACACATCTTCCCCATTGGTAGCACAAATCTCAAAATATTCTGCTCATAGAAATCTTCAAAATTTGGAATAGGGAGTATCACCATTTGCGTACAACCGATTTGATTTCTTCATCATAATTGAAACATAAGTCGGCCAAGTTCTTCATTGGGCCAGGTATGGTTGGTTATGGTATCGTACGAAATGCTGAGCATTTTTGATAAGTTCGAAGATGGATTCACCGGTCATTACGAGTTGTCTCTTCAATGACTGTGACACTCTGTTCCCTTGATGCTGTTACTGAATGCTCAGCGTTTGGCAAATCCGCTAGATTTACAAGGCTTTCTTCAAGAATTTTGCAGTACTTGGATATGTTATTAAGGTCCATATGGTCTTCCCCATCCATGTATACTATCTCTGTGAATTTCTTCCGGATTTCTCCTTATGGCTACCAAAAAAAGAAAGAAAACTACACCTCTCCGCTTTTCAAAAGCAGAAGACCGTAACACATTGCTTTCTTTAATCAGTAGTTCACATTTCTGCCGTAGAGATACACTTAATCAAACAACTGTCGACTACAATGCGGACTTGAAAGTACTTTTCTTTTTTCAGTTTCCACGTGTCAGATCAGTATGAAATTGTGTGAAAAAAATTTAGTATTGCTTATTGATCCTCCATCGTAGAGATGTAATAATAATAATAATAATAATAATAATAATAATAATAATAATAATAATAATAATAATAATAATAATAATAATAATAATAATAATAATAATAATAGCAATTGGTTGGATTGAAATTTATCATCCCTTGTAGCATTTGAGCTATATAAAACGTACAGTTTAAAGTGGGACCTAAAGCAAATGAACTCCCACCGGGAATCAAATCCGGGTCTCGTGCGTCAAAGGCGCATACACTAACCACATGACCATGAGGAATCTCTAATAATAATAGGATGCAAATAACAATACTAGTACTGTTACCTTCAACAAGTAAAGAAGAACCATAGACAACAGATCGAGCTGGGTTATTGTTTGCGGGAGTTAATTTCTTTCATTACTTTTGCTTCAAAATTATTACTATGGAAACAAATAGGTACGTGTTTGACGAAGAATAACACGGGAGTTCAGCGGTGACCTCATTAGTGACAACATCTCTTGCAGTGTTGTAGAGAAGAGGAAGTGATTAAAGTGAAAAGTGTTCATCTTACATTTAACATACATATTCATATTTATTTACAAACACACATACTTTCAACCACAACTATTCTTTTCATCTATATTTCATTCATTTCCTTTTTTAAACTTTTACACCCTGATCAATTGGGTAGCTGGCCCTCTTCGTCCCGCTGGACCTCCTCCCCGATTTTGACTTTGATACTTCCCTACTATGACAATTTTATACTTCTCCCGATTTTGGCATACTACACACTAATTTCACGATTATACTGAATGTAATTTTTAAAAACTTATTTCAATTTTTAACTATATAAATCAGGCAATTTGACTCTCAAGTCGGCCAATAATTGCAAATGGCGGTGTCCGCCATTTGTCAATTTTTTAAATACAATTCTATATAAATAATTCATTTCAACACAAATAATTCACTATTTCTACATTTGTAGCACAAAAAACCTTAGTTGTTGGTGCATCAAATAATTAAACACCATTAATGGTGATGAAGACAAGACAAGATAACATGCGTTTTGAGATTAAATCGTGAGGTACACTTCATATAGATGAAAATGAACTTACCAGTAAGTCTGAAAGGAGCTCCTCCACTTGATTCGTAGGCATAAGCTATGGAAGCACAAATGACCACCACCATTGCATTTCTTCCAGTAGCTAGGAACCAAAAAAATCTGTTTATTACTCGCTGGCGTTTAGTCAGGTTCTTTGAGTCCTTTGGTCCAACTTTTACATCCTTGAATTTCTGCAATTATACATATATGATTTTTTAAAAAGTTACACGAAAAATAAAGTATAATTTCGCGTATTATGAATCTCCACTATAGTGGCATAATTATAGCTTCCGCTATTTCATCATCTAAGAGAGCTCCGATGAAGTGCTAGAGAGCTAAGCTAACAATTCTTAACTGAGAAGAAACGAATTCCTAATATAAGATAAATTTTTTGTGAGTTATGTATTGAAATCTGGTAGTTTAAGAGTCATCTTTGCTTTAGAGGCAACAGCCATTTTTTTTAAATGTGCTTTTTATTCTTTACTCATGAACTGAAGTTACTTCACTTCTGTTTTTGAACAGATAGAAGGTATAAAATCACCTGTTTTTGAATAGATACAAGGCATAAACTTTACTTGTTTTTGAAAAGATACAAGTTGTAAAGTTCACTTTGTTTTGAATAGATAGAAGTTATAAACTTCAATTTTGTCTTTGAATAGATAGAAGTTATAAACTTACTTCTGTTTTTGAATACATAGAAGGTATAAAACTTCACGTTTGTTTTTGAATAGATAGAAAGTATAAAATTTCACTTCTGTTCTTGAATAAATTGAAGATATAACCTTATTTCTGTTTTTGAATAGATAGAAAGTATAATCTTATTATGTTTTGAATAGATAGAAGATATAAACACTTCTGTTTTTGAATAGATAGAAGGTATAAAATTACTTGTTTTTGAATAGATTAGGAGGTGTGAAACTGCACTGCTGTTTTTGAATAGATAAAAAGTATAAAACTTTACTTCTGTTTTTGAATACATAGAAAAGTATAAATCAATTAACTAGTTACAAGCGCTACTTTGTTCTGACGATCGTTAGGAGAAGACCCATTGGAGATTCGAGTTCCTCTAAACAGCATAAGTTTCCTAACCGTCATCGAAATGTCTGTGTTCATATCCCTGTCGGACTGGATTACGTAGAATTTAGAAACTAGTTGAATTAAGAGGGTATTTTCAAAAGCTTCCTACGTGACACTGAAATATTGCGCCACTGATAATGAGCCGCATATGACATGTAGCGCTCATAGTAATTTATACCAACATTTTAAATACTTTCAGAAAATTAAAGTTTGTAACGGTTGCTAATTTTAATGAAATCTTTAAGATTTAATAAAAGAATAATTAAGTGCTTACCCTAAGTGTTAAAAGAATAATGACGCATGCGCCTCCTAGGACTAAGTCCCATAACTTCGTCTCTCCTATGTGTTTAAAAATATTGTACCACGTGTCAACGAAGTTTTCTGACTTGAATGAGATTCCCAGAATTCCTTTCAGCTGTGAGCTGGCTATGATGAGGGCTGCAGCGGATGTGAACCCTGAGACTACTGGAACCGAGACAAACTCCACCAAGAATCCTGTCACAAGAGATGATCAAAATTAAAACACAATCATTATAAAATATAATATATATATAACACATGTAGTTTATATAATATGGAATCAGGGTGTGAAATCATAAGAACATTGTGTTTTTCTTTAATAAGTCTTCTCGACTTCAGAGGGAATCTAAAGCTCTAGGCCAAGAATACATTTATCGCCTACATACTACAGCTATATTTTCCAAATTGGGGGGGGGGGGAGGAAATATTAGAACTTGAGGGATTTCTATTCGATTAGGCTTTGGAACATATAGTTTTACTGTGTACATTTACTTTATCCATGTACGTTAGTTTTTTTTGGCTGCGTGTTAAGTAGTCAAAGAAATCTTTGCATCTATTCAAAATGCTATCTGTGTCAGTGGGAATTATTCCATCGGCTTTCTTCAATTTAATATATAAGCATAAGGTTGATAGATTTTCTTAAATTCGTTGATGCTCATATACATGTCTCGAATGTTTTTGAATTTACTATTATCTTTATGTTCATCAATTTTAACTTTCAAAAATAATATTTCTTTGTTCTAAAAGTTTTGGAACTTTTCCGCTTGATGTCACGAAATTTTGTGCACTTATATATCTTTTGGATTTGGTATCCTGTGTCTTCTCTTCTCTGCTAATTTAGTAAAATCCTGGTGGAACCATGGTTTCCTTAACAGCGCAGGATGTGCTAGGCATGTGTTATTTAGATATCCCAGCTACTTTTTAGGTACCCCGACACTTGACACATGTGATATCCATGTGTTAAGTATGTACTTCAACTACCTACAGTTTTAGGTACTTGTTACACCTAATTGATATTTGCAACTATGTACCACAAATATAGCATTTATATACCTGTCTCAGTTTGGCACTCTAACAGTCATTTGTTTTTATGTCGTCACTTGGGACATATACCTGTCATGTTCTAGGTACGTCCTCTAGGTACCATACTGTTTTAGTTACTCCAATAACACAAGATGTGCTAGGCATGCTACATTTTGTTGTTCTAAATTCATCTCCCACATTTGATGCATTTGTTGCTTCTTTTTCTAAGCGATTGTGTATTCAAAGCAACAAACGCATCAACTTTATTAGATGGCAACTGTCGCCGATCATTTGAAATTGAATGTGGAAGAACCATGATATAAAGTAAATAGACACTCGTCATTTTGTTATAAAATTACATGGCGAGTAGATTTTATCGCATTCCAAACGGTTATCATCGAATATACGCGATTAAAGGAGCACTCTGATTAACCAAATTCAAAAGACCTCAACAATTTATCCCTCTACTGCCTCTACATTGTCTTTATTGCCTCCATCGCCAAGTCGGTAGAGCACGCGGCTAGTAATCCACTGGTTGGTGGTTCGCGCCCACCATGGAGTACATTTTTTTTACTTTTTAAAAGTGTTTTTTAGACTCACCTTAATGTAAACACATTATGCATATAGGCGATGTAACATATTTTGGGGGAATAATTTTGTGGTTCATTGACGCTTACGGTATGGAAAAGACCCAGAACATACTAGGCACGTTCCCCCAGGTACATATCAGGCATGTTCCTAAGGGCGGACATAGACTGTGACTATCATTTGCCATCCATGTGATTTCTTTGTCAGAAGTATATAAGGCACATACTGGACACATTCCCATGTACCTGAGGGAACATGATAGGCATATGCCTGCTATGTAATTGTGCTGTTAGGATTGCTCCTATGTATTTTCGTACCCCAATCTCTCTTTGGCTGAAATGTTAATGCTATCTCTAATTTCAACCCAATTATCCTCAAAACTATTATCTCGAACCTTCTAAAACTGACAATCTATTCGGCACGGTATTCCCCTCTCGTTTGATCCTCTTTCTAATTTCTTAAATTTATCCTCTCCGTTTTTAGAAGTTGAATATTTCCTTTATTTAACGATAATCTCTCTCTTATTATTGCTGTTATTAGCTAGTGGTCAATGTCAGAGTCAACTCCTCTAAACGACTGAATATCAATAATGCTAGATTATCTTCTTCTACAGTGTGTCCGTAAAGTCGCGCAACCCAAAGTTTGATTGCGTATATCTTTTGATCTAAGAATGATAAAGACCTGAGACTTAAAACAAATGTAAGCATGTTCTATGTAGATATTTTCGAGATCATGATCAATGCTGGACCTTGTAACATTTTTGTGTAGTAACGAAAGAAATTAGCATAAGTGTAAAATAAAAAAAAAAAAATAATAAAAATGTGCAAAATGAAGAAAATCAACATTCAGTTGCACAAAACTGATTTTCTGCGGGTAAATTCCTGTGTATATGTATAGTATGCCTCAACATTTATCCATTGATGCGAAAATGTGACAATATTGATGCAGTGTTGCTATATAAAAAGACTATTTAATGCAAGTCCGTGAAATTGGTGTTTTTTTTGGGGGGGGGGAGAAACTGCATCACTGTTGTAAAATTACTGCAACAGGTGTGTTTTAGGTTAATTAATGATAAGCAATGAGAATTTGCACAACATTGATAAAATTAACTTTTAATCAGAAAATTGAATAAATTTGCGATATTGCGGGTTCCGCGACTTTATGGACATACTGTATCTACTAAAACGTGAGAACTTATTCTTGGATCACTAAATTCAAATCAAGAAACCATTATACCCATGTATTATACAGGGGTGCCCACAAAGGGGTGCTATGACGCAAAGTGCGTCATTGAAATATTTGGGGGGGGTTAAAAATCTATATAAATATGTTTGAGGGGATGCAAAAATTAATCGAAAAGTTTTTTTTTCATGGAAGAACACCTACGGATAGACAATTGAGGGGGGGTGCGTCATGGACATGAGGGGGGGCACCACTGTATTATAATTTTGTTCTACAATTATCGATATTGATTTGAACCACTTCCGATTTCAGTTGAATGGTAAGAATGGAGAATGGATCCACTCTTGATATGCTGGTACATCGATAACTCAGTGGTAGAGCGTTCTCCTCTGATGCATGGAGTCCTGGGTTCGATCCCACCTCCGCCACGTGAACCTTGTGGTGGACAAAAACCGTGAGCGTAGGTTTTGTCGGGGTTCTCCCGTTTCCTCCCACTTTCTTCATTCCACCATTTCATTCATTTCTCATCATCATCGTCTCTTTTAGCCCACCCAGCATATATAATTCAAAGATTTCATTTCATTTTCTTGACATTCTGAATGCTTTCTTTTAAAAAAGAATAGTTTCTCGCTATATTTTCCAGTTTCCTCTCATAGTTGTCGACAAATAGACAGACGGTCGGACGGACATAGCCGTTCTATAAGAAAGTTAAGCACAGTATTTTAATTTGTAAGACTAAAACCTGGTGTTACACTATCAAGGGAGAAGCTATTACAAATAAACTGATGATGACGTGGCGTTCCTTTAATCAAACTAAAACACTACACTTTTGAGTTTAAAGATGAGTTTGCATCATCTTGTACACTTTGGTGGAAATGAAATGTTTTGTTGTGGAAGGTGTTAGTTGGAATTTCTTTTGACGCCATCTTACGTAAGTATAATTTTCTCAGTGATGCTCATTGTAGTCCTCAAGGTTAATTTTCCGAGAAGAAACAATAAAAGTTACTTTCTTCTTCTTCTTCTTCCTACCTTCTTTGGCAGCTCTTTTAATGATTTCCTTCTTTTCTTTCTATGCTACTCTTCTTCTTCTTCCTTTTTAAAATACATAATCTCATTTTTAGGCCGTGTCCAAAAGTGCATAGTGCACACTTCGAGGATGCACACTCGAAGTCTACAAATCGAGTGCACACTAAATAGTGTACACTTCGTAAAATTAGCTTTTGATCAGCACTTGCTTACAGCGCCTCGTTGTGGTGGAATATGGAACATTGATGATAAAAGAAGGGAGAATTTCGCGTACTAGAAAAAATTAGCATGCTTTTTTTTCTTTAGATGAATGACTTTCCAGTTATATTAAAGATAAATAAACCGTACAGATTGACTATATGGGGTAACCATAAAATGATTTAAGAGTTTTTTTCATGTATGCCAACAACTTCAGCTTTGCCGTGCCTGCAAATATTTGTCATTTTGGGTATTTCACGCGCAGATTAACAAGAGCGGAGCATAAATGCAATACATATATAATATATGTGTGCGTTGTCTTATGTGCACAATAAACTCGTAACAACATAAAAAACACTAAACTATTGGCGATATTCTACTTTATTAGGCATGCTTGCGGAGGGAATATTTAATAATCTCCCGAAAGAAGAGTAGCACTGGTGATTAGGGCGCTGAAGACACTTTTGCGAATTAGTTTAGGAATTTTATTGCAACTGAAAGTAGGCAACGTGCAAGAGCGTTAGGACACCGAGGAGAGCGGTATTTACAATAATGTGGCACAAAACTACTTTGGGAGAGGGTTGATACTGATTATAATTGCTTCCTGTACGGTAGATTTCACAACAATGACAGTATAATTGTTGTAGTTCTACTGTATTCTTTCAGTTCAGGCATACTGATTGAACTCTTTCTACCATATTGTGCTAATATTGAAGTTCCTTAGATGTTATTCTTTCACTGTGAATTTATTGATTTTACCTGGAAATCATCGAAATTGTGTCTCTGTATTCTTAATCTACAGCAAAAGTTAACACATAGAAGGATGACAAGGAAAGAAATGGTAAAGTTGAACAACATGAGGACCAAAATTACAGAAAAAAGCTATTATGTCGCTATGAAATACCAATTTATAAGGATAATGCATACTCAAGGCGAATAACCCTAATGAAAGTAGTATGGTAAAAATAACAACAACAAAAAGTGAGATTACTATCTTATAAGCCTGCTTGAATGGAGTTCTGTATATTGTATACACTTCAACATTTACGTGCATTTTACTACGCTTTCGGCGCCCTACATCTCTCTTGAAATATACTCTCCTACATGCTTCCCACTGCGAAAATGGTTATTCAGTAACGAAACAAATCCTCTCGTCCAAATATAAACGTAAAATAAACTACTAAAAATATAATAAGTATTTTATGAAAATTAAGAGACGGTTTTATGAAAAAATACAGTATGTAATGTAATGGCTCTCATTGTTCAACTATACGGAAGAAATTATTGTTCATAATCTTTTAATACTGGGTACAGTAATGGGATTATATGAATTAAGAGGAAGGCGAGTCTTTACTTTGGACATTTCTTTCAATGAATCGTTCAATGAACCGATTCGTAACGAAGACGGAAAAGAAAGTGCTCTGCGGGGTTCCAACCAGCCATCACTCGCTAACACTCGCTCGTCAATATTATGTGAAGTAAATATTATACTTTGGTACAAAAAGGAACCAACCTACCTACTACCTTATATACAGTATATGGGTGAAGAGGCAAGTTGTTAAAACCGGAACCAAGAGATCAAATCGCTAAATCGAAGAATAAAAAAAATGAAATGGCCATAGTAAAGACTTACCAGGAGTAATTTGTGAAATCTTTGATAAATGTGGAGAAAGGAATTTTTGATCTGTATTTCACTTTTCGGTACCTGTCAAAAATACACAATGTATGGTAATTGGGATATTACAGTCTCTCTCAAGTGCAAGGAAATATGGTATCGTTGAAAGGAATTCGTTTAGAATCAAAACTATAAAATTAGGCTTATGTGTCTATGAATTAACCTTTGCGGCTGCGGCTGTAGCTGTAGCTATAGAGAAATGAATAATCTATGTATACTATGCTAGAACTTAATATATTCATACACCATTAAAATTTGTCATTTACGTGCAAATAGCCGCATTACCGATAGTGCAACTATTTCAATTAAGCTACATAAACCATGTAATACTTAAGCACAAATGTCTTTATAGCATTAATAAAGAAATTATTTGTTTGTTTTCCCTATACTATTTTAAATTTTATTGCATACTCAAAGAACATAACGTAAATACATTTGTTATTTGCGTAATATTTTTATATTCGACTTGTAAAATCACTAACTTGTATGTTTATCAAGTAAATTATTATAAAATCAGTCCACAAATATATTTACTTAAACAAAAATATTAAGAATATGCCTATTAAAATTTTATTAGGTCATTCTACGAGAAATCGCCATATTAAGCACACAAGTATACTAACGTAGTGTACATCCTCGCACACTACGCACTATGCACTCGCACACTTGTGAACTTGGACCTTTTGACGCACACTAGGTGACGTCACTTCCGGAAATAAGCGTACTTCAAATGTGCACTTGTATCTTTTGGACACGGCCTTAGTTTGGAAAATCCACTCCACTTGATAATCTTAGAAAGCAACATGACTTCGTGATTTGTCAATCTGAAGATTGGCTATTATGCTGTACTTACAATTGATGTATCTATGTTTGTGCACTGCTCCTATCTGAATCAGACCAAGTTGAGTTTTGTTCCATACTGTTCGGTAACTCTTCAAACTACAGATATCTAATATTGAAACAGAAAATGAAAAGCTATCACCGCCAAATTATTATTATTATTATTATTATTATTATTATTATTATTATTATTATTATTATTATTATTATTATTATTATTATTATTATTATTATTATTATTATTAAGAATTCTGCCTTTTGGCAGGGCCTGGGACGAATAAGATTTTTTTTCTTTTCTCCTTTATTTTTAGTTTGGGTCTGAAAAATGTTTCTTCCACGTTTCTCGATCTTCAGCTTCCTCTTTTAACTCCCAATATTTTCTTCTTTTTTTCAAATCATCGATCCCTTGTGTTTCTTCTTTTTCCTATTCCTCGCTTTCCTTCTATCGCTGTATGAGAAAGACAATTTCTTTGCAAGATGTGTCCAATTCAATTGACCTTTCTACTAAAGATGGTGGCTAGAAGCGTCCTCTTCTCTCCTATCCGTTTTAAAACATATTTGAAAATGAAATCTTTAAGTTTTTTGTCCCACGCTTATGCCGGTTAGGCTAATGGAGACGGTGATGATGAGTAATGAATGAAATGGTGGAATGAAGAAAGAGGGAGGAAACGGGAGAACCCCGAGAAAACCCACGCACACGGTGTTTGTCCACCACAAAGTTCACTTGGCGGGGCTGGGATCGAACCCGGGACCCCAAGCACCAGAGGTGAACACTCTACCACTGAGCCACCGCGGCCCTTAAAACATATTTGTTTGTCACTCTCTCTGCCCATTTTATCTTCCTCCAACATCACGTTTCGAAGTTCCCTAAGTATTTCTTCTCTAACTTCCGAAATGTCCAAGTCTCTGAACCATATAGTCCAATACTTCATATATAGCACTTGACCAATATCTACCGTAGTCCAATATTAAGGCTCCTAGTTAAGAGTGACCTTTTCTTTTTTCTTCTTCTTCTTCTTTTTTTTTTTTTTTTTTTTTTTGCTTACGGCAAGTCTCGACCTTATCTCTTTGGTGTAGTACGCGTCTTTCGTCAAAATACTTCTCAGATATTTGAAATGATCGAAATCTTCAAGTACTCTTTGTTCTACTCTGATCCGCAAGAGTGCAATCAGATTTCAGTACAGGGACAAAATGATTCTTTGTAAGCAATGACTTAGTGTAGACCATGAGACGAGACGAGATTAGGTGTTCTCATCTCAAAAAGTTTGTAGAAGTCTCGTCTGGATTTTCGAAGAATTCTGTGCGATCGGTCCTGGGTTCGATTCCCGGTGGGGACACTCGGTTGAAAAAGTATACAGGTTTATTTAGGCCAGTCATCCTGAGTGAGATTTTCCTGGGTTTTTCCCATTTACTCCAGGCAAATGCCGGGATAGTATTTAATATATAGACCCCAGGCAACTTCCTTCCTTCCCTTTCCTCGGATAGTGTGAGTCCCGAGGAACGTAATCCCTAATACGTGACATGCTAACATGCCCTAGATGCATAAAGCCCAGAAATCTAATTCCTAATCCTAATCGAAGATTTTTTTCCTTGGCTCATTTTCCAAATTTCTGCCCTGATTTTTTTAAAAATTTTTATCTAAAAGTCATTAGAATCCTTTTACTTCACGAGAGGTCCACGAAATATATGTTATATTAAATCATAATACATTTAAATGATATTTATTATTGAAATATATTGTATAATGACCTGCGTATCTTTAAACATTGATAGAATGATCTTCATTGTGTTCCGAACAATCACGTTATGAATTTATAGTTATACTACGAACTTACACTAGAAATAATTATACTACGAATTATATAGTACTAAAGCACTGTTTGCGATCTAAGACTTGGATGAACCAGTATTGACGAAGACTCGAGTAACTTCTTGTCCCATCCAAGGCCGTGTCGTGGGAAGAGAAGGCGAGCGTGGCGACGGCCCCGGACGCCGAAGTAAGGGGGGCGAAAAATTCGGGAGAAAAAAGGAAAAAAGATACGAAAAATTGTTTGGAATATATGTATGGTGGCGCCGTCGTATACCTTCGCCCCGGGCGCTGATTTTCCACGGCACGGCCCTGGTCCCATCTCGAAAACGAGACGAGAATTGTTAAGTTTTTCGTCTTTAGTTTCGAAAGGTACTTTTTAGCTCGTGGGCAACACTAATGACACGCTTGCTTTCTGTATGTGAGGTTTTAGGTTCGATTCCCAGTGGAATTTGGGATGTAAACTTGAGTAGTGATCCGAACTCCAATTTAAAACTTTGTACTCCGTGTCATTTAAACTTGATGTTGAGAAGGAAACGTAACCCCAATCAATAAACCAAATAACCAATAGAGGAATAAGAGAGGACCCTAGTAAGACGTCCTACTTTTTGGCGCGCCCTACTTATCCCAATGATCGACGTTCTTGCAAAAAGCAAAGTTGAAGGATACGTTGATTCATGTAATTTAAAGTGAATGGTGGCCAACCAACAATTTTCCATCATTTAGCCAACAGTTTCGATCTTGCAATTTTGTTTATTACAATTAATACTGCAAGAATTGACAGCGGAGAAAATAATTCAAAGTATGTTTATGGGCAATGATACGAGCAGAGCGTTCTGTAAATAATTTTAAAATGTAAATTAAGGTAAAAGTGTTTGATTTGAGAATGTCAGAAAGAAAATGACATGAAATACCGTATTTAAGTTTTACGTCTCACGTTTATGCCGGCTAGGCTAAAGGAGACGATGATGATGAGAAATGAAATGGTGGAATGAAGAAAGTGGGAGCACCCCGAGGAAACCTACGTAGACGGTGTGTGTCCACCACAAAATTTACTTGGCGCGAATTGGGATCGAACCAGGGACCCCATGCACCAGAAGTGAACGCTGTACCACTGAGCCACCACGGCCCCTAATGTCAGAAAGAATATTACACACAGATATTACATGCTCGCTTTATTGTTACATTCTGTCAGTTATAAACTTATTTATGATTTTAGAAACCTGTAACCATTTGTAGGTACGTTCTATGTTATTTAGCTACTTCCTGTTGGCAACACTGGTAGTATACACGTTATTAGAAGATGGCGAGACAAGATTAAATGAGCCGCTCGGGAGAAACATAATGATACAGGTAAGTCACATTTTCTAACTTTCGAAATGAAATGAAATCCTCGAGTTTAACGTCCCACGTTATACCCTCTAGGCTAAGGAAGATTATGTTTAAGGTAAGTGAATGATGATGAAATTATTGGTGGAATGAGAAAGTGGGAGTACTCCGGGAAAACCCACGGACACGATGTTGACCACCACAAACTTACCAGGAGAGAGACCAAACCAGGAACTCCACCTACCAAACGTAAGCGCTCTACCACTGAGCCACTTTGTCTTCCATTTTTCACTTAATTTCGAGTACACTCGGAAAGAAGATCGAGAATTCCCATTCAATGCAATGCAACACGCCATATACAGATATATTTTCAAAATAAAACTACCTACATACTCTTCTGTAGTTCGATCACAATCCATTCCACCTATTACTCAATTTCACTGCAAATGGCACTTACCATTAATGTTTGCCTGAGCCACTCAAACATGGATTGACTTCACGGCATAAATTCGTGCTTGCTTAACTATATTTTGTACACTATAATTAATTAATTCGAGCTCATTAGAATCTAATATTCTGCATTAGCCATGATAGTGAGAGATAAATTGAAATAATAATAATTTTAAAAAAATCAGTCTACTTACCGAGTTGTAAAATTCCACATAGAAGCTCCACACATCCTGCCAGGAAACACAACAGCACGGCATGATCTGCATTTTTGTCATGAGTATAGTTGAACGTAAGAAGTGACATAAGTGCTGTGGGACCAATGTTTACCTCTTTGCATGTTCCAAATATAATGTAAACAAAGCTACCAGCGAATGCAGAGTACAAACCGTACTGGAAGAGAGAAGAGCATGAACTAAGCTGCTACCGTCATAGTTATTTGAATCTTCTAATAACATAGTTTTGTAGACATAAAGTATACATCACCTTTATAATTAGTTATCTTAAATTCTTAACGTTATTTAAAAAAGAAAGACAAGCTTCTAAAAGTTTACGGTTGCCTAATAGTAACAGGACTGGCTGGTGCATGATGCCAAGAGGTATCGCTAGCTTGTAGGCAATTTGTAGACAAACTGAAGGCTTGGTTGAAAACAACTAGTCCTTACTATAAAAACAAGATGCACCAGTTAAGCTCCTGTTAAACTCCTAATACCAGGTGCTACTCAAA
This sequence comes from Thermobia domestica, assembly GCF_964235325.1. Classification (NCBI taxonomy): domain Eukaryota; kingdom Metazoa; phylum Arthropoda; class Insecta; order Zygentoma; family Lepismatidae; genus Thermobia; species Thermobia domestica. The sequence goes on from NC_137464.1 coordinate 255,967,063, forward strand.
ATATCCGAGAATGTAATTGTAAAAATCAGAAAACTATACTTACATCCTAATATACTCCGTCACCTTCAAAGTAACACCCTCTGGCCTGTATGCTAAGATCCTAGCGTTATTCCCACTTTTGGAAGCACTCCTTGAAGTCCACAGGGTGAAGGGTGTTCAGGACCCGTTGCGATTACATTTGGATCTCTTCAATAGAGTGAAAACGTCGCCCTTTCAATGCGAGTTTCCCCTTCGGAAACAGGTAGAAGTAGCATGGGGCTAGGTCAGGGGAGTAGGGAGGGTGAGGATCGTTGAAATGGTGTTTTTGGGCAGGAATTTCCTCACAAGGAGCCAAGTGTGCGCGGACGCATTGTTATGGTGCAGCAACCAGTCTTCCGTTTGCCACAGCTCTAGCCGTTTACTCCGAAAATCTTCCCTCAATCTCTTCAAAACCATCCAGTAAAACTTCCCATTGACATTCTGACCAGGTGTAACAAATTCGTTATGCACAATTCCTCGAATATCGAAAATAAAAATGATCAACATCAGCTTGTTCCTGCGAACCTGTCGAGGTTTTTTCGGCCTTGGAAAGGATGGTGCCTTCTATTGTAATGATTGCTGCTTCGTTTCCGGGTCATAACCATAGATCCAAGATTCATCACCTGTAATGACTCTGGTAAGAAGTTTGGATACTCTCGAACCTTTTGTTGCAGCTCAGTGCACAGCCGAATCCTAAGGTTCTTTGGTCGATGTTACCAAACTTCGCTGCACTTCGTCTCACGTTCAGTTCATCGGTAGAATTCGTTGACATGTATCGTACTACAGTCGAATTCTGTTACAAACATCGTGAATTCTATCCCTTCTTTTTCCACGAATCACATCATGTAATTTCATGATCATTTCCGGTGTTGTGCATGTTGACGGTCGACGAGAATGTTTATCATCTTCCACAGATTCGTGGTCTTCTTTGAAACACTTGAACTACTCAAAGGTTCGTGTTTGACTCAGTGCACTCTCACCAAATGCCTCTTTCAGCACGCGGTAGGTTTTGGCTGCGTTTTTTTTTTTTTTTTTTTTAACTTGACACAGAACTTGATGCAAATCCGTTGCTTTTTAACGAGAGCCATTTGACAAATCGCAAGCATTGAAATACATCCTGACACACACAACTACAAGTCACAACAAGTGTGACCACCCACCAAAACTATTTCGTACTAACCTATGCAGAAAGAAAAGCACTAGATATGGGGGAAAAAGTACTAAAATTTTGTCTGCTCCCGTTTCACACTATTTAGGACATTTTACTATATCAATATCTTACTAGAAGGTTTCCGGCAGCTTTCCCCTCCTGTGGGCGAAGAAGTCACCCCCACGTTCTTAAAAGAACCCCCAACTTTAAATTCTTTAAAGTCAAAGTTCGATAGATGGTATCTGCCGTGCCGTTTCTTCGTATTGTTGTGCTGACATCTACTATTTCAAGATTGTAGATAGTTTACATAGTTCATTTCTCCCTCCCCTCTACCAATTGCACCAAAAGCATTTACCGCGATTCATAAAGAAACACTAAGTCTCATCCCGTTTCACGAGCCCTATGAATTATCAAGCGAGGCACAACTAACCAATGCCAGAATTCCTTCTCGTTGGAGGAGACGACCGGATGGTACCTATGTCCTACTTCCGCTCTTGTAAATACACTGTTTAAAAGAAAGGCAGAAAAAGTTACCAGGAACACTGAAATTTTCGTGCATTGCCAAATTTTCGTGAGATTCTTTTTTCTCTGCCAAATGTATTTATGTGAAAAGAAGAGGAGAGAAAAGTACTAGATTTGTTGGTGAACGTACTAGAACACTAAAATATTATAAAAGATACTAGATCTAGTACGAAAGTACTAGCGGTGGTCACGCTGCTCACAACTGAATGCGCCAAAGATGACGCAACTTCATGGTTCAGTAGCTAATACATGACGACCCCTTCAGAGAAGTAATACTCCCAGAAGTAGGAACTAAATACACGGTTCTGATTGGTTGGCTTTATCTATTTCTCGCCACGTAGCATACATATAGCAAAAAGCAAACAGCAGATGCTGTCGCCCTCGTACCCGAGCGTCTAGTCAGCAGGCTAGTAATGAAAGTCGCTTTTGGCGTGGGTTCAAACCCGGACAAAGGAAAGTTTTTTTTAATTTTCATAACCCTTTTATCATTAAAATAAGATGAAAATAATTTACTTACGTTATGAATCATAGCTGAGCGAGCAGCAGCGAGCGAAGCGGTCAGAAACCCCATAGAGTTCGTTTTGTTCTACCCTAACACCCTTGATAATACGTCAGTTGGCTAGGGTAGTGCGCGAAAAAATACTTCCGGGAGTACTACTTCCCCAAAAGAGTCGTATTGCATGTACCTGTAGACATCTAACGGTAGAATATCGTACTGCTATTGTTTTGCCCTGTAAAAAATTTCTCGGACATCTTGGGTAGCACCTCGTAGTTCATAATCAGTCTAATAGTTGACACTACTAGTCCTTATTATAAATACAAGATGCCTCAATCTATCTATTAAACTCCTAATAGGTGATAAATAGGCTAATCGTTGGCACTACTAGTCCTTATTATAAAAATAAGATGCCTCAGTTTATCTGTTAAACTACTAATAGTTCATAATCAGGCTAATCGTTGGCACTACTAGTTCTTATTATAAATACAAGATGCCCCAGTTTATCTGTTAAACTCTTAATAGGTCGTGATCAGACTAATAGTTGGCACTACTAGTCCTTATTATAAAAATAAGATGCCTCAGTTTATCTGTTAAACTACTAATAGGCTACAATCAGGCTAATCATTGGTATTACCAGTTCTTATTATAAATACAAGATGCCTCAGTTACCTGTTAAAATTCTAATAGGTCATAATCAGGCTAATAGTTGGCACTACTAGTCCTTATTATAAATACAAGATGCCCCAGTTTACCTGTTAAAATTCTAATAGGTCGTGATCAGGCTAATAGTTGGCACTACTAGTCCTTATTATAAATACAAGGTGCCTCAGTTTATCTGTTAAACTACTAATAATTCATAATCAGGCTAATCGTTGGCACTACTAGTTCTTATTATAAATACAAGATGCTTCAGTTTACCTGTTAAACTCTTAATAGGTCATGATCAGACTAATAGTTGGCACTACTAGTCCTTATTATAAATACAAGATGCCCCAGTTTACCTGTTAAACTCCTAATACGTCGTGATCAGGCTAATAGTTGGCACTACTAGTGCTTAATATAAATACAAGATGCCTCAGTTTATCTGTTAAACTACTAACAGGTTACAATCAGGCTAATCATTGGCATTACTAGTTCTTATTATAAATACAAGATGCCTCAGTTTACCTGTTAAAATTCTAATAGGTCATGATCAGGCTAATCAATGGCATTACTAGTTCTTATTATAAATACAAGATGCATCAGTTTATCTGTTAAGCTACTAATAGTTCATAATCAGGCTAATAGTTGGCGCTAGCTGGACTGTCTCCCACATTAAGCCAAGAGATGTTGCTAGAGCGGATTCATTTTGGTGATGTGTTGGGAACGGGGGATATAAAGTAGACTACACAAACGGTAATCTTTCGCGCTTCAGGTAGCTGGTAACACAACATTTTACCTCCCATAAAATGAGTGGTTGGTAAGCTACTGAAACCGGGCATGAAATATGGCATCAGAAATGCACTTCCAAAATCAATTATCAAGACATATTTGGTCGTATTCAGAGTCGTTCTGACACATTCCTAGCATTATACTAAAAAGTTCCACTAACATATATTATAAGAACCTTAGTATGACGGTAATGATATGTGAGAGTGCAGTGATGAAAATTTTCCGATTCATAAAAACATACTCCACTTATTCCTACATAGTTGTTTAGCCGTGATGTGAGGTTGTAATTTTACTTCTATATTTTTCCGGAAAATTTTCCGTTCTTAACAAATATCAGTGATCAAGTAACAATTCCTCAATATTCATAAAATTGAATGAAATCATGTATAGAAATGTTAAAAATTGAAAGATCGTTTAAAGAATCTGAAAATTTACGTGGCTCAGACAATTTTCAGTACTATGTAGGAACAAGTTAAACAATTTTTCATGAATCGAAATATTTTCTGTCTTGTATGGAAAAATTGAAGAACTTTTTATGAGTTGGAAAATTTTCATCATTTTGAAGTAATAAGTAAAACAACTTTTTGTGAATCAGAAAGTTTTATTGCTCTGTAGAAACAAATGAAAGGAATTTTCATGAATAGAAAAATTTTCATCACTATGTAGAAATAAGTGAAAAAACTTTCCATAATCCGGACAATTTTGGATATTATGTATAGTGTTTGGTGGAAGATTTTCCATTATATTTAACAGCACATTCAGCTATAAAATTCAATTCCTGTAAAGGAAAGTTAGACAGCAACAAATTACCATTTTCTAATTACCTTTCGGAAACCAGAAAATTTTCTAATATTTCAAGTTGGGAAGTAAAAATATATAGTGTTTCTCTTTCTCTCTCCCTCTCTCTCTCTCTCTCTCTCTCTCTCTCTGTGTGTGTGTGTGTGTGTGTATGTAAAGTGCAGGGAACATACATCGAGTTCGTAGAGAACAAATATCCCATTCCATATTTAAAATGTAACAAGAAATTGAAAAGAAACCTTTGTGAATTTATGAAATTCAGAAACAGAAAATTCCACTACTTTTTCACATGTAGGCCTGCCTATGTCATGAAACAACTACATAAAAGTTCCTTATGAAGGTCATTTTGTAACAGAAAATAATCTTTAGAAAATGATTTTATTCTGCTTAACACTCGTAAGACATGATTTCAATATTGGAATTTTGTATAATTAACATCTTAGAGCATATATTCGTATTGTAAAACTACCATTATTATGTATAAAAATGTATTAGAAATAATGACGATTCGATAGAACAAGTATATGTATATATATATAAGAAATATGTTTTTTATTTTGGAAATTAAAATGAAATTACTTGCTTTTAGAACGCAGCACTTATAGTGCTGCTTTTTATGTTTCTTTTATTATTTATTATTTAATTGAAAGAACAACTACACAAATCAGCTTCCTTATTAGTTATATGTCACTTTCTATTCTGAATGAATATATGAATAAATAAATGTTTATTTTCTGAAAATTGTCAGTATTTGCTTTCATGAGTTACTTAAACTCGAATTTTGGGTAGTCAAAAATTTACAGTAGGCACTTTGTATTATATCTAGTTATTTATAAATGTTGCAGTACATAAATCTATAAAAGTAGTAAAGCTATGAGAAAACCGTCTTATGCGTATTAAACTGACGAAATCTAATATTGTAAGATCAATGGTTGATTCTGAGGGAAGAACACATTGAAGTTTTTGAAACATTATTGAAATAAAAAATCGTTAGATTTTCGCTTCATGAAACTTTTTAAGACAATATTTATTACCAATAAATTTTACGGCTAAACAACGATGTAGGAATAAGTGGAGTATATTTTTATGAATCAGAAAATATTCATGACTTTTAATAAATTGAAATTTTAAATAATAGAATGGGATATTTGTACTCTACGAACTCATGTTCTCTGCTCTTTGCATACACACACACACACACACACACACACACACACACACACACACACAAAGAGAGAGAGAAAGAGAGGAGTGGAATTGAGTTGATTTTGAGTTTAACGTCCCTTTCAACAGCGCGACTATATAAGACGGGACCAACTGATTTACGTGGAATCCGAACTACATGAGCTTCCGCTGGGAATCGAAGCCAGGTCTTCCATGCCAAAGGCGCGTATGCTAACCGTTTAGCAACGAAGAAGCTCGCAGATGAAGAGAGAAAGAGAAACACTGTAAAATTTTACTTTCCAACTTGAAATATTAGAAAATTGTTCGTTTCACGAAAGCTAATAGGAAAATTATAATTTGTTGCTGACTAACTTTCCTCTACAGAAATTCAATTTTGCAGCTGAATGTGCAGTTAAATATAGTGGAAAATTTTTCACCTAACACCACTATACATAATATCCAAAATTGTCCGGCTTATGAAAAGTTTTTTCCACTTGTTTCTACATAGTGATGAAAATTATCCGATCTATGAAAATTCCTTTCACTTCTTTCTACAGACCAATAAAACTTTCTGATTCACAAAAAGTTGTTTTACTTTTTGCTTCAAAATGATAAAAAATTTCCGACTCATAAAAAGTTCTTCAATTTTTCCATATAAGACAGAAAATATTTCATGAAAAATTGTTTAACTTGTTCCTACATAGTACTGAAAATTGTCTGAGCCAAAAAAAATCAGATTCTTTAAACGACTTTTCACTTTTTAACATTTCTATACATGAATTCAATCAATTTTATGAATACTGGGGAATTGTTACTTGATTACTGATATTTTCTTAGAACGGAAAATTTTCCGGAAAAATATAGCGGAAAATTTTCCACCTCACATCACTATGAGAGTGACTCTGAATATGCCTTATTATCTCTAAAGCCCATTACATGTGTAACTTAGAGGAGCGTTTTTCTCTATAAAACCTCCAGACCTTCCTCAAGTCGTATATTGTCAAGCTCTTCATATTGTATTAAAAATAATTGTGAAAATGTGTACCATAGAGAAACAAGAATTTTATTAATGTATTGGTAAAATACATTATAGGGTAAGTACGGAGAATAAATAGATAACATAAGCTTTAATAGAGTAATTAATAAATGAATTATGTTTTTTTGTGTTGCTTTAAGTATCGTGAATAAGATTAACCTTTATTGCTTAATTTTTATTACTTTTTTGTAGTTACTTGGTGAGAACCTAGTACACCATTATTATTATTATTATTATTATTATTATTATTATTATTATTATTATTATTATTATTATTTTACATAGATAGCTTACGAATTTTGATGTATAATAGCATAGGCTATTGAGTAATGGAGGTGTTTTCTTTAGAGGTTTATGATGATTATAGCGTAGAATAATGTCTTTTGTAATGACTGCTATTTTCGATGTTACTTATATTAGGATTTTTGCTTAGGTTAAGCCTGATTTAGCTACAAAATGACGTTTGTACAGTATAATTTAATGTTTTTTTTCTTTTTAAATTATATAAACGAAATTTCATCAGAAAAAAATGTGTACGTGCACTTTATGGAATGAAGATTTACATTACATAAATATATGTATATTGTTAGCATATTAAGTAAATTTATTTATACTTACTAGTTACATAAAAATATAAATTTTGTAACAAATTTTCAGAGTTTTGTCTTTTCTAAAACAAAATTAAGATTTTTTAAAAAAACTCTTACTTAAATATGATTAAATACTGGGCCACAACAATACTTTTTATTCAATGGGAACAAACTAATGATATGAAATTATCACATTAATATTGATGATCTGCAAACAATTTTTAGATCCGAATAAAAGATATGCATTCGCCACTGACTAGCCTTTATGGCTAGAAACTGATTCACAACTTACTTCTTTCTTATTTTTCTCCTGTTATTTATCGTGTTTGTTCTAGACAAAAACTCTAGAAAATATAGTTTCTATCACTACAAACTAGTTCTAGTACTAGATTGTAGTTCTAATATCTTTCAACTAGTTTGTAGTTACTTATAATTCGGTTCTGAGCAGAATGATGTTTCATGATTGGTTGGAATTCTCAACACTTACAGGTATAAACAGGCACGTATTTAGGAATTCGTTTAGGAGGGAAGGGTTCCTCTGTCATCTTCCTGGAGGCGTATGTAGTAGAAATTTCGCTAATTTTGAAAGGAGACGAAAGAACCAGAGTTGTCGTGGGTCAATAAAAAGTTCCATAATTCTTTCGATTTTAATGTGTAAAATATTGAGTGTATAGTTGTATTAGACCTGTATAAAAACAATTGGTATAAATGAACTGTTTCTGGGAACAAATAAAATCTTAATTACTTAAAATGTCATATTCTATAAATGATCTTTCATTTGAAGTTACAAAGCTGAACCATAATATTATCAAATTTATGAGACGCAAATTGGCCTGTATTAAGGATTGGCTACCAGGAGAACCATAGGGACCAGTAATATTAATTATAACCCTCGAAATAAATTGGTAATTTATTAGTTTTCGGCAATGACGATGCAAGACAGGGGCAAGGGGGAAGGCGCCAACTGCCTGGGGTATCATCCGCTCCTCCAGACATAGTGTATTATAATGTAGATTAAAGAATATAAAGACAATTATAATCCGTGTATAAAAAAAACTCTCTCCCAACAACTTACCCCTTCCGAAAAAAATTAAAGCTGGTTGTCAGTGTGGGAACACATGAAATGAAATCCTTTTCCAAAGTCATAATGTGTCCTGTAATATGTTACTGGCTACTGAAAGCGTGAGCTATACCGTTTACGTAGCCAGTTCCCATTTATAAACAGAGAAAATGAAAGAACTGAACAGCCAGATCTTAAAGCAAACTGAATTCAAATGTTGGGCTGCGAATTTACATACATTTCCTGAAATGTTTCACGGTCTTTCACTGAACTCTTTTCTACATTTGAGGATCCATTTTTTACAGCTTCTATCTCTACAGCAGAGACTTATTAATTAGGTCTTTTGAATCCATTTGACTTCGAATAACTCTATATTTTACCAGGGGTGCAATCTGAAACTGTTGACCTACCCTGTATCCCTCCAGGGGAGTATGACTATCACCAGAGAACACCTGCTCCTCTGTTAAGTTTCAGCATGAGAACATGTTACTCCCAAGGGCTGGTAATTGACCTCTCAAAATTGTCCCTTTTCATGAGTTGTTGAGTTGTTTACTTATATTTTTCCATCTAAAGTTTGGTTCATCATTATCGTCATAGGTATTCTGCCATCATTAGCAGGTCACTTGCCGCAACTAAGAAGCTTCCATGCTCCACGGTCTTCCGCTGACCTCTTCGTATTCACGTACGATTTCTCTGTTTTGATATCATCCATTAATTGTAGTTTCCTTCACTCCTTCCCTCTCTTTGCTGCCACCATACCCTCTAGCACATCCCTCATGATACAGTTCCGTTTAGTCAATGTTCCAACCAGTTTCTCTTCTTATATCTAAAATTGTTCTTTCCCCCACCAATCATTTCGGGCATCTTAATTGGGTTGATCCATCAATATCTTGGTAAGGGGCATATATGGCATACCGAATTTTGCAAATTTTGTTGTCTTTTCAGGTTCATACCTATGTTAAAATTTTTAGTTGTTTCACCTATGTGCGATCCCTTGAATGATTTACCTATGGTTTTTAGATCTGAGCGTAAAATTGAAACTAGGAACATCGATTGATGTACAGTCTATAAACTCATGAGCCATATACTAGTAATAAAGCCATGGGTGAGGGTGATAGAAGCAAGATTGAGGGAAGAGATCGAAATAACAGCGAACCAATTTGGGTTTCATGCCAGAACGTTCGGAACAGTGGAACAAATGTTCGCACTTAGAATGCTAATGGAAAAGTGCACAGAATAAAAGAAGGATCACCATATGATTTTCATCGATTTAGAGAAAGCAAACGATAGAGTGCACACCGGGTCTAATTTGGTGGACACTGAAGAAAGAATCCGTCTTGAACATATATATATGTATATAATTCAAGATATGTCTGATGGATGTCGGACAGGAGTGAGGAGCGCGTATGGAACAACGGAAGAGTTCACATTTGAAGTGGGACTCCAACATGTATGGACTAGTCCATATCTTCTTACAGTTGTGATGGATGAGATTATAAAGGATATCCAAGTTTTAGCACTTCGGATTATGCTATTTGCTGACGACATTGTGCTGATTAGTAAGAGTAAGGGAGTACTCAAGACAAGTTAGTTACACCTGGAGAAGAGCGTTCGAGAGCAAAGTGCTTAGAATCAATAAAACTAAGATAGAATATCTGCATTGCCCAAACCACAAAAATGAAATCGGAAGTAAAGAATACGCCTGGACGAAGAAGAAGGAGAAGAGAAATTCAGACTAAGAAATTCAGTGCTTGGGATCAACAATACAGGAGAATACAGGAATATAATGGAAACAACAGAATTAGCAGTTTGAACAAAATAGAGAGAAATGTCAGGAGTCTTGTGAACTGTAGGGTACTAATACTTAAAAAAAGAAACATTTGCAAAACAGTAGTGAGACCTGCCAGATTATACGAAGTAGAATGTTGAACGATGTAGAAGAGAGAGAGGAAAATAAGTTGTATGTTGCTGAGAGGAAGATGTAGAGTGACGCGGGAGTGAGAAATGAAGTGATTCAAGTAACAGTAAAAGTGAGACGAGTAATGGAAAAACTGCAAGAAAATAGACTTCGATGGTATGGGCATGTGGTAAGGGGACTTTTGAAATACATAGCTGATCTATAGAACTGAATGGGAAACGAGAATTGGATGGTAAGAGGACCTTTGAAATACATAGCTGATCGAGTGGATGCTATAGAACTGAATGGGAAACGAGACTTCAATGGTATAGGCATGTGGTAAGGGGACCTTTGAAATACGAGTTATGTACATAGCTGACCGAGTGGATGCTATAGAACTGAATGGGAAACGAGCGCGAGGTGAACCAAAGAGGAAGTACATTGAGTGTGTGAGTGTGTATGTGAAGGAAGATAAGGTGCAATGTGGTATCACAGTGGATACAAGACAAAAAAAAGAAAAAGTGGAAGACAGCGATCCTAAAGTTGACACCAGCTAATTAGTTAAAAGTATGGAAAGAGAAGACATTTTTTATATTAGAGGGAGCAGAACAGAGACAAGTTGCAGAGCATTGAAACGAGAGAAAGAAGACACAAGTTATGTTATTACATTTTCACTTTGAGCTGAACTCTTCTGTACTATTTACTGTATAGTTAATTAATTACCATAAACTTTTTTTTTTGAGAATTTTCAGAATTGCTGTTGAGGCATGCAGACAAGTGACGCCAAGCAAATTGTGGAAGTAAGGCAAGTAAAGAGACACTCGTAAAAATGAAATGAATTTTTTGAGTTTTACGTCCCATTATTATGCCGGCTAGGCTAAAGGAGACGGTGATGATGAGAAATGAATGAAATGGTGGAATGAAGAAAATGGGAGGAAACGAGAGAGCCCCGAGGAAACACACGCACACGGTGTTTGTCCACCACAAAGTTCACTTGGCAGGAGCAGGGTTTGAACCCGGGACCCCATGCACAAGAGGTGAACGCTCTACCACTGCGCCACCGCGGCCCCTTAAAGACACTCGATCAACAAATCTAAAATAAATGGAAATTGTACGAGAAAGTCCACCAATTCTCCAATCGAGAATGAAATGGCCAATGTACAATCAGAATCAATATTAAGTAGGAGCTATTATTTCTTATACTTCCAACCTTTACTTAATATTGTTTCTGACTGTACAACGCTGAAAGAGAAAAGTAGCCAACCAAGATGGCTGAAACAATTCCCAAAATGGCTGCTATGTCTTTACTCGTTTAACTTACATTTACTCTGACAAAATCAAGCGTCCTGTAGTATTCTAATTGGCATATTGAAGTTGCAACATTTAAAGTAGCATACGAATGTCAATATAGGATACATATTTATTATACAATAAATAATTTTTATTATATATTATTTACAAAATAAATTACAAAGTGATAGGTAGATAAGTTCCAGCAGTTACTGCACCAGAAGTGGTTATATTACAATCCATAATAGTTTGTGTAGAAGTTACTGTATCATAAGTGATTATGATACATTCTCAAATAGTTTCTGCTTTAAAATACACCCTTCTCTATAAGTTGGACACCTGTCTAAATTGGCTACTTTTGGATGGAACCAAAGGGGCTCAACGTAGAAATTTTCAATATATATAATGTATAAATAAGAGTTTGTATGTTTATCGCCAAAACAACGCCCTATGATTGACAACAAATTTGCACATGTTTCCTGCAAATTTACAGAAAACAACTTATATGGAGTATGTTTAGTACAAGGGGTCCAGAAGCACGTAAAAAACACAAAATTTACAGGAGAAATGAATGATGCAAGTACTTAGACGTAACATAACGTAACCTAACATAAACTAAGCTAAGCTAACCTGAACTAACCTAAACTAACCTAATATTGCTAGAAATAAGCAAAATTCTATCATCTTTTGGAAAATTATACGGGGCCCCTACACTAATATAACATAAACTACACTAGCCTAACCTAACCTAACCTACCCTAAACTAACCGAATGTGAACAGAAATGATCAAAATTGTAACATTTTTTAGAGAAAAGAGCTGGACCCCTTCTGCTAAACATAGGCCATATATATATATATATATATATATATATATATATATATATATATATATATATATATAGAGAGAGAGAGAGAGAGAGAGATTTAAAAAATCGCACTGCACAGTTTTAACAACTTATAGACCTACTTACCTGAGGTCCGAGATTGGCGAGTGCAGCATACGCAATAGCTTGTGGCATCAACGTCAGCCCAACAGTGATACCAGCTACTAAATCAGACACAGCATCATCTAACGAATAGCGAGGTAACCATGATAATATGGGAATGCGTCTTAGCAGTAATCTCTTGTTACAAGTTTTGGAGAGGCAGTCTTTGGAAGTGAGTATCATGACCTAATAAATAAAGATTATATTATATTATAACGCACGTTTATATTTATAACAAAACTATTACATTATATGGAGGCTGATACAATTCTATGGGGCGTATCCGGAAAGTAAGTTTCCCTAGAGCGGTAAGCACGAAGGAGACACAGTGACCTTGGAACATTTATTACCACAGATACAGTACAGATGGTACTACTTTTCAACACATTCACCAACGGAATTCTGATATTTATCGCATAGTGGAATCAAGTTTTGTATTCTCATGTAAAAGTTTGCTGCCTGAGTGTACAACTAGCACGAGTTGCTTCAGCACTCATCTAGCACACAACTATTTGAGACTCACGTGTGTCGTGACAATTTTCGTGCAACTAGGACCGGGAATTGCGGCCATTTCTTGTGGCAGAGGACCTTAAAACATGGTGCGGCACTGCATTCTTAAAAATATATATATATATATCGCTTCACGATACCTGACCTCAGCCAGTTCCCACAGATTTTCCGAACTCTGTTAGACGAATTTGTCACGACACACACGTGGGTTTCAAGACATTGTGTGCTAGGTGGGCCCTGAAGGAACTTGCACTGGTTCCACACCATTCCATCACTCTGATTTTTCGACATAAAATTTGATCCCACGGTATGACAAGTGTCTGAATTCCGATGGTGGATACGTTGAAAATAGTGCCATCTGTAATGTATCTGTGGCAATAAGTGTTACAAGATCGCTGTATATTCTTTATGTTTACCATCCTAAGGAAACATACTTTCTGGACATGCCTTCTATATAGATGCCTATGTTAATGTCCACGTTTATTAAACTAAACTGTGTTCAAGAAACATATATACTGAAATAACGCTTGTTAAAGTGTATTTTTCAAATGAAAATAAGAAAACAAACGGAATCGATATCAGTGCCAATACTACCAGGTAACTGATTCAGCGATTGGAGTGCGCATATTCTCGAGAGATCGATACATTGAATCACTCAAGCATGAGTGCGTGTTCGAAGTGTAATACTTGATCTCAAGGCAAGAACCATCGAAATGTGCTCTGAGTGTTTAAAATGTAACCGTTTGAAATGTGTAAGTTTAAGTGAGAGCGATGTGGGACATAAGAATTCTATAATGAAAGTCCACAGCCAACAGGATATCCAACCATTGGGGATTTTCACAAATCATTATCGGAACTATAAAAAGGAGTTTCACAATCTGCATGAATCAAGTACAGAAACTGAATGAGACTTGGGTAACTTATAAAACATGAAAAACTTGATGAGAATGCTGAATTAAAGAAAATCAGTGAGTCAAGTTAAGTGAATGTTAACAACAAATTGAACAGCTGAAGGGAGAAAATCTGCAATAAAGAAATGACCTGAATGAAACGTGTCTCCAACTGGAAGAACTTAAACAAGATAGGCGTCGTAATACTATTGAAATATATGGGAATGCTGAACAAAACAATGAAAATGTTTGTAATAATGTAAAGGATGTAGGTCGTGCATTAGACGTCAAAAATTCAAACGAGCAAATGGATGCATGTCTTAGGCTTAAAAATTACCAAATCATTTAGAAGAGGGAATCATTGTGTAGTTTGTAAGGAGGGCAGATATGGACGAAATATTTCGGAAATTCAGGCCAAGAGAAACCTAAATATAATTGACATAGGTTTGATTGTAAATCTCTCTCTCTCTCTCTCCTTTTGTATATATATATATCAAAGTCTGACATTTTTTTTATAAAATGAATATTTGTTGGGACAAGAAGAGGCAAGAAGGAAAGGGGGTATGCATATCTATGGAAAGACAATACAGGGAGTATAAAACTAAAGAAGCGTGATGGGGATAGAAGTATTACTGTATTTAGATCAACTGATGATATTACCAAATATAAGTAGATTAGGAGTGTTGATGATATTTCAATTTCAATACATTATCAGAATATACGTGGATTGAATACAAAACGTGGATTGATTGAATCTGTATACCACTAGCAGTAACTGTTATATCATAGTTCTTTCTGAAACGTAGTTACATGATGGTCTATATGCTTGTGAACTTTTCGATACAAATTATAGGGTCTTCTCAATTCATTATTTAGCCTTCTGTGTTCTTTGGTGTACATGTTTTTCGCCCTTCTTCTTTCCTTCATCTTCTTAAGCATCGCTTGAGTTATTCATGATTTTCTTGGTGCTCGCTGCCAATGTCGCTGTGGAGTGTGTCTAGTAGAATCTATTTAACTTTTCCCCATCTATTTCCTATGTTACCAACCATATCGCCCAATGTAAAGATTTTTTCAATCACTTCTTTCACATTACTTTCCACATTTCTTGGTCACTCTTTTCCATTTCTGCTTCCATTTTTCTTCGTTGACTGTAAACAGGTTTGCACTTCCGCTACTAGGAGATTATGATCCTAATCAATGTCTGCTTCGGGTAGTGTCTTCACGTCTCGTACACTATTCCTGAAACATTGCTTGACAAGAATGTAATCGATTTAGTAGCGTTTCTTATTTCCTGTAGTTTGCCAAGTGTACAGCTTGTTTCTTCTTTTCTTAAACTACCTATTTGTCACCAGCATATCATATTGCCTACAGTAAGGGATAAATATTTGTCCTCAAGCATTTCTTCTCTCTAGTCCAAATGGTCCTACTATCTTATTCGTAGCTCCTACTCCCTTTACTATGGCGTTAACCCTCTCCCTCCTGATGCAATATCTCTCTAATCTTTTTAAATATTACTTCTACTTCATTGTCGTCAAGGTCGGTTATTGGAATATACATTTGTATTATCACTGAAGCGATGCTTTTGCACTTAATTTTACAAACATCAAGCCGTCACTGCAGTTTTTCCAATTTTGTTACGATTCCAGGATTATTACGATTATTTTGCTACTTCATTCTTCATTGCTATTGCGACACCTTCGCAGTCTTAGCACTACCCGAATAGAATATTGTATAATTTCTCTATACTATCTCAATTTTTCCTGACCATCTCACTTCATTCAAGCTCACTATATTCACTTTACATTTATCAATTTCCACTTTCAAATTTTCAAGTTTACGCTCACGTCATAAAGTTCGTATGTTCCAGATTCCTATGTGTATTTTCTCCTCTGATGATTCTTCCGAGAGTAGTCCCCAACTGAAGATCCGAACGGGACTATTTCACCTCCAGAATGTTTTACTTAAGGAAGAACCATCATTATATATTTATCTTCTCCCTCGACCTTCCTGGAAAAAATGTGGATTTATTTCCATTTCCTTTCCACTCACTATCGTTGATCACCTTGTAGTTCATCCACCTTTTAGGACAATTTCCCCTCCTAAGGACAAGAAGGCATCCTCAGTACTACCACTTCTCCGCCCTCCGAGGATGCAGTTTGCATCTCGTAGAGTTGAATCTGTATCCCGGGAGTCAGTCGGTCCCCATCTTCTTAGCCACCTAAAACACTGCCCACTTTCTCCCGTGATGAAGTGTAGTTGGAATTTTTCCTTCGTTTAGGGTGAGACTTGAAAGCATTAACAAAACATCTCCAGTATTTTTAGAAAGCCGTTTAATCATTTCCCAATAATTACACTTGAGAGGCTTCAGGAAGCTCAAAAATGATTTCTCCGATTTCTATATTTTGAACAGAGTTTCTTATAGAAGATATCCGATTGGGTTTGAATATAACAGGTTGTTGGAAAGGCTGACAAAATATTCTCTTATAAATTGGTTGTTAATGACTTTGATAATAGCGACTTGTATGAAAAACAGGATACAATACACATCATCATCATCATAAGTATTCTGCTCTTATTGGCAGGTTACTTGCCGCAGCTGAGAAGCTTCCATGCTCCTGCTCCACGGTCCTCTGCTAACCTCTTCGTCTTCACGTACGATTTTTCTGTTTTGATCGTCCATTAATTGGAGTCCCCTTCGCCCCTCACTCTTTTTCCTGCCACCATACCCTCTAGGACGTCCCTCATGATACAATTTCTTCTTCTAGGCAATGTCCCAACCAGTTTCTCTTCCTCTTCTTAATAATATCTAAATATGTTCTTTTCTCTTCCACCATTTCTAACATCCTCTCATTCCTTTTCAGCTTCACCCAACTAATTCTTTCTATTCTTCTCCACACCAACATTTTGAAGGCTTCCAGTCGTTTTTCATCACTGTTACGTAATGTCCATGTTTCCGCCCCATATAGTACAACACTCCTCACGAAGCATTTTATGGGGTCTTTTTCTGAACTCTTTATTTAAGGTCCCATAAAACACTTTTCTTCCTACTAAAGACTTCTTTCGCCATTCCTATCTTTGCTTTTATTTTACGTTTGCACTTCATGTCAATACTAAGAATACTACCCAGATATCGAGAACTATTCACTTGTTCTATTTTCTCCCCTCCCACTTTTATATTTGACCCAGACCGCTTCGTTCCAATCACCATGGCTTTTGTCTTTCTAACATTTATTTTCATCCCATATTCTTCAAAGCCCTTCCTCAGGCTTTTTAACATTTTATTGATTTTCTTTGCAGATTCTGTAACAAGCACCATATCGTGTGCTAATCTTATGCATATAATCATTCTACCTTCTACCGAAATACCGTTATCATCATGTAGACTCTTTTTCACTATCTCTTCTAGATATATATTAAATGGGATACAATGCTAGAAAAGCTAATTTAAGGTCAAGACCACTTATCTTAAATATAAAAAATCGCCTGTACCAAGAATGTGTTCCACTCAAAATAAAACATCATGTAATTACAAGGATATGGATTTCAGTCCCCCATCTGATAAATATCTCCACTTACTTAAGCAAGTACATAAAGATTGTACTTACGCTTTGTAACACTCGGAGCTATTTATTGTATGTTACGTATGTATTAATACGCAGAGATGTTAATAGTCATGTTTTTTAAACTTTATTTTCGGCTCTATTTTATATGTCTTAACGATATGTGCATTTCAATGTAAACCATCTTTAAATAGAGTGATTTTTTCTCTGTTGGAGGTAGAGTTTAAATAAATAAATAAATAAATAAAGAGTATTCCGATGTTCCGGTGGTTCGATGTTGGGTCCAGTTTACACATGAAGATAGCAACATAAGATGTGAAGGTTTCGGTCAACCACAATAGACCACAATTTGTCATTTGATCATTGAATTGTGGTTGAAGCATTACGTAGCCCTATGATGTCTGCGCCTTTCATCCGGACACAACTAGTGAACTCTCTACAACACCCTGTGCATTATCGTACCGTGTCTCTACGACTGGAACCAGCTCGATTGATGATGCACCGATCTCCTTAGTAAGTTACCATTAAGAACTGTGCAGAAAGGACAGTATGTGGAATAGTGTCGTACTAAGGCAGCATGGAATCCTCATGAGTGACAATGGATCGTGTTCAGAGATGAGTCTCAATTCTGCATTACGACAGATGACCATCGCGTACATGTGTAGCAGCGCGGGAGAGAAAGGTTACAATCAACTTATATTGTGAAACGGCACACTGGCATTACGTCTGGCATCGTGCTACAGTACCACTGGCACCATGTGATTTTCAGTCACTTCCCGTAGGAATTCGTGAAAATTTGACGACACAACGATACGTGGGTGAGATTCTGCGTCCGCATGTGTTAATCATCCTGCGAGTGCATGCTAATACAATCTTTCAACAAGGCAACACTCAGCCAAATGTGTCACGAGTGTCTGTAGACTGTCCATGTCATGTTGATGTTTTTCCCTGGCCAGTGACATCAACACAGCTCTTCGTAATAGAACATGTTTGGGACAAGTTCGGTCACAAACTCCGCGCCACTGGCGATCTACAAGATCTCAGGATACAGTGACACCAGCTATAGACTGACTTGTTTCAACCAACAATAAGCCTCTACGACTTACTTCCAGACAGCATTAACGCATGTATCCGTCCCGCAGGGGATGCTATAACTTAATGATGTGCAACACGCGTTATGCTCGTATAAGCAAATACGTTGTAGGATTGAACTGATAGTGTAACCATTAGAATAAAGTGAATGGTCTTGCAAGTAATATAACTAACTAACTAACTCTATGGCCTATGGAACCCGGAGGTTCAATGCCGCTTTCACAAAAGCTCTCCACTGACTTCTATCCTTAGCCAATTGGATCCAGTTTCTACTCTGTATTCTTATATCTGCGAGATCCATCTTAATATTGTCCTCCCATCTGCGCCTAGGTCTTCCTAATGGTCGTTTTCCGATTGGTCTTTCAGTTAAGACTTTGAAAGCGTTTCTACATCCTTCCATTCTAGCTACATCACCTGCCAACCTAAGACTCCTAGACTTAACGACCCTAACAATGTTGGGTAAACCATATAAATTATGTAGTTCCTCGTTATGAAGTTTTCGCCATTCTCCATTCTCGTTCCTCTTGGGTCAGAATATTCGTCTCAGGATCTTGTTCTCAAATACTTTCAGTCTATGTTCTTTCATCAGCCTAAGCGACATGTTTCACAACCATACAGAACAACAGGCATGATTATCGTTTTGTATATTTTAAGCTTCCGATTCCTCTACAGAATTCGCGACGACAAGAGATTTTGAACCGAATAGTAACACAAATTCCCTGATTTTAGTCGACATTTAATTTCTTCGTGAATGTGATTTTCGTCTGTTAATATTGATCCTAGATATTTGAAATTACTCACTTTATCAAAAGTATTATTTAATATTTTAACGCATCCACAATTTACCGTATTACGGTCTCGACGCACTTCCATGTATTTAGTTTTCTCAGCATTTACTTCTAAACCCATGTCCCTGCAAGCGTTTAACAAGATCTCTGCATTTCTTTCTATTGTTCTCCTATCATCCCCTATTAAATTTACATCATCAGCATATGCCATAACCTGGTGAATACCGTTCAACTCTAGGCCCTGGTTGCTATCTTTGATTTTCCTTATAGCGTATTCCAGAACAAAGTTAAATAATAATGGCGATAAAAGCATCTCCTATTTTCAGACCATTTTCGACGTGAAAGCTCGTAGCCAAAAGCTTTCCTACCTGGACTTTACTTTGGGATTCATTCAAGCATATCTTAATTAATCTAATTAGCTTTCTCGGTATTCCAAGTTCTATAATGTTTCTCTCCTAACCGAGTCGGACACCTTTCTAAAATCAATAAATAGTTGATGTACCGGGGTATTGTATTCCCCCTTTTTTTCGAGTATTTGGCGAATGGTAAATATTTGGTCGATAGTTGATCGATTTCGTCTAAATCCGCACTGATAATCTCCAATAATTTCATCTGCGTAGGGGGTCAATCTTGCTAATAGAATATTTAAAAGGATTTCATAGGATGTTGACAGAAGAGCTTCGATAATTATTACAGTCAGATTTGTTGTCTTTCTTATGAATTGGAACAATAATTGATTCTTTCTACTCTTGTGGCAATGCTTCCTTGTTCCAGATAAGGAGAATGAGTTTCTGTATCTTGTTCCACAATTTTTCGCCACCAGCTAAAATTAACTCAGCCGGAATTCCATCTACACCCGGAGATTTGTGTTTCTTTAATATCTTTATAGCGGTTTCTACTTCTATTTGGTTGGGTTCCGGAATATACTGTTCTGCGGTGTGTATCTCTTTTTCTCATTAGTTTTTGGCTGCGTGTTCAGCAAATCGTCAAAGAAATCTTTCCATCTATTTAAGATGCTATCCGTATCAGTGAGAACTGCATCGTTAGCTTTCTTTAATATATAAGCACGAGGTTGATAGCCTTTCTTAATTTCGCTGATCCCCTTATACATGTCCCGAATGTTTTTATTTTTACTATTATCTTCAAGTTCCTTAATTTTAGCTTTCAAAAAATCGCGTTTCTTTGTTCTAAAAGTTTTGAAAGTTTCCCGCCTGATATCTGCGAAATTTTGTGTATTTATTTCATTCGAATTTTGTAGCCAGCGTAATTTTGCCTGTTTTCTCTTCTCTGCTAGTTTAATGCATTCATGGTCGAACCATGGTTTGTTCCTACGTATTTCCGTGTGTCCCAATTTTTCTTTTGCTGAAATTTTAATGCTATCTCTAATTGCAATCCAAGTATCCTGAACACTATTGCACTCCGAATCTTCTAAAACTGAGAATCTATTCGAAACTTCAATTTGGTATTCCTTTCTTACCTGGCTCTCTTCTAATTTCTTTAAATTAAATCTCTCCGTTTTCGGACATAGAATATTACCTTTATTCAACGATAATCTCTCTCGTATTATCGTTGTTACCAGGTAGTGATCAGTGTCACAATCAGACCCTCTAAACGATCGGATCAATTATGCTAGATTGCCTTCTTCTATCTGCTAAAACGTGGTCAATTTGATTATGTGTTTTTTTTCGTCTGGTGATGTCCAAGTGTATTTATGAAGGTCGTGATGTGGGAATTTTGTACTCTTCACGATTAAGTTTTTGGATGTTGCAAAGTTCACGAGTCTAACACCGTTGTCATTACTTTCCCTATGCAGACTTTCGTTCCCTATAATCGGTTTGAAAATATCCTCTCGTCCTACCTTAGCACTGAAATCCCCTAATAGAATTTTCATATGGTATCGCGGGAGTTGGTCAAATATCCGTTCCACTTCTTCGTAAAAACTGTATTTTATATCGTCATCCTTATCTTCAGTTGGGGCATGTACATTTAAAACAATAATATCACACCACCATCCCTTAAGAGTAATAAAAGAAAGTCTGTGAGTAACAAATTCAACCCGTTTAATTGCTGTTAATACTCGTTTGTGAACGAAAAACCCTGTTCCTAACTGGTGATTTTTATTTCCTTCCCCGTAAAAGAACGTAAAATTTTCGGAATTCACAGATCCATTTCCTTCCCACCTAACTTCCTGAACTCCTACTAGGTCCATCCTGTATTTCTCTAACTCACTCGTTACGGATTTTAACGCGTCTGCCCTATAAAGACTTCTAATACTCCATGTTCCAAATCTCATGTCCATTTTCTTTTGCTGAGGTCGTGCCAAGTTATCAGTCCTTGTCCGAGGCTTTTGTGAATATTTCTGAACAAGTCTTGCAAGTAATATAATTCGGAGAAATGAATGAAACTATTTAATAGGGACACAATATCTTCACAAGGAATTTCAATGGTTAAATAGTTTAACGGTTAGTTCCATCGCCCAATGTATGGAAGTTCTATGTTTGATTCTCTTGTCGTTTGGATTCCAGATCAAGCTATAGGTTCATGCGAATTCATGAACCTATAGCTTGATCTGGAATCCAAACGACAAGAGAATCAAACATAGAACTTCCATACATTGGGCGATGGAACTAACCGTTAAACTATTTAACCATTGAAATTCCTTGTGAAGATATTGTGTCCCTATTAAATAGTTTCATTCATTTCTCCGAATTATATTACTTGCAAGACTTGTTCAGAAATATTCACAAAAGCCTCGGACAAGGACTGATAACTTGGCACGACCTCAGCAAAAGAAAATGGACATGAGATTTGGAACATGGAGTATTAGAAGTCTTTATAGGGCAGACGCGTTAAAATCCGTAACGAGTGAGTAACGGGTGACTGGCTAACGCGAGTTCTTTCTGTGCATGAAATTCTCTGTTTGCTTTCCGTATTTTTCACGGACACAAACCGGAGTAGTAGTTCGGATTCCACACTAAATAGTCTTTTTATTTATTATTATTATTATTTTTTTACTATCGTATAAGTCCGAATCCAAGACGAGGTCGCAATTTGACCAAAAGTATGAAGTCATGTTGCTTTTTCGACATGTAATGTGGGACTGAGGACGATCTTCCGAAAAGAAGACCAAGATGACAATAATTCTGAAGATTCAGTGGACATTGCAAGTGTAAAAGACTAAAGGAAGTCTTCATCTGATTTAATTCTTCGTGTAATTTTATTGCAGGTTCTGAAAAAGTACCAAATATGTGCTGTAGATATTTTTGTAACCCTTTTCTTAAAAATGGGGAGTCGTCTTGCAGGAGTCAGAAAGGAAAGAACTCACAAATATAATGTATTCCATATTTAATTTGCTTATACAATGATTAATTGGAATACGCTTGGTAGGGACTTTCTCCTTGGAAGCAAAATTAACTTTTCTTAACTTACGTATTTGTTAATAATAATCATTCCATAATTAAACGTTCAGATGCCAGAACTAACTTAAAAAGAATGGAGAGGGAAGGATAACTGTGATTGTTCCTACATGTAAATCTTTTTATCCACACTTTCTGTTTCTCGCAAAGTATCATCTCTCTATGACTTACGGTTCCCGAGATATGGCTCCTTAAATCTCCCGAAATTGAATTTTTTGACCAATATCTCGGGAACGGTAAATCATAGAGAGATGACGTTGTTAGTCAATACCTAAGAGGATGGTAAATACGTTGGTACCAATATTAATTAGCGGACAGTTGGACAGTGGTAGGGATGGGCACGAGTCGAGCTAAAACCTGACTCGAGTTTCGAGTCGAGCCAAAAGTAATTTTCTCGAGTCGAGTTTCGAGCCGAGCCACTGTTTTTGAGGTCGAGTTGAGTTTGATAAATGGCTTGCTCGTTCAGCTCATTTTAACTCGTTTTGAAATCATGCCCCGATTAGAAAGCGAAAGAGACGGGAAGTATAAGCACTAATGTGAAATACTGTATGTGTCGTATTGACCACGACAAGGGACATTACTCGCATCTCGTCTCGTCTCGATAACGAGACCACAATATATTAGAATTTAGAATTTATTAATATGTATATGAATACAAAACAGTTACTTAACAATCTTTATAGCGATTCAGGGAGAGGCCGAGCTTCTGTTGTTTGTGGTTCTCCCTTTCAGAATTTATTTACATATTATAGGATGGCGGGTAAATACTTAATATATGTAGATAACACAAAGTTACATGAGGTTATAAATACTTAATTACTTCATAGTAAAAATAATAACAATAACAATGACACATTAACATGGTATTGTCTCAATTTTTTAAATACTCGTTGAGCTGTTTTTTAAATTTGCTAAATGTTTGTAGTTCTCTGATACCTAGGGGAAGGGCATTCCAGGCCTTAATACATTGGTACCTGATGCTTTTGATGCCATAACTTAATCGTGGTTTTGGTTTTTCAAGTTCTTTGTTTGTCTTTGCACGTGTACTAACTGAGTGTTTTATTTCAACAAATTGTGTTGAAAATATAATTGCATCTTTCTTGAGGATTCTGTACATTAGACAATTTATCCTGTAAAGATAAAGTTTATCTACTTTTAGTATGTTCAGCTCATGGAATAACGGTTCTGTATGTGCAAGAAAATGTTCATTTTTTATTATTCTTATGACTCTCTTCTGAAGAACAAGAAGCTTATATTTAAGCTCAGCACTTAAGTGTCCATACCAGGCTTCGATTCCGTATGAAAGGTATGGGTGGATGAATGCATAGTAATATATTCTTGCGATAGATTCCGGAAACATTTTTTTGATATTTTAAACAATAACCCAGTGTGTACCGAAACTTTTTTCGTGATTTCAGAACAATGTTTCTCCCATGTGAAGTGCTCATCAAACCAAACACCTAGGTATTTTATGTTTTCAACAACTGTTACTTTTTGAGAGCTTATTGTAATAGGATAGTTATTTATGCTTTGCATTTTATGTCTGCTTCTAAAAAAATACGCACTTAGTTTTTCAACATTTAAAGTTAATTTATTAATTCGAAACCACTGTGATAATCTGTCTAACTCAAAATTAATCGATTTCTGTATTGTTTTAAGCTCTGGTCCTTTCATGAATATAACTGTATCGTCCGCAAACAAACAGCACTGGGAATTTTTCAATACACATGGCAAGTCGTTAATATATAAAAGGAATATATATATTAACGAGGCCCTAATATGGAACCTTGAGGAATTCCACAGTTTACAAGTGCTGTGGTTGATGTGTGTCCATTCACATTAGTGTATTGCAACCGGTTCTTTAAATAGCTTTTCATAAGATTGAAAGCGACTCCCCGTATTCCATAACATTGTAGTTTCTGCAGTAATATTTTGTGATTTACGGTATCAAACGCCTTTTTAAGATCAATAAACACACCTATCACATAACTACTCTCGTCAAGAGCATCTGAGATGCAGTTTGAACGACTATTAATGGCAAGTTCTGTAGACTTATTTTTCTGAAACCCATGTTGTTCTTGAGTTATTATTTTATGTTTTGTTATGAACTCTATTAATCTGGAATAGATTACTTTCTCATATATCTTGCTCAAAATAGGGAGTATCGAAATTGGTCTGTAATTAGTTTTACATGTGTTCTTACCGCCTTTGTACACTGGTATTACTTTCGCGATTTTCAATCCATCAGGGAATATTCCTGTTTCTAAAGTTCTATTAATTGTATGTTCAAGAATGGGTGCTATTTCCTTGCTAGAATCTTTGATAATTTTTGTTTGTATTCTCATGTCCTGTACTTGATTTGTTAGGTAAAGCCCTAATTATGCTGCATATTTCAATTTCACTAACAGGCCTGAGAAATAGACTTGCCTCAACATTTCGAGATATATAGTGAGAAAGGTCCCCTGGTAATGATTTTATACTGGCCGCCAAGTCCGTCCCAACTCCTACGAAAAAACTGTTGAACTCATTTGCTACTTTTATCGGGTCATTAATAAGGGTTCCACATTCATTAATGATGTTTATTTCCGCATGTTTTCCCTTTGTTTGAATATTTATTGCTGATTTGATTATTTCCCATTTTTTCTTGATATTATTCCCTGCTTCTATCAGATTATTCATATAATAGGTGTTTTTGGCATTCTCGATAACTTTCTTTAAAGTATTGCGATATTGCTTGTATCTTTCGCGAAGCCCTAAATTGAATGGATTTTGAGTACTTCTTTTCCAAAGAGTATCCTTTCTCTTAATTGAGTTAGGTATAGCCATCGTCATCCACGGTTGGATTTGTATGTTGTATTTATTAGTACACCTTTTCGTTACAGTGCATTCTTCTATACATTTCTCTATTGTTGTTTGAAGAATTTATAAAGCTTTTGATGGGCATACTGTAGTGTACACTCCAATTTCGGACCATTTTGTTTCTTTTATCTTCTGCTTTATTTTCTTGTAATCCAGAGTAGTAACTTCCCGTACTCTTTTGTTTTCTATAACGAGAGCCTCAAATGTCGAGAGCACCATTATAAGTATATACTATAGTTCTTACCATCAAACTGCACAGACGAATTCTTGAGACGAAGCCGAAGACTAACCCGGGTAGTCATGTCAACCGGCTCGGCTTTGTTTAACTGAGCGAACAGCTCTAGTCGGCTCGGTTAGAACGAGCCATCGAATCGGCTGAATTGAGCCGATGGCTCGAGTCGGCTCAAGCCAGCTCCGTTGAAATGAGTCCATCAGCTCGGTTCTTCTCGGCTCATCTGAGTTGATGGCTCGAACCGCCTGCTTGGGTGAGCTATTGGTTCGGCTTACTTCTTGGTTCGGCTCAGGTGATTCCATGTCAAAAGGGCCCGGACAAAATGGCGAGGACAGAAAGGCCAGAGTCAAAACGGCCCCGAGTCAAAAGGGCCCCGGTCAAAACGGCCCCGCGTCAAAAGGGCCGGGTCAAAAGGGCCCGGTCAAAAGGGCCCTGGACAAAAGGGCCCCGCGTCTAAAGAACCCGGGTCAAAAGGGCCCCGCGTAAAAAGAGCCCGGGTCAAATGGGCCCGCGTCAAAAGGGCCCCGTTAAAAAGGGCCCTGCGTCAAAAGGGCCCCGGTCAAAAGGGCCCCACAACAAAAAACATTACTCTAAAGGGCCCCACGTCAAAACGGCCCCGCGAGAAAAGGGCCCGAGTCGAGCCTCATGCAAAGGGTCCCGCGAAAAAGGACTTGAGTGGAAAGAGCCCGAGTAGAAATAGTCCCACAGCCAGAAAGCCTGAAATCTAAACAGAAGTAGAAATCAAAGATGCACGAGGGGATAGTGCCACCTTAGTAAGTATAAGTGATTGTCCAATAGAAGGAAGAATATCAGTGGTTATTAGAGACAAAAAGGAAACTTGAATGGTGATCTTCATTTTGTTTGGTTCCTGTTTGTTCTGCAACAATCCCTATCGCTTAAGTCGGTTCCCGATTAAAGTTTGTTTCAACCGCGTCTCTCTGAGTTTGTAGACGTGGAAGACCCGGGTTCAGTTCCCGGCGGGATCTCATGTGGTACGAATTCCACGTTAACCAGTAGGTCCATATCTCATACAGCCTCGCTGCTGAAAGGGATGCTAAAGTGAAAATCATATCATATCAAATCTCTGAGTTTGTATTCTCGAGACCTAGCCCAATCAGACTATCTATTAATGACTGTTCCCTTAGTTCTAAAATTCAATTTCTGCCCTGAATCAAAGTAGAAAAATACGTGTTATATGAATAATATTATCTTGAAAACGTTTCTTTAATTTTGGTGTAAGAACATACATGTGGATCTCCATACAGGGTTAGTCAAAATTATTGGGACAGAACAATAATAACGACACGCGTGGACGGGGGAAAATCAATTGTTGCAATTGGTGTTATTGCAAAAACTGCATTGGCTTGGAGTGTGGTCACCGTGGAAGCCATTTTGAATTACACTATATTGCGGATCGTACATTTTTTAATGGAAAAGGCTATGATCTTACACTTCAGTTTAGGCTTTATATTTCCACAAATGTGAAGGTGAACTCATTTTTTAAACATTACCATTTGTTTATGAGACAGGGTGTTTGACATATGTATTTAATAGAAAAAAGTATCATGACAGGGCAGTAACAAACAGACAAATGGACAAAGGAAAAGTAAATGTTACAGGTTGGTATTGGTGTTAAAACTGCGTTAAATGATCATGGCACCCAACTTGAATTCCGCATATTATATACCATAAAATATTTTCAAATAGTCAGGGGTGCTTGTGTCACATAAATTTCGGCTAGAATCTTGCTACAAACGATAATCTGAATTAGGGATGCACACGAGACAAGATTTGAGGCTGTCTCGTCTCACAAATGTACTGTAAATATGATGTCTCGACTCGAAAAATGTGCATTTTTCTATTAGAAGAACTGTCTCGACTCGGATATTCTCAGGAAAATTCTGTCTCGACTCGTCTCGTGCGCATCCCTTACTGAGTCTACTTTTGACCGATCTCTATTCATTTACGCGATAGTGTGTGCTAAGTTTGACATTTGTTTCTAGTAGAAGAAAGTATTTAGACAGGTAACTAATAAATAGTACTTCATTGTGTTCTTAACGTTTCTGTTCGTTTGCTTGCGTTTGCAAAATATTGAGAAGTTACCACATATGTATAACATATTTTAATAGTAAGTATATTTGTGATTAATTGTTACTTTACGTCTATAAAGCAATAGAATGGTTTTAATGTGCAGTTTCGAATATTTGGTAGAGCTCAACTACGTCGTTCAAATAGTAGTGGGTGATAACGATGTTTCTTCTGGTCAGTGTATTGTACCATGTAGAGTTAATACGGGAAGTATATAACGGTAGAATTGCTAGAAAGAAACCATGTATTACCCAAATTAAGAAATATAAGATACTTAAATTTTCTAGAGCTTTTGAAACTAAACCCGAAAATTAATGGGAATGTTTTTTTATCGACGAATTTAAGTTAAACCTCCATGAATATGATGGTAGAATAATAGTGTTTCGACAAGTAAATACAGAAATAAATGTCAAGAACTTCCAGCCTGCTTTAAAATACAGAAGAAATATATCTTAACGTTCTTAGAAGGACTTCTAATTTTATCAAGATATTGATCGCAAACAAAGTATATGTTGTAAAGAAAAGAATGCTTTAAAACTGCCCAAAAGTTCGCTAAACCCCACCACACATTACCGGCTTTAATCCCATTGAGAATCTTTGGAACGAATTGCAACGTAAGGTCAATATATACGAGTTGCGGTGAAAGGTTTGAGAAAAGCATTACGTAGAGATTGGAACAATATTTCCCCACACTACGCCAGGAAAATTGTAACAACGATGCCGAAACGCTTAAAGAAAGTTATAAATCATTGTGTGTTTGCTATTAAATACTAACTGCATTAACTTGGAGGAATAAAATAATTTTAGAGGACATTTTATAGTAGTTTTTTAAATAATATCTGAATATTTATGTGATCAACAGTGTCCACATCCCCATTCAATGTAGTTTTTGCAACAACACACACTTGCAACATTTGCTTTTCCTCCGCCACATTATTATTTTATTGTCCTGATACTTTTGTCTGCTACACACTAATGTCAAACATAGCACACTTTCCTCGTAAAAGAATGAGGATTGGTAAAGAATGAATCATATTCTCGTTTGTAGGAAAATTCAATCCAAAATTGATGTGCTAAACATACTCCTTTCCATTTAAAAATATTATGTGATATCCAATATGGCGAATCTAGGATGGCTGTCATTATGTCCACGCCCTCACTCAGTGCAGTTTTCGCATCAACCTGCAACCTTTTTTATTTTTCTACGTGTCTCTTTGCCTGTCCAGATACTTTGGTCTACTAGATAGAAATGTCAAACGTAGCACCCTATCTCGCAAACGAATGAAGATAGATTTAAAAAAAAAAGAGTTATTTTTCTCATCTGTGGGAACATTCTACCCTAAATTGATGTGTCAAACCCACCTCTTTCCATTCAAAAGATATTGTGTGATATCAAATATCTCAGAATTCACTATCTGCAATATTTACTTTACCTCAGTCCAAGTGTATCGTTATTACTGGTCTGTCGTAACATTTTTACTGACCCTATATTTTTTCCACGTGTATGTTCTTTCAACACAAATAAACAGGTATGTCCACGTAATATTTTTCATCTAATAAGTATTTTTATACTTCTGAAGTTTTGCAGGCTATATCTCAGATTTCTTGACGTGGGGCGTTTTTGTTAGGAGGCCCTTTTGACCGGGACCCATCTCACCAGGGTCCTTTTGACTCAGACCCTTATGATTGGAGCCCTTTTGACTAAGGACTTTCTGTCCTCGCCCTTTTGCTCAGGCCCTTCTGACCTGACACCGGTTATAGGATAGGAAGAGATCATATACAGAGGTACAACACTTATTTAATGCTACATTTTTCGATCGTAACCCAATTTCGAAGTCAACTGCCTAAGAGACCATTGAATGTTTTGTAGAAAGGTACCGCATGCGATCAGGAAGGCCGAAACAATGTAGCAATTTGGCAGTTTCTTTTAATTCACAATCTTTTGTTGAAATTCCGCATTCATTGATAACCAGAGTTGCTAACAAGCTAGGTGTTTCGCAGAGTTCAGCGCAATGAATTTTTGTACACTATGCTCTTTATGTAAAGTCATTCTGAAGTATGATTAGTACCATACTAAAGGGTTCGATTAACATATGTTAATTGCAGTAGTCAAACCTTTAGTATGACGCTAATCATACGTCAAAACGACTCTGCATAAGGCGGTGTAAGTTTAAACCCTAGGAGGATGCGTTTAGTGCATGAAATAACGGAAGACGACTTTGATCACCGCATTGAGTTTCGCGAAGTAATGATATGAAATATCGATGACAGCAATATTGTCGTAAATGACATGGTATTCTCTGGTATTCAGACTGTCAGTTTAACGTCCCACATTATGCCCTTTAGGATGACGATGATTAAAGCAAGTGAATGATGATGAAAGAACGGGTGAAATCAAAAGGAAACGAGGGTACCTCGGGAAAACTCACGTATACAATATTGTCCACCACAACCTTACTTGGCCGGGAATCGAACCAGTAGTCCTACACACCAGAGCTAAGCCTTCTACAACTGAACCACCGTGCCCCTCCCTCCGGTATTCTTTGAGGAAGTGATATTTACTTTATATGGTCTGGTGAACCGAAAAAATTATCACTATTGGAGCGATGAAAATCCACATTGATGGGATGTTATTTCCAAGAACAGAAGTGCAGAAGCTACTGACAGAAATAAACTACATTCTTAATTAGAAATCTTACGAACGATGTAAGAGATATGTTAAATTAAAAGTAGGAATGCAAAATATTTTTTGAATTCGAACTTTGGTTTAATTAGAAATACAGCTGGTAAATAATAATATTGGACTACAAAGGTATTCAGAAGTCTTGCTAGAGGAAATATAAATATATTGAGTTTATTATTATTATTATTATTATTATTATTATTATTATTATTATTATTATCGGATTGAAAATTCAATGGTGCATCTGAAATCAGGTAAAAGATCAGAAAAAGTACGTGTAGCCAACAAGCGGTAAAAAATGTGTGAAGTATTCAGGGCTTGCATTGAGGGTGCCAAGTAAACATGATTGGAAGCCACTGATATACGATATTGCATTGAGGACGACCCCTCCTGTACACCTCATTCTTTGTCTAGGCCTTACTGACATGGAATCAAATAAAAAATAATGCAACAAGAACTATATTATAAACAAAAAATCCTTACTAAAAACTATTATATATATTTTCTCCACTAAATCTCCTCAAATCATATATATAGATATATATAATATTAACAACTTGACTTCGGTGAACATTACATTATTCCTTTTATATATTAGCGGTGCTAACCTAACAAGAAGCCTTATAATAAGGATTTAAAAACAGTTGAAAGACAAATGAGAAACAATACAAACAAATAGCATTTGTTTGTATTTTCTATTGCATCTGATCAGATTTTATACGTATATAATTATTTTACATTACAGTATATTTTTTGAAGAACTTGACTTTGAATAACACTACACTATGATCATTATATTTTAGAAGTACCAATGTTGTATAAAGGCTTACAGTAAGATAAAAAGAGTGAAAAAAGACATTACTAACAAAAAGTATTTTTGAGATAAACTACTTAACATGAATTCTTAGAAAGAAAAATCTTCATATCTTGTCGATTAAATTATATATATATATATATATATATATATATATATATATATATATATATATATATATATATATATATATATATGTATATGTATAACATGTGATTCGGGTCTAAAAGGGCCAATGTCACTTTTTGGCAAAAAATGAGATGTTCGTCAAATTTTAACGCCTATAAATGGATATTTTCTTTTGCAAGAAAAGCAAATGTTAATATGAAAAGTACTTCAAACTACTTCGTGTTGACATTAGCCCTTTTAGTCCCGCAGACATTTAAAGTCTGTGAACTTACATTGAAAAATTCTGGCTACTTTAATCTTTTTGAAATTCTTCCAACTTATATTGGACATAAGTTTATTATCACTTTTGCTTAACTTTCCAAATGCCAAATACGATTGATATTTGTCTCAAACTGCTTGCGTGGATTGCAAATTAAAATTGTCAACCAAGCCACGAAGATAGTTCTCTAAAGGTCTTTGAGCATACTCCTGTTCAATAATAGGTACTCGACTTGCAGTTACTCTGTATTTTTTTTCTGCTGGTGGCTAATACTTGTCTAGCAACTTCTATTAATTTGATCAACAGAGTGCTCCTTTAATAGTGTATATTGGACGGTAACCGTTTGCGATAAGATAAAATTCGTTGCGCCATATAATTTTATGATAAAATTACGCGCATCTCTTTACTTTATTTCATAGTTCTAAAATATTCACTTTTTAATATTCGACGACAATTGCCATCGAAATTCAAACAGTTATAAGCAAAATAGTAATAATAATAATAACAGAATTACAATATCAATTACATAAACAATACCTTCGAATTAAGAAAAAATAACTGTCACGCTGGGATTCGAACCCGAGTCACTGAAATGGCAGTTCTCTGCTTTTACACTTGATACAAAGATAAGAAAATAAACAAGTAGCTACGTTACATAAACATAGTACACACTATTTCTACACGTGTTGATGCAATTCAAAGAATGAGAAAATAATGTCTGCCGGCTTTTCTTCTTTAGAAATTAGAAGTTACGATGAGGAAGAATTGCAGTAATATAAATCGGAACCAGTTAAAAACAATGAGGTAGCCTCATCTTGAAGAACGCTTCGCGATATTTTCCTCATTGACGAAGGTTTATATCACTTGTTTTAGAGTTAAAGAAGGAAACCTTGAGTAAGTCATTGTGACACTCATAAGGAACGTCTCCTTATACGAGTATTAGTACGAGTATTTTGTGTATAGTCTTACATGCAATGCTTTTAACTGGCTAATAGTTTAGGCGGAAGATGAAGTCACGAGGTGGGTAAGTGTTTAGCGCATTGAACTTATATTCGGCGGACCCGCGTTCAAATCCCGGTCAGGTTCTAACTTTTTCAAATGTTTCAATTTCAATTTCAATACATACTCAGTGTGACAAGCAAGATTTTCTCTCCTCCAGAAAGAAAAAAAATGTTGGAATGAGGAAAATTGGAGAAGGTCACTCAATGAAGGCAATCATTTACTAACTTATTTCCAGCAGTTGTTCTAGATTTGATATTTTCGTCTACTTTCAAGCATTTTCTGATTCATGTGTGATCAGTGTTTTTATTTCTTTGAATATACATTATATAGTGAAATAATACATTACATACACAACAATATTGAGATTGACTTATGATGTTCATTGGACAACACGCTTTGAACCAGAGAGATTCATCTCAGAATGGAGAAATGTTTCGTGCGTCATCTACTCAGAATTTTACTTGCATAAAGATTGGATTCAGTGTTACCAACTGTTGTCAGTGCCGAGAAAAGTTACGTGTAAATTGGGTTGCATCTGTCCAGGCGTTCTCACAACTGCAAATTACCTGGACCCCGAGTTATGGAATTAGAGCACTTAGGGTGGAGAGACTTTTGTTGTTGGGTGTACATAGATTTTCCTAACACGAGTAACACTATCTGCTATTGATCTCAAATATTCCAAGTAATTTTTCCTCTTTCTTTTTCTTTCCTTCTTTTTTTTATTTCTTACTCCCGAATTTTGCGCCACCTTACTTCGGCAACCAGGGCTGTTGCCCCGCTCACCCGCACCATGACACGGCACTGATCAATACCTACCTGCAACAATTTTCTCTGTTCACATGAATCGTAACTGGGCTGTCGTAATAACTTTGACTAACACTGTATACAGATCCACACGTACGTTCTTTCAACACAAATCAGGTGGTGTCCACTGAATACTTTTAATCTAATAAGCATTTTTATATTTCTCATGCTTTTCAGGCTATATTTCTCATGGTTTTCAGGTTTTGACTCGGGCTTTTTTGTCCTCGCTCTTTTGTCCGGGCCCTTCTGACGTGACACCGCTCAGGTGAACCATCGACTCGAGCCGGCTCGGTTGGGTGAGCTGTTGGTTCGGCTCGATAGTGAATGAGCTGTGAGGCAAGCCACTCGAGCCGTTGAAAACCGTAAACCCAGGCCGAGCAGTTTTGAATATGTTTGTTCCAGTGAATATGT
Source organism: Thermobia domestica (assembly GCF_964235325.1). Lineage (NCBI taxonomy): Eukaryota > Metazoa > Arthropoda > Insecta > Zygentoma > Lepismatidae > Thermobia > Thermobia domestica. Next base: position 256,001,042 of record NC_137464.1, read on the forward strand.
TTGACCCAGATGTCTTTTCCTCCCGTAAACGTTGTCCTTGCCTCCTGAAGACTTGTCCAGGACCGAGATCGGCAGTCAACTACTCAGAAACAAACCGCCTATCTTTCATGGTTTTACACATTGTTATAATAATAATAATAATAATAATAATAATAATAATAATAATAATAATAATAATAATAATAATAATAATAATAATAATAATGTGGTGTCACGTCGGACAAAAGGGCGAGGACAAAAAGGCCCGAGTCAAAACGGCCCCGCGTCAAAAGGGCCACGGTCATAAGGGCCCGAGTCAAAAGGGCCCCACGTCTAAAGAGCCCCGCGTCCAAAGGGCTCCGGTCAAAAGGTCCCCGAGTCAAAAGGGCCCCAGTCAAAAGGGCCCCACGTCAAAAGGGCCCCACGTCAAAAGGGCCACGCGACAAAAAGGCCCGAGTCAAAACGGTCGTGCGTCAAAAGAGCTCCGGTCATGAGGGCCCGAGTCAAAAGGGCCCCGCGTCAAAAGGGCCCGGGTAAAAGGGCCCTGCGTCAAAAGTGCCCCGGTCATAAGGGCCCGAGTCAAAAAGACCCTGCGTCAAAAGATGCCGGGTAAAAAGGGTCCCCCGCAAAAGGGCGCGAGTCAAAATGGCCCTGAGCCAAAAGGGGCCCCGAGTCAAAAGGACCCCGCGATCAAAGGGCCTCACGTAAAAAAAGCCTGAGATATAGCCTGAAAAGCATGAGAAATATAAAAATGCTTATTAGATTAAAAGTATTCAGTAGACACCACCTGATTTGTGTTGAAAGAACGTACATATGGATCTGTATACAGTGTTAGTCAAAGTTATTACGGCAGCCCAGTTACGATTCATGTGAACAGAGAAAAGTGTTGCAGGTAGGTTTTGATCAGTGCCGTGTCATTGTGCGGGTGAGCGGAGCACGACCCTGGCTGCCGAAGTAAGGTGGCGCAAAATTCGGGAGTAAGAAATAAAAGGAAAGAAGGAAAGAAAAAGAAAGAGGAAAAATTACTTGGAATATTTTAGATCAATAGCAGATAGTGTTACTCGTGTTAGGAAAATCTATGTACACCCAACACATTGGCGGATTAAGCAAAAATCTTAGGGGGGCTTTTTATTGTAGAGTGGGATATGTTTCCCGAAATCCCCCCAAAAAATAAAGGTAAAACGGATTCAGGAAAAGAGCTTGAAAGATATAATTGCTACGGAATTTACACCACAATGCCCCCTCCCCGAAAAAGATATTCCGCCTTATCATTTTGCGTCTACTGCAGAGTAATTTTGACGTTATGATTAGCGTCATACTAAAAGCCTTACTTCTGCAGGGAACATATGTTAGTCGAACTCTTTAGTATGGCACTAATCACGTGTCAGAACGATTCAGTATAAGGCCCATTCTGTCTACAGGCCTGGTCGTGGCTATGCTTTACTAAATATTTCGCTAGAAAAAATATCAGGTTAAACATATTTTAGAACGCTCATAATGTTTCTGTATTTTAGTAAAGTGAATTCAACAAAAGGACAAAAGAACTTACAAATTACAACGCAAAACACGCTTTTCGGCGAATATCGCACAAAGCGTATTTGTCGATATAATACTGTCGCGATCTACGACAATGTCCCTATGACATTTAAAAGTGCTGGTATATTCAGCCGCTTTTCGCCAGAACGAGATCGCAACCACGTTTTCAGTCGGTGCAATGTGGATTAAGATCGTTCTGCACTGGCCACGCTTGAATGCAGAGTTACAAGTTGAGTTGATGTTCAGTTAAACGTCCCTTTCAGCAGCGAGGCTATATGAGACCTACTGATTAACGTGGAATCCGTACACAGGGTTACAAATATGCGCAGCAGTTTTCGAATAGTCACGTGAAGATCGTCAGTGGTGGTCAAGGCCTCCAACACAGTCCGTGATAGAGTTCCACATTTTTCTTTAATTCTCTTCCATCTAGGAGTGCAGATTGCAAATTCAGAACTAAAGAGGGAAAACAGCATTTTTTCTTGAGTTCCGATAGTTTTGTAAAATCTTTCTGCTAGAACGCGGAAGTTGTTGCTCAGAGTTTAGTCAGTTGCGCGTGTTGGCAATAGAATGTTGAGTCCTTATACATTTAAATCTTCCTGCGAAAGACGAGATTTAAGGTCTTCTACAACGACTCTATCAACGGAATGTAGACAGTTCTTCAGTAGTAAGATACCGTGTCATCTGGCCTGAAGTTCGTACGATGTGTTGTCTGTGGGTGAGATGAGGAGTTTGAATCTACACGTCGACACTGGTAACCATTCTGGATATTGCTTCGAAAGTTGCCTTGAATTCTTTGCTGTTTGAACGCTTCTTGTTTCATCCTGTGATAGTGTCCTGAATGGTATCTGACGTTGCGTTCATGTCTATATTTGTCTTCTGCAAAAGTCGATTGAGGAGAGGGTTATCGTGAGAACACCCTGAAGACAGTTACGATAAACTCGCTGTCATGCATGGCAGAAGAAAGTGCCCATGCTTTGACTGCTGTATCAAACTCGGATCACTTGGAACACACTGTAGAACCTCACTTATTTATTGAAATTTCACGTGAAATTGTAACACCGCGTCGATCCGTTCAACACATCTCTTTTCACACAATGTCTCCAACTGGCCACTAACCATAAGCTTAAGGACAGTATTACGTTTTGACGATGCTGTGAAAAACGTAATGATCTCTTTCGTTGTTCCCAGACAGTTCCTCATGCACTGTACTGACGACGACCTGAAGATGGACAAGTTGAGGCTGTGACTGCAATATGAACAGTGCAGCGCGTTTGAAGCCTCCTTCTGGAACTCCTGCACTGCCCGGCGACATTGAGAGGTCGTGACGGCGCAACCATCCGTACCAATACCAACGCAGTTTTTCGGGTCGATTGAGAAGTCTCGTAGTAAAGATAGAACAATTTTTCCAATTTTCCCTCCAGTCAGTGAGAGTTCTGGAGGTTCTGCGTCTTCGGATTCCGAGCTCGAACCAATGTCTTCACATTTCAGCTCTGCTGATCGAGGATCAAAGAAACCGAAACAGTCTTCTCTTATTTCAGCCATGTTTTCTTACCTTAGAATCAAAGACAGCTGAGATGTGTGCGAAACGACCGTAGTCTCATCAAACATACTAAAAGAATAAAACTAATCCTCTCGCACTTGCTTGACCATTTTACAGACGTGATTTCTCATCCCCAACCCTCAATGAGGGCATTTTGTGTGGTTTTATTGGCAAAAATGGTCCTTTCCGATGCTTTCTTCCAGTGATTTTTTAAGAGATCGTCACTACAAGCCATTCTAAATTTGAGCAATTCTCGAAAATTGCCCTAGTTGAACTTAGTTTCTGCACTGTCACTATCTGGTGGTCCAATTATCCGAACACGCACCGTCCTTGTGCAAGGGCGCCGATCCTGGGGGCCGGGCCCCCAAAATCTCATGTGGGCCTCCCTATTGTATTTTTGAATATACAATATTTGACATAATTTGAATGCAATTTGTCTTAAAATCCTCATATATATAAATTCTGCATCTGAATGGTCCCCCAGATTTACGGAGAAATCGGTGCCCTCGTCCATGTGGCCTTGAAAAGCCATACCTTGCCTTCCAAGGAATATCACATTTCTCAACATTAATTTCAGTTTGTCGCGATTTTGGATGACTTGTCTTCTTGACGAATTGATTTGATTCTCGACTGATTTCACTGGTTCCTAGTAGTTTTCCAGAAAAGCTTTTCCGACCTCAAGAGCGTTAATCTGATATTGTGCCTTGTTCTAAAATACCGTAGAAAGTAGCGAATTTCTTCAAAGGTTTAATCTCAAGAGTTTGGAGAGGCACGTTTCTTCGATAGCCTTCCCGCCCAAAACCCGTTGCAAAAAGTGAGCAATATTTACAAAAAAGATCCCTCTCCTTATGGGAAAGAACCAGCCATGGATAGTTTTCCAGATGTTCTGGCCTCAAGTAACATCGTCCTTCTTCCTGAGATTTATCTGATATTATGACTCGAATTATCATTAGCGTAAACGCGGCATGCTAAACGGAGACTATTTTTAAATAGAATTTAAAGAATTAACCCTCTTTTGAAATAATGCAAAAATGATACCAAATTTTCATTAATGTGACGGTAGGCTACGAGCGGCAGTGTGTGTAATTTTAATATTTTAAGGGACTCTTGGGGGGGGGCGATTGCCCCCCTCGCACCCTCCTTTAATCCGCCCCTGACCCAACAACAAAAGTCTCTCCACCCTAAGTGCTCTAATTCCATAACTTGGGGTCCAGGTAATTTGCAGTTGTGAGAACGCCTGGACAGATGCAACCCAATTAACACGTAACTTTTCTCGGCACTGACAACAGTTGGTAGCACTGAATCCAGTCTTTATGCAAGTAAAATTGTGAGTAGATGACGCACGAAACATTTCTCCATTCTGATATGAACTTCTCTGGTTCAGAGCGTGTTGTCCAATGAACATCATATGTTAATCTCAATATTGTTGTGTATGTAATGCATTATTTCACTATATACTATATATTCAAAGAAATAAAAACACTGATCACACATGAATCAGAAAATGCTTGAAAGTAGACGAAAATATCAAATCTAGAACAACTGCTGGAAATAAGTTAGTAAATGATTGCCTTCGTTGAGAGACCTCCAATTCAACTCATTTCAACATTTTTTTTCTTTCTGGAGGAGAGAAAATCTTGCTTGTCACACTGAGTATGTATTGAAATTGAAACATTTGAAAAAGTTAGAACCTGACCGGGATTTGAACGCGGGTCCGCCGAATATAAGTTCAATGCGCTAAACACTTACCCACCTCGTCACTTCATCTTCCGATTAAACTATTAGCTAGTTAAAAGCATTGCATGTAAGACTATACACAAAATACTCGTACTAACACTCGTATAAGGAGACATTCCTTATGAGTGTCACAGTGACTTACTCGAGGTTTCCTTCTTGAACTCAAAAACAAGTGATATAGACCTTCGTCAATGAGGAAAATATCGCGAAGCGTTCTTCAAGATGAGGCTACCTCATTGTTTTTAACTGGTCCCGATTTATATTACTGCAATTCTTCCTCATCGTAACTTCTAATTTCTAAAGAAGAAAAGCCGGCAGACATTGTTTTCGCTTTCTTTGAATTGCATCAACACGTGTAGAAATAGTATGTGCTATATTTATGTAATATAGCTACTAGTTTATTTTCTTATCTTTGTATCAGTGTGAAAGCAGAGAACTGCCATTTCAGTGACTCGGGTTCGAATCCCAGCGTGACAGTTATTTTTTCATAATTCGAAGGTATTGTTTATGTAATTGATATTGTAATTCTGTTATTATTATTATTACTATTTTGCGTATAACTGTATGAATTTCGATGGCAACTGTCGTCAAAAATTAAAAACTGAATATGGTAGAACTATGAAATAAAGTAAAGAGATGCGCGTAATTTTATCATAAAATTATATGGCGCAACGAATTTTATCTTATCGCAAACGGTTACCGTCCAATATACACTGTTAAAGGAGCACTCTGTTGATCAAATTAATAAAAGTTGCTAAACAAGTATTGGCCACCAGAAGAAAAAAATACAGAGTAACTGCAAGTCGAGTACGTATTATTGTACAGGAGTATGCTCAAAGACCTTTAGAGAACTATCTTCGTGGCTTGGTTCACAACTTTAATTTGCAATCCACGCAAGCAGTTTGAGACAAATGTCAATGGTATTTGGCATTTGGAAAGTTAAGCAAAATTGATAATAAACTTATGTCCAATATAAGTTGGAAGAATTTCAAAACAGATTAAAGTAGCCAGAATTTTTCAATCTAAGTTCACATACTTTAAATGTCTGCGACTTGGGACTAAAAGGGCTAATGTCAACACGAAGTACTTTGGAGCAGAGATGTTCACCCTCGCGAGGGTGGCCTCGAGTGAAATAATTATATACGTATAATATCTGATCAGATGCAACAGAAAATACAAACAAATGCTATTTGTTTGTAATGTTTCTCATTTGTCTTTCAGCTGTTTTTAAATTCTTATTATAAGGCTTCTTGTTAGGTTAGCACCGTTAATATATAATAAGAATAATGTAATGTTCACCGAAGTCAACTTGTTAATATTATATATATATCTATATATATAATTTGATGAGATTTAGTGGAGAAAATATATATAATAGTTTTTAGTAAGGATTTTTTGTTTATAATATATTTCTTGTTTCATTATTTTTTTTTGTTTGATTCCATGTCAGTAAGGCCTAGACAAAGAATGAGGTGTACAGAAGGGATCGTCCTCAATGCAATATCGTATATCAGTGGCTTCCAATCATGTTTACCTGGCACCCTCAATGCAAGCCCTTAATACTTCACACATTTCTTACCGCTTGTTGGCTACACGTAATTTTTCTCATCTTTTACCTGATTTCAGATGCACCATTGAATTTTCAATCCGATAATAATAATAATAATAATAATACTAATAATAATAATAAACTCAATATATTTATATTTCCTCTAGCAAGACTTTTGAATACCTTTGTAGTCCAATATTATTATTTACCAGCTGTATTCCTAATTAAACCACAGTTCGTATTCAAAAAATATTTTGCATTCCTACTTTTAATTTAACATATCTCTTACATCGTTCGTAATATTTCTAATTAAGAATGTAGTTTATTTCTGTCAGTAGCTTCTGCACTTCTGTTCTTGGAAATAACATCCCATCAATGTGGATTTTCATCGCTCTAATTGTGATAATTTTTTCGGTTCACCAGACCATATAAAGTAAATATCACTTCCTCAAAGAATACCGGAGGGAGGGGCACGGTGGTTCAGTGGTAGAACGCTTAAATCTGGTGTGTAGGACTACTGGTTCGATTCCCGGCCAAGTAAGGTTGTGGTGGACAATATTGTATACGTGAGTTTTCCCGGGGTACCCTCGTTTCCTTTTGATTTCACCCGTTCTTTCATCATCATTCACTTGCTTTAATCATCGTCATCGTAAAGGGCATAATGTGGGACGTTAAACTGACAGTCTGAAAGTTACCAGAGAATACCATGTCATTTACGACAATATTGCTGTCATCGATATTTCATATCATTACTTCGCAAAACTCAATGCGGTGATCAAAGTCGTCTTCCGTTATTTCATGCACTAAACGCATTCTCCTATGGTTTCAACTTATACCGCCTTATGCACAGTCGTTTTGACGTATGATTAGCGTCATACTAAAGGTTTGACTACTGCAATTAACATATGTTAATCGAACTCTTTTGAATGGTACTAATCATACTTCAGAATGACTTTACATAAAGAGCATAGTGTACAAAAATTCATCGTGCTGAACTCTGGGAAACACCTAGCTTGTTAGCAACTCTGGTTATCAATGAATGTGGAATTTCCACAAAAGATTGTAAATTAAAAGAAACTGCCAAATTGCTACATTGTTTCGGCCTTCCTGATCGCATGCGGTACCTTTCTGCAAAACATTCAATGGTCTCTTAGGCAGTTGACTTCGAAATTGGGTTACGATCGAAAAATGTAGCATTAAATAACTGTTGTACCTCTGTATATGATATCTTCCTATCCTATAACAGGTGTCACGTCAGAAGGGCCTGAGCAAAAGGGCGAGGACAGAAAGGCCTTAGTCAAAAGGGCTCCAATCATAAGGGTCTGAGTCAGAAGGACCCTGGTCAGAAGAGCCCCAGTCAAAAGGGCCCCCTAACAAAAAGGCCCCACGTCAAGAAATCTGAGATATAGCCTGCAAAACTTCAGAAGTATAAAAATACTTATTAGATGAAAAATATTACGTGGAAATACCTGTTTATTTGTGTTGAAAGAATATACATGTGGAAAAAATATAGGGTTAGTTAAAATGTTACGACAGACCAGTAATAACGATACGCGTGGACGGAGGTAAAGTAAATATTGCAGATAGTGGATTCTGCGATATTTGATATCACACAATATCTTTTGAATGGAAAGAGGTGGGTTTGACACATCAATTAAGGCTAGAATGTTCCCACAGATGAGAAGAATAACTCATTTGTTTTAAAAAAATCTATCTTCATTCGTTTGCGAGATAGGGTGCTACGTTTGACATTTCTATCTAGTAGACCAAAGTATCTGGACAGGCAAAGAGACACGTAGAAAAGTAAAAAAGGTTGCAGGTTGATGCGAAAACTGCACTGAGTGAGGGCGTGGACATAATGACAGCCATCCTAGATTCGCCATATTGGATATCACATAATATTTTTGAATGGAAAGGAGTATGTTTAGCACATCAATTTTGGATTGAATTTTCCTACAAACGAGAATATGATTCATTCTTTACCAATCCTCATTCTTTTACGAGGAAAGTGTGCTATGTTTGACATTAGTGTGTAGTAGACAAAAGTATCAGGACAATAAAATAATAATGTGGCGGAGGAAAAGCAAATGTTGCAAGTGTGTGTTGTTGCAAAAACTACATTGAATGGGGATGTGGACACTTCTAAGAACGTTAAGATATATTTCTTCTGTATTTTAATGCAGGCTGGAAGTTCTTGACATTTATTTCTGTATTTACTTGTCGAAACACTATTATTCTACCATCATATTCATGGAGGTTTAACTTAAATTCGTCGATAAAAAACATTCCCATTAATTTTCGGGTTTAGTTTCAAAAGCTCTAGAAAATTTAAGTATCTTATATTTCTAATTTGGGCAATACATGGTTGCTTTCTAGATATTCTACCATTATGACCTTCCCGTATTAACTCTACATGGTACAACACACTGACCAGAAGAAACATCGTTATCACCCACTACTATTTGAACGACCTTGTTGAGCTCTACCAAATATTCGAAACTGCACATTAAAACCATTCTATTGCTTTATAGTCGTAAAGTAACAATTAATCACAAATATACTTACTATTAAAATATGTTATACATATGTGGTAACTTCTCAATATTTTGCAAACGCAAGCAAACGAACAGAAACGTTAAGAACACAATGAAGTACTATTTATTAGTTACCTGTCTACATACTTTCTTCTACTAGAAACAAATGTCAAACTCAGCACACACTATCGCGTAAATGAATAGAGATCGGTCAAAAGTAGACTCAGTAAGGGATGCGCACGAGACGAATCGAGACAGAATTTTCCTGAGAATATCCGAGTCGAGACAGTTCTTCCAATAGAAAAATGCACATTTTTCGAGTCGAGACATCACATTTACAGTACATTTTTGAGACGAGACAACCTCAAATCTTGTCTCGTGCGCATCCCTAATTCAGATTATCGTTTGTAGCAAGATTCTAGCCGAAATTTATGTGACACAAGTACCCTTGTCTATTTGAAAATATTTTATGGTATATAATATGCGGAATTCAAGTTGGGTGTCATGATCATTTAACGCAGTTTTAACACCAATACCAACCTGTAACATTTACTTTTCCTTTGTCCATTTGTCTCTTTGTTACTGCCCTGTCATGATACTTTTTTCTATTAGATACATATGTCAAACACCCTGTCTCATAAACAAGTGGTAATGTGTCAAAAATGAGTTCACCTTCACATTTGTGGAAATCTAAAGCCTAAACTGAAGTGTAAGATCATAGCCTTTTCCATTAAAAAATGTACGATCCGCAATATAGTGTAATTCAAAATGGCTTCCACGGTGACCACACTCCAAGCCAATGCAGTTTTTGCAATAACACCAATTGCAACAATTGATTTTCCCCCGTCCACGCGTGTCGTTATTATTGTTCTGTCCCAATAATTTTGACTAACCCTGTAAGGAGATCCACATGTATGTTCTTACACCAAAATTAAAGAAACGTTTTCAAGATAATATTATTCATATAACACGTATTTTTCTACTTTGATTCAGGGGCAGAAATTGAATTTTAGAACTAAGCGAACAGTCATCAATAGATAGTCTGATTGGACTAGGCCTCGAGAATACAAACGTAGAGATATGATATGATATGATTTTCACTTTAGCATCCCTTTCAGCAGCGAGGCTGTATGAGATGTGGACCTACTGATTAACGTGGAATTCGTACCACATGAGATCCCGCCGGGAACTGAACCCGGGTCTTCCACGTCTACAAACTCAGAGAGACGCGGTTGAAACATACTTTCATCGAGAACCGACTTAAGCGATAGGGATTGTTGCAGAACAAACAGCAACCAAACCTAATTAAGCTCACTATTCAAGTTTCCTTTTTGTCTCTATAACCACTGATATTCTTCCTTCTATTGGACAATCACTTATACTTACTAAGGTGGCACTATCCCCTCGTGCATCTTTGATTTCCACTTCTGTTTAGATTTCAGGCTTTCTGGCTGTGGGACTATTTCTACCCGGGCTCTTTCCACTCAATCCCATTTTCGCGGGACCCTTTGGACAGAAGGCTCATTTGACTCAGGCCCTTTGTTGCTGTGCCATTTTCACCCGGGCCCTTTTGTCGCAGGGCCCTTTTGACCCGGGCCTTTTTGACGCCGGGCTCCTTTGACCGGGGCCCTTTTGACGCGGTGCCCTTTTGACCCGGGCCCTTTTGACGCAGGGCCCTTTTGACGCGGGGCCCTTTTGACCCGGGCTTTTTTAACGCAGGGCCCTTTTGACGCGGGGCACTTTTGACCCGGGCCCTTTTGACCCGGCCCTTTTGACGCGGGGCCCTTTTGACGCGGTCTCTTTTGACGCTGGGCCGTTTTGACCGGGCCCTTTTGACGCGGGGCCGGTTTGACTCGGGCCTTTCTGCCCTCGCCCTTTTGTCCGGGCCCTTCTGACATGGAATATAATAATGTAGTATCGTTGATAATAACTATATTCCCTATGTAAGATACTTGAAGAGAGTATTTGGAATTACACACAGGATTTAGCTCGGTTTGGCTCGACTCGACTCGAAATTCGATCCGAATTCGAGTTGACTTTCGAGTCCAGTTGGAGGAAATTTTTCGAGTCGAGTTATCGAATCGAGTTCAAAGATGTCTGTTCAAAGATCGCTTGATTAGATAGATAGTTTTTCATACTATATTGAATGGATGGGTCGAAATTGAAACAATCGCAAATAATAGACGGACAGACACACATACATAGAAAATTCAGTAACGAGCTTTTTAAGTTCGTTGAAAATAACTTTCCTTGGAGTCAATAGTTACCAACATAATCTTGTGAATAAATGAAATATACAATAAAAGCAATAATTACAACTAACTCTCTGTGACGACTTGCAAGAAGCAATCAGTTAAATCTGATTAATATTTATTCACTTAGAACTAAAGCAATGTTAGTTTCCCCTTGCAACCAAACTTGACCTAATTTGTGTGTTTGTTAATAATAATCATTCCCTAATTAAAACTTTGGAGTATGTTTAGTACAAGGGGTCCTGAAGCACGTAAAAACACAAAATTTACAGGAGAAATGAATAATGCAAGTACTTAGACGTAACATAAGTAACCAAATCTAACATAACCCAACATAAACTAACCTAAGCTAACATGAACTAACCTAAACTAATCCAATATTAGTAGAGGTAAGCGAAATTTTATCATTTTTTGGAAAATTATGCGGGACCGCTACACTAATATAACGCAAGCTAAACTAACCTAACGTAGCCTATCCTAGCCTAACCTACCCTAAACTAACCTAATGTGAACAGAAATTACCAAAATTGTAACATTTTTTAGAGAAAAGAGCTGGACCCCTTCTGCTAAACATAGGCCAAAACTTTTTTTGGTCCATGTTCCGTTAAGGGGGTCCAAAGCTAACCTGACCTAACCTAATATAAAGTTATATTATGTAATCAAAGGAAAATCAATAGAAAGAAGTGGAGAAATTGCAAATTTCGTGTCGAAGAAATTACTGGACTCCCTTAACGGAATATTGACTCCTTTTAAAATCAATAATTACTATCATGTATTATCTTCTGAGCTAAATTTTATTCTTAAATACATTGTTCTATTAAAACAGACCACAAACAACTTTCAATAAATATTCCTCGCAAAACTTGAAACTATTTCATTTAACGAAGATTTTAGGTAATTAATTTCACTGCCATTATCTTTTAAATCTGTACATTCACGTTCTACGCCCATATAACGCTTAAAAAATGGATACAGGTGTCCAATTTTTAAAAATACTGCATTATTTTCTGCGTCCTTGACACATCTTTTATGTGTGATGGCTATTCCTGCAATTACTACCTTGTAATAATGCCTGTTTTCTATAGTTATTAGGGGTGCTCCTGGTGCATATATGCAAGATGCGTATGAATTAGAGTAACAGATTACATGTTTTCGCTGACTATAATTTGAACAGTTGATTACTTTAGTACTATGGCTGAAGGATTCTGATTGAACAGTTTGATAAAATGGCACAATTGCAAACAGCGATCTATTCTGCCTATACCAGCCAAGAGTGACAAAAAATGGGTTCAACTGGTTATAGTCATTTGGACCACATGCTATAGTATTTACACTTAATCTCGAAGGAACGTACTGGTCGAGGTTTAAGATACCGATACCACCAAACGTTACTACATCCAAGACCTTTATGTTCTGATAATCTTCATCATCAGGATTGATGATTACTTCGTTTGGATAGATCTTGAATTGATTTATATCAATAAGATTTGATTTTTCAGTCACACATTCATAAACAGTTAGTATGAAACGAGACTTGATATAAGTACCAATACAAACACTGCGATCTGGAAAAGTCCATATTTGCACAAGTAATTTAGATAAGTGTTTTGTATGTAGGTAGCTACTAGCACCACAAAATAAGAGAGAAAATAATACGAAATGACTTAAAATTTGTTTCATTTTTATTTATCCTTCCGGCTTAAAAAATTTGTTTTAGAGCACATCTTAACAGCTTGTTTGTTCTTTGATTTTTTCTTTTTCATTCTTTAGTTCAATAGAGCTTTTATATCATCAGGTGCAGACCTAAGTTTCCGTCTCATATATCACCAAGTAATCTCATTACCAGAATAATTCATTTGATTTCTTTAACACATTAAGAAAGGAAGAACTTATAAACAATTTCCCTGGCGTCACACGGTAATACACCGGCTGCATTCCAACCTTTCCCTTGCTTCGGCGTGTTTTGATTCTATGACATACTATTAGGTTTAGTTGGGTCTGGCAACATTGCAAAACAGCAGATGGCGTTTGTAAGTACATAATACATTTCTTAAATGTTGTTTGTTACCGCAAGCACTTGGCTTATGGGTAATAGCCAAGTCATTTTAGGTTTGAACCTTGCGAAAAAAGTCTAAAGCTGAAAATTGGCAGATTTGTTTTTTTCGATGTCCTGAACAACATATCAAAAGTCCCCTAATCTCCCGTGATCGCTTCCTGGAATTCCAGGCGGTTAAAATCTGGTGTGCTGGAACAGCATAAGTTATCACTGGAATGGCTGTTACTTACAAACGGTTAAACCCACAAATCTAAAATACGTCTCAAATGAAAGATAAATAATAGGGCTTCAGTTCAAGCTATATATTGTTTTAATTGAACACCATCCAGGGCCGCACAAAACTATTGAACCCCTCAAAAGTTGAAATGAAACGAACTCACTTTTTCTTTGCTTGGTTATGGAAGTTTTGCTATCGCAGATATCGTAAAAAATATCCCGATTTAAAAAGTTTAAGCAAACTTTCATCTTTCCATCGGTATCTTTGTAGTACATGTACGACTAATAGTTACGGAGTTACGTGTGTTTAAGTGACACACGCTGCACTATAGCCCGTCATTCACGCGACCGTTATGTGAGTACCTGTAGGTAAAATACTTTACGTAATAACATTACAAATAATTGTATCAAGCTGAAAATAGGTATATTTGCTGTATTTGATGTCCTGAACAACATATCAAAAGTCCCCTAATCTTCCGTGGTCGTTTCATAAAATTCCAGATGGCTGAAGTGCTGGAACACTGGAGAAACGCAAGGAATCGTTGGAATCGTTGGAATCGTTCTTAAATCCAAACGAATAGGGCCTACGGAGTTCAGATGAAGCTCAAATGAAATATAAAAGAATAGGATTTATTGTGAGGTGTTCATTTTACATCATTTACTGTCGCACAAAGAAATAAAACTTATAAAACAACTAAAATAACCCTTTGTTTTCCTTAATTTTTTTTTTTTACTCTGGAAGCCTTAGTGACGCAGGTGTAGAAATTTTTGTTTGGAGGGACCCAATATTTTTTGAAGGTAATGCGTACTGTAGATTTTTCAATGTATAATTTTCGGTCCACATAGTAAATTCATTTGTTCTATACTTAAAATCAATGTGAAAGCTTCGGAATAATCTAGTAGGAATTACATTTCGGGAAATAATATCTTTATTCATACATTATTTTAATGTAAACCTTGTATATCGGCATTTCAAATGGATGAGTATTGAAATTATACACTTTAATGCTATATGAAAACATAGGCCCGCAATTCAATAGAAATTCTTGAAATTATCCACCAATATTAGTCGTACATGCACTACAAAGATACCGATGGAAACATGAAAGTTTGCTTAAACTTTTTAAATCGGGGTAGTTTTACGATATCTGCGATAGCAAAACGTCCATAAGCAAGCAAAGAAAAAGTGAGTTCGTTTCATTTCAACTTTTGAGGGGTTCAATCGTTTCATGCGGCCCTGAATGGTGTTCAATTAAAATAATATATAGCTTGAACTGAAGCCTATTAGCTTGAACTGAAGCCCTATCTTTCATTTGAGACCTATTTTAGCTTTGTGGATTTAACCGTTTGTAAGTAACAGCCATTCCAGTGATAACTTCTGCTTTTCCAGCACTCCAGACTTCAACCATCTGGAATTCCAGGAAGCGACCACGGGAGATTAAGGGACTTTTGATATGTTGTTCAGGACATCGAATAGAACAAACAATACTATCCTAATGCCGTCCAATTTTCTTGATATCTGCTTACTACTTGAGTGCGAATTCATATGACTTTTAGAAGAATTTTATGTGGAAAATTACGATTTTTCAATAGTCTCTTACACACATCTGCACGGATGAATTTGTATTCTGAGTGTTGGGCCGAAAGCAGGACAAAAGCGCACTCTAAATTTCCAAAGGTACAACAAAAGCTCACCAAAAGTTTTTTTTTTTTTTTTTGAGTAGGACAAAAGCCCACTAAATAGAATATTTTACGAGTAGATATTAAATACTCAATGTATAGAGAAAATAGTGAATATGTTACTGTCAAATCAGGCATTGTTAACAAGCCTAGGTACTGTATACGGTACCTGAAATCTCTGGGCAAAATGGAAAGTACTTAACATTACATACTTTTCCTAGGCACTGCTGATAATCTCTAAGACGAGTTAAGTACTATCAAAATAGTTTTCCGGAGAAGCGGTACAATACGAGTTCTAATAATTGTCACTCTCCAACATTATGCTATAGAATAATCTTATCCACACTGACATCTAAACATGGATGTTACTTGGTTTACTGCTAAAGGTACTAACAGATATGTTCACTGCAGAGTATCACTTCTACATCCTCGAAAACACAGCCATCCCTCAACTGCAGACATGGCTCAAACTTGTTTATGCAATGATCTAATCTGTTTGACACTATTGCAAGTCACGTATTTCTGACACTAAAATATATTTTTGGTCAATATATTTATTTACATTGTTACTATGGTGTGGAATTTAAATCAAAAGCAGTGTTGCTAATCCCAAACTTTGTTCATTATTTTACTATTATTTAACAAGTTTGTAAGGTGCAATATAAAATCTTATATCTCTGCAGAAAACTAATACCAAGCCTGTCTTAAACAATTGGAGAATAATGTTTTGTGAATGCTTTATGTAATTTTTATGAAAATTCCAGATGGGGTTTGCGAGATTTTAATTTTTCAAAATAGACCCATTCTGAAAGTTTCACTTTTCATGGTAAATTCTCACTTGTGGTGTAGAGATAGAGAAAAAAATAATATTTTTACTGTAATGTCATGTTTCCATAGTATTTGTTCCTAGCATAAAACAAATCTCATGTGTTTTCATTTAGGCACTAGAAATATCCGAAATATGTGCACAACAAAGTTTTGTCCAAGTTCAGCAATTTTGTTACAGTTTATATTACACGTGTAATGTCTCTGTTTGGTATGGTTTGGAAGAGCTGAAAACATAGTATGAAATAAACAACAAAAATGGTTTCTAGCACTCTTTCTTCTTTCTTAATAATACCTTCAAAACGCCAATTCCTCAATCTACTTCAAAGTAACTATATCTGGTGAATTTTTAAGAGGTTGCAACATTGTTCCAAATCATCAGAGAACAAAACAATTTTGTTACTGTATTCGGCGATGTCCATCTTTAATATATAAGAATTTAAAATGGTAGATGGAAACCCATTGTATGATTTGAAATGAAGCAGATCATAAGAGTTAAATGGCATAAATGATAAAAGTATGGAAACCAGTAAATTTTAAACACAAACAAAACTATTTGCTGAGCAAAACAATATATTCACATAAAAAACTATGTACGTATTACAGTTTCGCCAACTAACACTTTGGCTTCATCAGACACTATGTGTTTAGTGGAACAGATACACCGAAAGGGATAGCGTCTGATGAAGCCAAAGTGTTAGTTGGCGAAACTGTAATACGTATGTAGTTTTTTTATGTGAATATATTGTTTTGCTCAGCAAATAGTTTTGTTTGTGTTTAAGTATATACAAAGCAAAGCTTCTACTTATGGAAAATATTACAGTAAATTTTAGGTTTCTGTCATTTAGGACTTGTGCTGTTTAGGACTTACAGTGTGTAGTTCTTGTGCCGTTTATGACCTACGTTGTTTAGTGCTTACGCCATTTAGGACTTGTGTCCTTTTTAATTCACTTGTTCTAGTTCTGAAATTTGTCACTACCGCACAGAACTGTGACACTGTAGAAGTTGCCACAATGCTGCCTCGAAAATATTTATTTCCAGAAAGCTTAATATTCCGAACTCGGAGTTGTCTTGAATTCAGAAATATTTGGTACTCTTGTGGCCTATGGAACCTGGTAGTTTCATACCACGTTTACAGAGCTCTCCAATAACTTCTTCCCTTAGCTAATTCATTCCAGATTCTACTTTGTATTTCTATTTCTGGGAGATCTGTCTTAATAGTCCTCCCATCTGCGTCTAGGTCTTCGTAATGGTCGTTTTCTGATTGGACTTCTACTTACTAATTTCGAAGCGTTCCTATTTTCTTCCATTCTGGCTACATGGCCTGCCTAACTGAGTCTCCAAGACTAGATGACCCTGACAATGTTTGATAAACGGTACAAATTATGCAGTTCCTCGTTATGAAGTTCCGCCATTCCCCATTTCCGTTCCTCTCTGGTCAGAATATTTGTCTCAGATTTTATTCTCAAATATTTTAGTCTGCGTTCTCTTCTTAGTGTAAGCGACTGTGTTTCGCAAGCATAAAGCACAATAGGCATTGTTATCGTTTTGTATATTTTAAGAATCAAAATTTCTCAATAGAATTCGTGACGTCAAAAGATTTTGAACTGAATAATAACACAAATTTCCTGCTTTCAGTCGACATATAATTTCTTCGGTGGTGTGGTCTTGGTCTGTTAAGATTGATCACCTAAATATTTGAAGGTATCTATTTTGTTGTAACTATTGTTTGATATTTGGACTCATCCGTAATTTGTAGTAATACGATCCCGACGAAGTTCCAAGTATGAAAATTTATCTCCATTTACTTCCAAACTCGTGTCCTTCCAAGACTTTAACAATGACCTCTGAATTCCTTTCCATTGTTCTATCATTTTCTATTATTTTTACGTCATCAACATACGGTATAACCTCGTGAATACCATTCAACTATAGACCCTGGTTGCTGTGTTTGATTTTCCTACATCGTATTCCAGAAGAGAGTTTAATAATAAAGGCGAAAATGCGTCTTCTTGTTTCCGGCCATTCTCGACGTGGAAGTTCGTAGGCAAGAATTTTCCTACTCGAACTAGACTTTGGTATTCATTTGAACAAATCTTACTTAATCTAATAAGCCTTTTTGGCATACCAAATTCTGGAGGAACATTGTATAATATTTACCTCCTTAGCGTGTCATAGGCCATTCTAAAATCAATAAGCAATTGATGTACTGGGGTATTGTATTACCATATCTTTTTAAGTATTTGTCCAATGCTAAATATTTGGTCGATAGTGAATCTATTTCGCAAAAATCCCCACTGATAATCCCCAATAATTTCATGCACGTATGAGGAAAATCTTCCTAATAGGGTGGTTAAGCAGATTTTATAGTTTGTTGACAGAAGAGAAATGTCTCGAAAATTATTACAATTTTTTGTTGTAGTTCTTGTGAATTGGTAAAATAATTGATTCTTTCCTTTGTTCTGGTAATTTCTCCTTGTTCCAGATACGGAGAATTAGGTTGTGTATCTTGTCCATTATTTTTCCCCTTCAGCTAAAATTAACTCAGCCGGAATTTCGTCTTCATTTGTAGATTTGTATTTGTTTAATTTCTTTACAGCGATTTCTATTTCTGCTTGGGTACGCTGTACAATATACAGTTCTGCGGTGTGCACTTCCCTTTCTGCACGCGCAATAGTTTTTGGTTGCGTGTTAAGCAAATCATCAAAGAAATCTTTCCATCTATTTAATATGCTATCTGTATCAGTAAGAATTGTTCCGTTGATTTTCTCTAATATACACGTGCGAGATTAATGGCCTTTCTTAAATTCGTTGATGCCCTTATAACATCCCAACAGTTTTTGATTTTATTAATGTCTTCAAATTCATTAATTTTAGTTTGAAAAATGCGTTTTATTGTTTAAAAGTTTTGGAAGTTTCACATTTCATGGTAATGAAATTTTGTGTAGATATATTATTCGGATTTTGTAGCTGCCACAGTTTAGTATGTTTTCTCTCCTCCGCTAGTTTAGTGCATTCCTGGCCGTACCATGGTTTGTTCCTATGTATTTCCGCATCCCCAATTTTTCTTTTGATGAAATTTTAATGGTATTCCTAACTTCAATCCAAGTATCTCCGTTTTCAGATGTTGAATATTTCCTATTTTCAACGAGGTTTCTCTTTTATTATGGCTGCTACTAGGTAGTGATCAGTGTCACAGTCAGCTCCTATGAACGACCGAACATCAATTATGCTAGAATATCTTCTTCTATCAATTAAAATGTGACCAGTTTGATTATGTATTTTTCCATCTGGTGAGGTCCAAGGATCATAACTTTATCATTACTTTAGTTGTGCTCACTTTCATTCTCTATAATTGGTTTGAAACTATTCTCTCGTCCCATCTTCGAATTTAAATCCCATTGTAGAATTTTCATATGGTATCCCGGGGAATTGGCAAATACTCGTTCTGTTTCTTTGTAGAAACTGTCATTTATATCGTCATCCTTATCTTCTGTTGTGTGCATGTACATTTAAAACAATAATATCACAACAACGATCCTTAAGAGTAATAAAGGAAAGTTTTATCATTACAAATTCAACCCGTCTAATTGCTAATATTATTCGTTTGTGAATGAAACACTCTGTTCCTTGTTGGTGATTTTTATTATTTTCTGTAAAAGAACGTAAAATTTCCGGTGTTTGTTGCTCCCATTCCTTCCCATCTAACTTCCTTAACTCCTACTAGGTCCATACAATGTTTCTCTAACTCATTCGTTACGAATTTAAACGCGCTTGCCTTAGAAAGACTTCTTATATTCCATGCTCTTTATCTCGTATCATTTACTTTGCTGAGGTCATGCGAAATTATTAATGGATCAAGTGAAATTGTTCAGATTTTCACAGGTTGAAAATGTTTGTCTCACGCAAGACTCTCAAGCTGGAGAAGCACCCTTTGTCATCTGTCCGTAACTATTTATCGAACATATTCGGAGCCATTTTATATTTAGATTTTTTTTTTCGTTCCTTAACCTGAAAATACGCCATATCGTGGTGACAGGAACCCATATTATACGGAAATACGTGGTACTTCATACTTAATTTGCTTCAGTACAATCACTGAATTGAATACGCTCAGTAGAGATAAGCAATCAGTTAAATCTAAAATTCATTCACATGAACTAAAGCAATGTTTTTTACTCTTAAAACCGGAAATCTTAATTACACTACAGTATTAGAGCAGATAACAAAACAATATGGAATACACAATCGACTCAATAATTGCATCTAATTTATTAAACAAAAAGTTTAGGTTATCAATTTCAGTGACATTTGCTGTGAATGTTTCTGAACAGCTGCCTTTTTTTTTTTTTTTTTTTTACATAATGGAGTTGTTAGGCTCACCCAAACCCGCAAGCTGGAGGACCACTCCTTGTCGTCTGTCAGCGATTGCTTATTCAGTATATTCTCAGCTAATCTCTCTATATCTAGAGGCCCTCTCCTCTATCCGCAACGTGCGGACGCGCCATGCTGTGGTGACAGGAACCCACATTACACGGTTAGAAAATTAAACTTTAGAAGAAATTTCGAAAAAACAAAGTTTCAGTTTTCTCAGGAAGACTTCCTATTTCAATTTTCCCACCGAAACGACAGAAAATTACAAAATACACTTTTTCAGTACAACATCCAAATATTTATAGAGAAATGTACAAGAAAAATATAGCATATTAATATTAATACTCGCAAATGATATATAATACTCTAACTAGTCTACTACAAGTAATTTCGTGTTGATCATTCGTAAGCTGAATCTTAAACAAAGTGTTTCAAAAGTCTCAAACTATGATACAGTATAAAAATGTATAATATAATATATCTATAGACTGTCACTGTCATGTTGACGTTTTTCCTGGCAACGTGGCAAGTGATGTCACCTGAGTTCACCCCAACTGAACATGTTTGGGACCAGTTTGGACGCCAACTGCGCCACTGCCGATCTACAAACACAGCAACTATGGACTGACTTGTTTCAAGCAACGGTAAGACTCAATGACTTACTTCCAAACAGTATTAATGCATGTGTCTATCAAGGAGAGGGTGCTATAACTTACTGATATGCAACACGTGTTAAGCTCGTACAACAGCATACGTTGTAGCATTGATCTGATATTGTAATCAATACAATAAAGTTGAATCGTCTTCCAACTCCTACTAATATAATTCGGAAAATTGAATGAAACTATTTAATAGAGACACAATACTTTAACGCAGCGTTACCCAACCTTTTTCAACTTGCGGCATACTACAGATGTAACTTGAATTCTCGCGGCACACTCATATAGATATTATTATTATTATTATTATTATTATTATTATTATTATTATTATTATTATTATTATTATTATTATTATTATTATTATTATTATTATTATTTGTAAATATAAAATACCGTGGTAATTTTTTTCTGTGATTACTGATATCCTTTTCACAGAGAAGAAAGCTCAATCACTTGTTTTGCTCCGTGGTAAATCATTATGCTTACTTTTCATTCTAATTTAAAAATAGAAAACAATTACAATGAAGTATAGCACTCAGGTTTTTAAAAATACGCTTTCTTTTTTGAAAACTGTATCCAAACTTTCATTAAGAAGGAACATCATTAAAGAACAAAGAAACAAATCTCTTGTACTTTTAAAACACAAATGTAGGTCATTTGTATCCATGTTTCCTTTGTCAAAAGGATTAAATGATATTTTAAAATTTCAAGTTCCGAAATAATCTGCAACAATAAAGAAACAATAATGGTGATAGAAACGATACCAAATAGTTTTCTAACATTAAAAATGTACAGAATGTTAACAGAGTATGAAACTTAAAATTGTAGATTCATAGTAATGTGAAACACAGATATACATTTTTCCTCATAAATATAATGTGAGACTCAATGTCTTGCAATTTGATTGTAATAGAATTAATAATTTTGTTTCGATTTCCTCGCGGCACACCGGTTGGGAACCGCTGTTTTAACGGTTAGTTACATCGCCCAACA
This sequence comes from Thermobia domestica, assembly GCF_964235325.1. NCBI lineage: Eukaryota > Metazoa > Arthropoda > Insecta > Zygentoma > Lepismatidae > Thermobia > Thermobia domestica. The sequence continues at coordinate 256,022,975 of NC_137464.1, forward strand.
CATGGAAGTTGTAGGATTGGTTCTCTTTGGCAATACATGTGGTTTGGATTCCATATCAGATATAGGTCCATGCAAACACATGAATGGGTGAGTAGCTAACGGGGAGACTTTCTGTGTGTAATTTACTACCGTATACAACGAATCCAAGACAAGTTTTTTTCTTTTCCCACAATTTGCTGAAAAGAATGGAGTTGCCTCGCTTTTGTGACGCATAATGTGAAATTGAGGACGATCTTCAGGGAAGAAGACCAAGATCACAATGATACTGAAGATTCAGTGAACATTTCCAGTTAAAATCTAAAGGAGGTCTGCATCTCATTTAATTCTTCGTGTAATTTTATTGTAGGTTCTGAAAACATAATAATGGACAAGTATGTGTAGTAATTTTTTTTTTTTTTTTTTTGTAATCCTTTTCTTAAAAATGAGAAGTCGTCTTGGAGATGTCAGAAGTATACGCAATTCCATACTTAATTTGTTTTACTACAATGATTGATTGAAATACACTCAGTACGGAAAAGCAGTCAGCTAACTCTAACATTCCTTCACATAAAACTAAAGTAATGCTACTGTTTCCTTTTAAGTAAAATTAACTTGTCCTTACTTACGTGTTAGTTGTTAATAATCGTTTCATAATTATGACCACTATTCTTGGAGTCAATAGTTACGAAACATATATTATCTTGTAAATGAACGAAATTTCATTCTTAATTACATTAAAGCACACAATAATTAACATGAAATATACAATAAAAGCTATAATTTCAACTAACACTGTAAGACAACTTTCATGAATCAATCAGTAAAATCCGATTAACATCCATTTACTTACAACTAAAGCAATGTTGGTTTCTCCTTGCAACCAAACTTGACTTAAATTCTGGGTTCGTTAATAATAATAATACCATAATTAATCAGTTTTGGAATCAGTAGTTATTGTCATATCTATATATTATTTTTGGACAAACTAACTTTTCCTTAATTACATTACAGTATTAAAGCAGACCACAAACAGCATAAAGTAAACAATCACTGTAAAAATAGAAATTATTTCATTAGACGATGATTTTAAGTTATTAATTTTACTGACATTTCATTTAAATCTATTACACTCATCTTCTACGCCTGTATAACGCATGAGAAATGGATACAAATGTCCAATTTTGAAAAATACCGCATTATTATCTGGTTCCTGGGCACACCTTTTGTGTGTAATAGCTATTCCTGTAATTACTATCGTGTAAAAAGGTCTACTTTTTACAGCTAATAGAGGTGCTCCTGGAGCATATATACACGATGCGTATAAATTAGAATAACAGATCATATGTTTTCGCTTACTATAATTTGCACAACTGATTACTTTAGTACTATGTTCAAAAGATTCTAATTGAACAGTTTGATAAAATGGCACAATTTGAAATAGTGATCTATTCTGCCTATACCAACCTAATATGACAAAAAATGGGTTTAACTTGTTATAGTCATTTGTAGCACAAGGTATATTTACTTTTAATCTCGTAGAAGCATACGTATCCAGTTTTAAGATACCGATACCACCAAATGTTACCACGTCCAAGACATGTGTAGGCCTATACTGAAAACCTTCATCATCATCATCAGGATTTATAATTACTTCGTTTGGATAAATTTTGATTTGATTTATATCAATAACATTTGATCCTTCAGTCACACATTCATAAACAGTTAGTATGAAATGAGACGTGATAAAAGTACCAATGCAAACACTGCGATTTGGAAAAGTCCATATTTGCACAATGAGTTTAGATAAGTGTTGTGTATATGGGTAGCTACTAACACCACAAATTAAGAGGGAAACTAATACGGAATAGCTTGAAATTTGTTTCATCTCAATTTATTCTTCCGTTTTCCGCTTCTTTAATCGAGCACATGTTAACAACTTGGTTGTTTCTTTATTTTTCTTTTTCTTTCTTCACCTCAATTGATGTTCCATATCATCAGGTGCAGACCGGAGTCCCAGTTACCTACATCACCAAGTAATCTCAATATCAGTAATAATTCTTTTGGTTTCTTCAACACATCAACAAAGGAAGACATTATTAAATGTGCAAATACATTTTAGTTATTTGTTGTCAGTATACCATATAAGTAGCCGTAAATCTTATAAAATGAAAGTTAATTCCAACAATTATGTCACAAGTGTATTTCATGTTTATTAATTCGTGGAGATCAAAACTCGCCACAACACTTCAACATCGTGATTCTTCGTGGAAATACTTTCCTAATGCTGTCCAAATTTCTTGACGCCTGCTTATTGAGTGCAAACTCATAATATGCCTTTAGAAGAAATTGATATGAAAAACTACAATTTTTCCAGCCTCCTGCAAATGTGTTATTGCATATATATATATATATTACCCCGGGAGGGAGTATTAGGGTAGAAAGTAGAAGAAAAGCGCACTCTAAATTTCCAAAAGGTAGGAGAAAAGCCCACGAAAAGTTTTTAGAATCACAAAAGTCCACTAAATAGAATATTTTACGAGTAAATAGTATTAAATACTCAATATATAGGGAAAATGGTTCATATATTACTGGCAAAGTATGAAATCAGGCTTTGTTAACAAGCCTAGATATTGTATACGGTACCTGAAATCTCTGGGCAAAATGGAATATCCTTAATATTACTTTGCCTAGGCATTGCTGGTAATCCATAAGGCGAATTAAATACTATCAAAATAGTTCTCCGGAGAAGCCGAACAATACGAGTTCTAATAATTGTCACTCTCGCACATTACGCTGTATAATAACCTTATCCACACTGACATCTAACCATTGACGTCACTTGGTTTACTGCTAAATGTACTAACAGACATGTTCACTGCAGACCATCACTTCTGCATCGTCGGAAACACAGCTATGCTTCAACTGCAGGCATGGCTCAAACTTGTTTATGCAATGGTTCGACACAGTTTTGCCAGTCACGTATTTTTGACACTAGATTTTATTGAACTTGTTCTTGGTCAATATATTTACTTACATTGTTACTATGGTGATATTACAACTTAGATGTGGAATTTAAACCAAAAGCAGTGTTGCCAATCCCACACTTTCTTCATTACTATTATTTATCAACTTGCGTAAGGTGCAATATAAAAATTCATATCTCTGTTCGCAGAAAATTAATATCAAGTTTGTTTTTACAGAATTGAAAAACAATGTTGTGTGAATGCTTTGTGTATTTTTTAAAAATGAAAATTCAAGATGGGGTTTTCGAGATAATAATTTCTGAAAATAGTCCAATTCTAAAGGTTTCACTTTTCTCATGCTAAACTTTCCCTTGTGGTGTACACATAGGTAGGAAATAATATTTTTACTGTAATGTCATGTTTCCATAGTATTTATTCCTAGCACAAAACAAATCTTATGTGTTTTCATTTAGGCACTGGAAATATCCGGAATATGTGCACAATAAAGTTTTGTCCAAGTTCAACAATTTTGTTGTAGTTTATGTTACACCCCTCATGTCTGTGTGTGGTATGATTTGGAAGAGTCGAAAACATAATTTAAAAAAAAACAACATAAAAGGTTCTAGCACGTTTTGTTCTTTCTTAATAATACCCAGGCCCGTATTTATACATTGTGCGCCCCTGTGCTCTAAATAATTTGCCGGCCCCCGCACAAACTTGTCTCAAATAAGGAAGCAAGCTGTGATTTTGCAAACATACCAGTTCTTGTTGAGTGGCAATTTAGGTACTGTAAGTTGCAGAAGTTACAACGAAATTTTAAATAACCTAATTCTCTCAATGATGATTATGATGTGGTGTTCTACCCGAAGATATGTGTTTGACCAGAAGGTTCCTAGGCAAGGTGAAGCTATCGTAGTTTGCCATTGCCTTCCATGGGATGATGATGATGATGACGTGCTAAGGACGGGACCTACAGCTTAACTTGGGATCCGAACCACTTCTGTCCCCACCGGGACTCGAACTCGCGGGACTTCTTGATTACAATGCAACTAGCTTAGCTACTACTCTATTGGGAACACATTCTCTCAATACTGGCATGTAATTTATTCATGTAGGTTTTAATTTACTGTCCGGAGAAAATGTATTATATTAATTGTTAATCAACCGTTATGTCATTTTAAAATTTCTTAATTTCACTTGAATTATGATTGTTTATTTCTCAAATATTTACTCTTATCTTTGTAATAGTAAAATATGGAATTAAGAAAAACTAGACAGTTTTTTTGACATTGTTTATTTTGTACTTATCACATAAATAAAGTTTTAATGAGTTTAGTAAAAAGCATTTTATAAAACTTTATATGTAAAAAATTATATTAGTTTACATAATGAATATGGATTCTCTGTTTTAAGCTACTCGAACGAATAAGACAAACTCTTCCCAAAGTATTTGCAAGTTATTTTTTCTCCTGTATGCATTTTCTTTCCTCATGTTTTAGGTTACTTGAATAATAATTTTTAAAAACTTCCCAAAGAATTTGCAAAAAAAAAAAAAAAAAAAGTTTCGCTGTATGCGTTTTCTCATGTTAGATTACCAAAAAAAAAAAAAAAAAATTCTTCCCAAAATATTTGCAAAGAAACTGTTTTCTCCTATGCATTTTCTCATATGTTTTAGGTTACTTGAATAGTGGAATTCATAATTTTTGGGGTCGCTGAAATGAATGGTGACAGTTTTAATCAAATTCAACTTCACTCATACTCCACTCCCCAAGGAGGGGGTGAGATTTTAAAAGTAATTGAAAACGAAAGATATTAGTGTTGAATTTCTAGTTTTCGAGATCGCTGAGTTTAACGGTATCAGTTTTTATGATGTTCAAGTTCATCCTCACCCTTTCGGGTGGGAGTTTTTAAAAGTAGTCAGTTAAGTTAGATAATTAGTAACTACTGTAATTAGAGCGCATTAAACACACTAATATTTTCTCGCGCTTGCGCGGGACTCTGTGGGTTGCTAGTTTCAAATATTAGTTTACTGTGAATCTTTAAAAAAAAATCCAAAATTCTGCCGCCCTGTGCTCGAGCACAGAATAGCACTTACCTAAATACGGGCCTGATAATACCTTCGAAACACTGATCCTTCACTTTGCTCCAAAGGTAACTGCTTTCAGTCGACATATAATTTCTTCGTTAGTGTGGTCTTGGTCTGTTAAGATTAATCACCTAAATATTTGGAAGTATCTATTTTGTTGTAACTATTGTTTGATAATTGGACTCATCCATAATTGAATTGTTTTCTATTGTTCTCCTATCATTTCCTATTATTTTTACGTCATCAACATACGATATAACCTCGTGAATACCATTCAAATCTAGGCCCTGGTCCTGTTTTTGATTTTCCTTACATCGTACTCCAGAACAAAGTTGAATAATAATTGTGATAACGCATCTTCTTGTTTCCGGCCATTTTCGACGTGAAAACTCGTGGACAAGAATTTCCTACTTGAACTTTACTTTGGTATTCATTTGAACACATCTTACTTAACCTAATTAGCCTCTTCGGTATACCAAATTCTGTAAGAATGTTGTACAATGTTTCCCTCCTAACACAGTCATACCCCATTCTAAAATCAATAAACAATTGATGTACTGGGGTATTGTATTACCATATCTTTTCAAGTATTTGTCCAATGCTAAATATTTGATCGATAGTGAATCGATTTCGCAAAATCATCACTGGCAATCTCGAATAAGATATGGGGATATCTTGCTAATAGAATGTTTGAAGGGGAAATCTTGCTAATAGAATGTTTGAAGGGGATATCTTGCTAATAGAATCTTTGAAGGGGAAATCTTGCTAATAGAATGTTTGAAGGGGAAATCTTGCTAATAGAATGTTTGAAGGGGATATCTTGCTAATAGAATGTTTGAAGGGGAAATCTTGCTAATAGAATGTTTGAAGGGGAAATCTTGCTAATAGAATGTTTGAAGGGGAAATCTTGCTAATAGAATGTTTGAAGGGGAAATCTTGCTAATGGAATGTTTGAAGGGGAAATTTTGCTAATAGAATGTTTAAAGGGGAAATCTTGCTAATAGAATGTTTGAAGGGGAAATTTTGCTAATAGAATGTTTGAAGGGGAAATCTTGCTAATAGAATGTTTGAAGGGGAAATCTTGCTAATAGAATGTTTGAAGGGGAAATTTTGCTAATAGAATGTTTGAAGGGGAAATCTTGCTAATAGAATGTTTGAAGGGGAAATCTTGCTAATAGAATGTTTGAAGGGGAAATCTTGCTAATAGAATGTTTGAAGGGGAAATCTTGCTAATAGAATGTTTGAAGGGGAAATCTTGCTAATAGAATGTTTGAAGGGGAAATCTTGCTAATAGAATGTTTGAAGGGGAAATCTTGCTAATAGAATGTTTGAAGGGGAAATTTTGCTAATAGAATGTTTGAAGGGGAAATCTTGCTAATAGAAGGTTTGAAGGGGAAATCTTGCTAATAGAAGGTTTGAAGGGGAAATCTTGCTAATAGAAGGTTTCAAAAGATTATTTTGGGTGTTGACAGAAGAGAAATGCCTCGAAAATTATTACAATTATTTTTGTTGCATTTCTTGTGAATTGGTAAAATGATTGATTCTTTCCTTTTTTGTGGCAATTTATTCTTGTTCCAGATAAGGAAAATTAGTTTGTGTATCTTGTTCCACAATTTTCCCCTCCACTTAAAATTAACTCAGCCGGAATTTCGTCTACAGTTGGAGATTTGTGTTTCTTTAATTTCTTTACAGCGATCTCTACTTATGCTTAGTTAGTCTCTGGAATATACGGTTCTGCAGTGTGCATTTCCCTTTCTCCAACAACATTCCTTTTTGGCTGTGTGATAAGTAAATCGTCGAAGATACAGTATCTTTCCATCTATTCAAGTAGTGACGAGCAAATGTGTTACCTTATGCCCAGCATAACGTAACATGGCCCGATGCTTTTGAGCACCTTGTATGTTGGTAGGAAAATTTTAAAATTTATTTAGAATGTTAAGAGAAACTTTTATTTTATAGTAGAAAACCGTAGATCGAGAATTTTGCGTAATTTTAGTACAACAGAGCGTTTCGATAGATGTTATATGAAGATTACATGATTATTAATTATATTTTATATATTTTACGCATTTATTCATGAATATATTATTATTTTAGACAAATAAGTGTATATTTCAGCTTTTTCAATGGTTTTCAGTTCATTTCTATTCATATTTCGGCATAGGGAATCTTCACAAGAAAGCTAGAAATTTTATTTCGTAAAATCTTCTTCAAAATTCCAAATTAATAAAGTCAGCCATAATTTCTTCTTGGTGCATCTCTTTGTTTCGAAGTAAAATTATCTGATTGGATAATCCACAATCACAGCTGCGGCTGAGATTTCGGTTTTCTTTGATCTTCGCACAGAAGCCTATCATCCGATCATTACGTCATGATTATCTTCCAATTAGGGATCATCTTCTTGTAACTCTTGGTCTTACGGCGTCAGCCATTTCAAGAGTCAGACGTGCAGTGTTTAGCGTCTGCAGAAAAGTGGAATAATTTGTGATCACGTTAAATTGTGTTAAATTCTTCGTTTTGGCGAATATTGAAAATTGTCATCAGAGATAAACGTACGGTGTTTGGTGTTTCAACAGATTATTAATCCAGAAATAGTCCAATTGGGAAGTGATTTCGTATAACATAATGGATACTAGCATGTAGATGTCTAGTGTTATGGAATGAGCTCCTTAGCAAATTTTGCGTTCTCGATCAGCCAGAGAGCCTAAGAGAAGCCAGAGGAGACGGTGAAGGAGAGAGAACGTTGAGTAGTGGTGCAGACATCGAGGAAGAAGAAGTCAAGCCACGCTCGATGCTTTTTCTGGATAGGTGCTGTAGGAGTTAGTATCCTAAAACTGTTTTGAGACCACGTTTTCCGAGGTTCCCAGGAATCTCGGGTGGAGAAGTCGTCAGGAATTTTTTTTTGTTGTTAATATATCCGTTCAGTCGCTGTGTAAGAAGGGGATTCAAGTAAGTAAGGAATAGTGAAAGTGAAACTCAATCCAGGTATTTGGCGTCAAAATTTCCTTGTTCTGACAAACATGTGTGAATATATTTTCTGGTGTACGTGTAATATTCGTAATATGAAGCATTAAGTTCGTAAAGTTTCCCTCAACGCCGCACACATGTAGATTCAGGCAATGTGACATCGTGTTTTCATTCGATGGGGGGAAAAAGAAAGCTAGAATCTCAGCACAGAGCGATTGTTGTAATCTCAAGAAAAAAATGTGTGTACCACACACACATTTTCCCCAGTGATGAAAAGATGTTTTAGATTCCCCAAAATCTAGAAAGTATTCATTTCGGTAATTCTGCTCAAAATTCAACTTTTAGTTGTTTTGGCATGTTTTCTTTGGTTTTTGAAATAGAATGATTATGAATGTTGAAGATGTAAACAAGTGTCGGATTCACGGCTACTGTCAAGTGCAAGGGTACATGCATTTTGCGTACCGGTAACTGAAAACTTTCATCAATAGGCTAAACCTACGTAATATTTTAAAATTCTGATACCCATCAAGTTAGAAATTGCAATTTTTGTTAATTACTAGTAAATATCCTTTCCTTCTTTTTGTTAAGAAATTCAATATATTCAGAGCGACACTGATGCAAAAATAACCACTGCGTCTTCGGTAGGAATGTGGTAGCGGATACGAAACAAAATATAAATGCAAAATAAGTATGGTGCTTTATGAAATATATGTGTGATTTTTTTTTTTTAAATATATATATGCTTGTTTAGGTTAAGTTAGTATAGTTAGATTAGGGCTTTAGGTTTAAGTGTGATGTCAATATGTACATGAATGTTTTGCCTGTGCTAGATTGTCATGTGGGTCCGAGCTGAAGAGAGGTCGCGAAGAGCGTAAATCCTCTACGCCGGCCACAATCTCGACGCACAGAGGAGTGTAAGCACCAAAGAATATGTAAACAGAAGCAAAATTAGCTAACCACAACATGTAGGCAGTGAAGTTATTATTTTCAGTAGTGTTTTGTATTTTCTATTGTGTCCTTTTGTTTGTTTTTGCGTGTCGATACAATGTCAATGTTCTAGAAGGCAAGAATATTAAATGAATATTAAAGAATATGAATATTTCGAGAATATGAGCAAAAGTAAAGAATGTTTCGGCTCTGAAAAGTATAGAAATCGATTTTATTAATTTTATTTAGATGGGTATGTCAGTTCAATGTAAATATTTTCTTATTATCGAATATTTTGTCCAATAATACATTCATGAATATTTTAAAGAATAAAACTTACTAGCCGTGAACGCATCTTTCTTTTCGAATACGAAATCTAATTAACTTGTAATTTTAAGAAGTGATAGAAATATGTAGTCGATGTTTTCGGTATGCATGCGAAGCATGATAAAACAAAGAGCAGTATGTACAGAATAAGTTTGCTGGGGAAATGAAATAGCTGTGAAATTCAGGGAAAAGACTTTCCTTAGTGTGACCGAGTTGAAAACAACCGAATCTGTAGAAATTTCTCATTTTATCAGTTTCGATCAAAATCTCAGTTTGGATTTTTTTTTTATTTACAAAATTCTGTTTCAAGATTTTTTTTTTTTAAATTCAGATAGGGCTTTCACAGACAACATCAAGATCTTCTTTGTGCTCAGTGCCAGCTCCACTCGGAGGTCGGTGTCCTGTGTCTGTAGTCGTGGTTCACAACCTATTTCCGGATGGGATGTGGATGATGAACTGCAGGCCTGGATATCGGACTGTGAGTCGAGATGGAAGAGAGTTTGGAAGCTTTATATTTCGGGCCAAATTTGAGTTCTATTTTCCGTAGATGATTGGCTTGGTGAGTGTATCAGTGGCTGTTGATGACGAGCCCATACGGGCCCGGTAGGTTCGGTGTCACTAGTCAGTGATACATTCAACATAGCATGTAATCTCAAGGAAAGGGAACATCATACAAGAAAACACAAATTAATTCAATTCATTTTATTATTATTATTATTATTTTTTTTTTAAATTGTAAAAATGGCGACCCTTATCCAGGATTTCTGTTGTTTCAATCCTACGCGAGCGCTAAGGAAAACAAACGATCACAGCAGAGTATTTGTAATGGGGATCATTACGACAATCGCTACATTGAATGAAACATGGTCACTTCTGAATCTGTATGTGCGTGATGTTGTGGGAAACAACCTTCATGAAAGTGGAAATGTCTGTGGGTAGCAGATCAAGCAACGAATCTCGTCATCCGAGTGAATACATATGCTGTTCTGATGAAATTGCAGGGTTTAGTGTTTATTGTGACAGTTGTTTTAGATGGGTACATGCCCAGTGTTATGGTTTGTCAGAGGAACAAGTGCAGGAGTTAGACAAAAGCAGTGAGCCGTGGTTATGTAAGCCTTGCCTGGCGAAGCAGGTGACAGTGTTGCCACTGCCGAAATCTCCGGAAACTGAGAGTGATGAAGGCGAACGTGTAACGCGGGGTAGCCCGAATGATTCTGATAAGGAGGAAGGAAGTCGAGGAAACGTAGCTTCCGGTCCAAATGTGCAATTAACGGACTTTGCGGCCATGATGGAACGCTTCAGTCAAACTTTAACTGTAACCCTAAATGAAAAATTCGAAAAGGTGGACAATAAATTTCAGGATATTAGCAGTAAATTTCAGGATGTTAATAGTAACTTTCAGGCGATGAGCAATCAAGTCGACCGTAAATTTCAGGATATGAATGAGAAATTCGACAATGTTAAGTTTGAGTTGTTACAAACGATTAATGAAAAAGTAGCCCATGTGAACGAAGACGTAGAGGCTGTTAGGTCGGAAGTTCGCGATTTATATACCTCTGTTGGGAACTATCAGAATAAAATAGACGCGCGGGTAGATGCCGTTGAGGAAGGTCTCCGGTTATCGGTTGAAGCGCAGAATCGACGATGTGATGACTTGACTAAGGAGTTCTCACATCTCGAACTAAGTACCCAAAGGTCGTGTCAGGCACTTGAAGCCAGGATTCAGACGTTAGAGGGAAAACAAAACCAAAGAAAAGATAAACGGTGTAGTCGTAAACGAGCGCGAGACTTTGTTGTCGGTGATGAAATCGAGTCTGACGGGACCGAGTCAGACATCCAAGTGGATGTACCGGTCTCTTCAGTTGGGGAGACTCGTACTATTCCCACGGTGACTGTCTCTGTCTGTCAGCCGACCAACATTCACGGCACAAATGTCCTTCCCTTTGAATTATCTTCCCGTACGTTGAACTTAAACAAGTCACATACGTCCTGTGTTGAGACAATAGGTTGTCAGGCGTTGTCCAGGAGGGCGAATCCATTGCTAGTTTCACCTCAGGTGTCAGGATTTTCCAATCCTAGTTGTCGGTTGAACCATGTGGTGTCCTCTAGTAATGTAGCAGACATGACTCCTTCGTGCGCTGGAGTTCAGGAGGGAATATGTGGTCACGCGGTGGTATCAATGCCAGACAACTTAATTTCTGGACAAAATTACCAACACTATTCCATTTTCGGTCAAAATCACTTGGGTGCAAAGAGCCCCGTCGTTGGCCACAATTCTCCCGTGAACCCCAGTAGAAGCGAGGAAGGCTTTGGCAAGCGAACTCTAAATTTAAGACTTTCTGAATTAAATCACTTACCCACATTTTCTGGTGAATACGGTTTGGCTAGAACATTTCTAGAAAATTTGGAACAAACTTTTAAGGTAATTTCGGCATCAGAACACGAACGTCTAACCTTGGTACCTTGTTGCTTAACAGCTGGGGCCAAGACATGGTTTCAGACTGTATGTCAAGACATTAATAGTTATGCGGATTTTGTGCGTCTGTTCCGAGAGCACTATTTTTCTGCGAGAATGGAAAGGTTGCAAAAGAAGTTCATTCAGGGAATGAAATACGATCGAGCGAAGTACAGCCGATTAACGGACTTTGCGTGGAAAATTGTAGCAGAATATTATGCTGTGGCACAACACCCGGATGAAACCGAACTGATTGAGATAGTCTTGGATTGCTTACCAGCTGGTGATGCCAAGTTGCTGAGGGCTGTTGAGCCAAAGAACATTCAACACCTTATGGTGAAAATAGCTGAGATAGAGGGACATCCAGAGCCTAGTGAACCGGTCACGGACAAGAAGTTTAGACGCTTTCAGGTACGTCAGGCGAAAGTTGTCAAAAAGACAGAAAAGTCAGGGAAACAAGCCACCAAAGATACTTCGTCTCAGACGGAGGAAGACGAAAGCAAGAGGAAGGAAGGAAGTTCCAATGGCAAAGGAGATGACCGATTTTCCGGAAACCGGGGTCGAAGAAGGAATTTTCAGTCTCGAAGACCATGGCCCAATCAAGGAAGACCGAATTGGGTAAGAGATGGTAATGGAAATCGGAATGCTCCGTATGGGTACAACCAACGCTACTATCCAGCAGCGATGAGTTATGGGTATCCGCGGGGTACATCTCAGACATGCGCGCCAAACGCGATGAACTCAGCAGGAGCGCAAGCCTATCCGGGATACGCGCCGAATTTACTTCCTGGAGGGGGAGTGGCGGCTCCCACGTCCACTTCTTCCCCGGGAGTGAACATGGCGATGTCCACTGGATGGCCTCCGCAATATACGACATTCGTACCTACGATGGCTCAGCCACCGGAAACGAACGGGAATAGTTTGGGAAATGCATATCGCAGCCCTCATTAGGGGAGAGTGTGGACTGCGATGTGGATTCCTCAACTCCCCAGAAAGAACAAGATCGGTTCGCGAGTAGTCAAAATTCCAATTTGGTAACAACCTCGTTCGATTTTGATTCTAACCTTCCAAATTCGAAATTCAATATTCTGGCAGATTCCGAAAATCGGGAAACAAAATTGGGCACGCCTCTGTTCTCGATTCGTTTCGTGATCGACGAGAAGGAGTGTGACTCCAGTGCGGGAAAAGGTATCCTTCTAACGTATCCTTCGCCCACGTTAAGTTGTTCAGTTGGAAGTCTAACTCTGGTTTGCATTCTGGATTCTGGAGCGGACACGAATTTGTTGTCTGGAGACGTTTGGAGGAGGATCAAGGAGATTTATCCGTCAGCTAAACTTCGTCCAAAATCCAACATTTCATTACGAGGTTTCGCAGGAGACGAATCTTTTCAGGTCAAGGGTTTTCAAATTTTAAATTTCACGATTCAAGGTTACGTTTTCGAGGTTCCAGTATATGTGATTCAGAAATTGAAAACAGATTGTATTCTAGGTTTCCCCTTTTTCATTCGGTATCATGTTCTTCTAAATTGTAAAACGAAAGAAGTCTCTCTTGAGACTGATTCTGGTCAGACCATCTCCATCAACATGGAAAAGCAGCATTGTTGTCGAGTCACAGTTGCGGAAGTATCATCAGATGAAGAGGAAGACTCTTTGTACCAACCAGCTATTTCGAAAGAAGACATTCAAAATTTTGTTTCTCAGAGAACTGATTTGGATTCGGATTCTAGGAATCGTTTATTTTCTTTGTTGATCAGGTTTCGTTGTCTTTTTACAGAGAATCCCAGAGTCGTGAAGGTTGAGCCGTATAGAATACAGCTTTCAGACGACGTTCCCGTGGTAGGAAAGTTGTATCCTGTACCTGTTCACCTCCAGAAAGAATTTGAGCAAGTGCTGGACAAATGGTTGAAACTCGGAATCATCATAGAAGGTCCTTCACCTTACAGATGCCCTGTTCATATTGTGCGTAAGGCGTCTGGAGAGTTAAGGCCTGTAGTTGATTTGCGTGGTATCAATGAGCGTGTGATTGCACCAAAGATTCAAGTCGAACCGATCTCCGATCTAATCGCGCGAGTCAGTGGTGCAACCATTTTCACCTCATTGGACTGTACGCAGTCATATCACAGTGTCCCGATCCATCCAGACTCTTACAAATACGTCAGTTTCATTTACAAAGGTCGTCAGTATCAAATGACTCGTCTAACCATGGGTTTGAAATCATCTCCAGCAGTTTTCCAATCAATCATGCATACTTTTTTCGGCTTAGAACCTTTCAAAAACTTTCTTATTGTATACCTTGATGACGTCCTTTGTTTTTCATCATCTATTGACGAACATTTTCAGCATTTGGAAAAGGTCTTTGAAACTCTTCGTTCGGCAAATCTTTCGCTCAATTTCCAAAAGTGTAATTTCCTTCAATCACAAATTCCTTTTCTTGGCCACATAATTTCAGGATCTTCAGTCGAAATTAATCCCAAAAGTAACGAGGCCATCCGTCACTTTCCTCTGCCGCGGACTAAGAAAGCTTTACGAAGATTTCTTGGCCTCGTGGGATGGCGAAAGCGACATTTTCCTGACTTTGCGGGGTTGACAGCTCCATTTTATGATCTTCTGAAGAAGGACCGAAAGATTGAATACTCTCCGGAGTTACTGGAAAAATTCGATCAGTTGAGAGAACTTTTAAGTAGTCCTCCCGCACTTGCGCAACCGGACTTCAATCTTGATTTTCATTTGTACAGCGATGCATCTGCGGAGTCGTTGGCCGGCTATGTGGCGCAATATCCCCCGGGACAGGATGATCCGGAGGTTATTGCATATGCGAGTCGGCGAATAAAACCGCACGAGGCCTCGTTGTCGGTGTTCCAGTTGGAATTAGCTGCAGTTCTTTTCCTCTGCGAGAAATTTTCATACTTCATATTAGGTCGTCGGACTACGGTCCACTGTGACAATGCTGCAGTCACATATGCTTTCAGTTTAAAGAACCTAGATGCTCGAACAACTCGTCTTCTGCTTAAACTGCAACGCTTTGATCTTCAGTTCATTCACATCAAAGGCACGGACAATGAAATCGCAGACCTGTTGAGTCGCTATCCTCCAGAGATTCCTCAGGCAGAAGAGGATCATTTTGTAAATTTCTTGACCGCGGAGGACACGGACTTCTTGAATGTCACGGAACTGAAGCGAGAACAGCGGAAAGATCCGTATTGTAGAAAACTACATGCCATTTGGAAGGGTTGTCAAAACAATACTAGGGTACGTGTGGAGAATAATTTAGTTTATGTCAGAAATTCTCAAAATTCTGTTTGGTTGCTGGTCATTCCTTCCAGCTCAGTGAAAAATATTGTTTCGGCAATTCACAACAAAGGCCATTTTGGAGTGAAGCGATGTTTGTCGTTCGTTAAGGCCATGTTCCATTGGAGAGGTATGCGTGAGACTTTTACAAAGTATATTCAAGAGTGCCTTCTTTGTGCACGAACCAAATACTCCTACAGGGTGACTAGAAAGGAGCCCTGTCATGTTGAGGCGTCTTCTTCCTTTGAGAAGCAATGCCTCGACCTGGTCGGGCCTCTTCCTAAGAGCCAGGGATATAAATATATCTTGTCCATCCTGGACGTCTACAGTCGTTTTGTGTTTCTTCCCTCTTCGGACGGCACACACAAGAGAGATTGTGGCGGTCCTTGAAAAGAGATATTATTATCAGCTACCATACCCGAAGTATTTGGTGAGTGACCAAGGTCCGCAGTTCTTATCGGGCGTCTGGAAAGAGTTTTGTCAAAAACACCGGATAAAACATATACTTACCACGCCATACCATCCAGCTTCCCATGGCATTATCGAACGCAGACATCGTGACCTTCATCGCATTCTCCGCCTATATTGCAGTGACAACCAGTCCAAATGGAGTAATTTCCTAAAAGCGGCCCAAGATTTGTGCAATCACTCTTGGTGTGATGCTCTCGGATGTACTCCAGCGGAGCGTTTCTTAACGTATTCGGCATCCAAGAGCTTCAAGGAAAACTTCATTTGGCCCAAAGAGACGGTGCAAGTAAATGAAGACAAGAAATTTGTAGTTTCTGTTCCGGCAGCAGAACCGAAGAAGGAGAGAAAGCTGCGGAAACAGCAAGACATCGTCACAGAAGGTTCTTTGGTGATGGTGAAAACTCATCATATATCGTCAATACCCAAAAAGGTGTTTGCTAAATTTATGCACACATACGTCGGACCTTACAAAGTGGTATCTTTATCTCGAAATTCGGCGAGATTGCAGACTCTGCAGGGAGAAAACATAGGAGTTCAGAGTTTTGACAATCTGAAACTGTTTCGCTGCTCAGAAGAGAAAAGAAAGGAATTATTAGAAGGATGAAAAAAAAAAACTTAGTTTATAGGTTAAGGTTAGGTTAGGATTGATTAGAATGTATAGTTGTAATTAGAATTGAGAGAGAAAAAAAAGAAGGATGTTTTATCTTGTATAGTCTCTAGTAATTAAGTAGTAACAAAAAAAAAACCAACTTAAGAAGAACTCATAAGTTCAGATTTTTTTTTTCTCCGAAGCTCCCGGAGGATGTTACCTTATGCCCAGCATAACGTAACATGGCCCGATGCTTTTGAGCACCTTGTATGTTGGTAGGAAAATTTTAAAATTTATTTAGAATGTTAAGAGAAACTTTTATTTTATAGTAGAAAACCGTAGATCGAGAATTTTGCGTAATTTTAGTACAACAGAGCGTTTCGATAGATGTTATATGAAGATTACATGATTATTAATTATATTTTATATATTTTACGCATTTATTCATGAATATATTATTATTTTAGACAAATAAGTGTATATTTCAGCTTTTTCAATGGTTTTCAGTTCATTTCTATTCATATTTCGGCATAGGGAATCTTCACAAGAAAGCTAGAAATTTTATTTCGTAAAATCTTCTTCAAAATTCCAAATTAATAAAGTCAGCCATAATTTCTTCTTGGTGCATCTCTTTGTTTCGAAGTAAAATTATCTGATTGGATAATCCACAATCACAGCTGCGGCTGAGATTTCGGTTTTCTTTGATCTTCGCACAGAAGCCTATCATCCGATCATTACGTCATGATTATCTTCCAATTAGGGATCATCTTCTTGTAACTCTTGGTCTTACGGCGTCAGCCATTTCAAGAGTCAGACGTGCAGTGTTTAGCGTCTGCAGAAAAGTGGAATAATTTGTGATCACGTTAAATTGTGTTAAATTCTTCGTTTTGGCGAATATTGAAAATTGTCATCAGAGATAAACGTACGGTGTTTGGTGTTTCAACAGATTATTAATCCAGAAATAGTCCAAT
Source organism: Thermobia domestica (assembly GCF_964235325.1). Taxonomy (NCBI): domain Eukaryota; kingdom Metazoa; phylum Arthropoda; class Insecta; order Zygentoma; family Lepismatidae; genus Thermobia; species Thermobia domestica. The sequence continues at coordinate 256,039,994 of NC_137464.1, forward strand.
TGGGAAGTGATTTCGTATAACATAATGGATACTAGCATGTAGATGTCTAGTGTTATGGAATGAGCTCCTTAGCAAATTTTGCGTTCTCGATCAGCCAGAGAGCCTAAGAGAAGCCAGAGGAGACGGTGAAGGAGAGAGAACGTTGAGTAGTGGTGCAGACATCGAGGAAGAAGAAGTCAAGCCACGCTCGATGCTTTTTCTGGATAGGTGCTGTAGGAGTTAGTATCCTAAAACTGTTTTGAGACCACGTTTTCCGAGGTTCCCAGGAATCTCGGGTGGAGAAGTCGTCAGGAATTTTTTTTTGTTGTTAATATATCCGTTCAGTCGCTGTGTAAGAAGGGGATTCAAGTAAGTAAGGAATAGTGAAAGTGAAACTCAATCCAGGTATTTGGCGTCAAAATTTCCTTGTTCTGACAAACATGTGTGAATATATTTTCTGGTGTACGTGTAATATTCGTAATATGAAGCATTAAGTTCGTAAAGTTTCCCTCAACGCCGCACACATGTAGATTCAGGCAATGTGACATCGTGTTTTCATTCGATGGGGGGAAAAAGAAAGCTAGAATCTCAGCACAGAGCGATTGTTGTAATCTCAAGAAAAAAAATGTGTGTACCACACACACATTTTCCCCAGTGATGAAAAGATGTTTTAGATTCCCCAAAATCTAGAAAGTATTCATTTCGGTAATTCTGCTCAAAATTCAACTTTTAGTTGTTTTGGCATGTTTTCTTTGGTTTTTGAAATAGAATGATTATGAATGTTGAAGATGTAAACAAGTGTCGGATTCACGGCTACTGTCAAGTGCAAGGGTACATGCATTTTGCGTACCGGTAACTGAAAACTTTCATCAATAGGCTAAACCTACGTAATATTTTAAAATTCTGATACCCATCAAGTTAGAAATTGCAATTTTTGTTAATTACTAGTAAATATCCTTTCGTTCTTTTTGTTAAGAAATTCAATATATTCAGAGCGACACTGATGCAAAAATAACCACTGCGTCTTCGGTAGGAATGTGGTAGCGGATACGAAACAAAATATAAATGCAAAATAAGTATGGTGCTTTATGAAATATATGTGTGATTTTTTTTTTTAAATATATATATGCTTGTTTAGGTTAAGTTAGTATAGTTAGATTAGGGCTTTAGGTTTAAGTGTGATGTCAATATGTACATGAATGTTTTGCCTGTGCTAGATTGTCATGTGGGTCCGAGCTGAAGAGAGGTCGCGAAGAGCGTAAATCCTCTACGCCGGCCACAATCTCGACGCACAGAGGAGTGTAAGCACCAAAGAATATGTAAACAGAAGCAAAATTAGCTAACCACAACATGTAGGCAGTGAAGTTATTATTTTCAGTAGTGTTTTGTATTTTCTATTGTGTCCTTTTGTTTGTTTTTGCGTGTCGATACAATGTCAATGTTCTAGAAGGCAAGAATATTAAATGAATATTAAAGAATATGAATATTTCGAGAATATGAGCAAAAGTAAAGAATGTTTCGGCTCTGAAAAGTATAGAAATCGATTTTATTAATTTTATTTAGATGGGTATGTCAGTTCAATGTAAATATTTTCTTATTATCGAATATTTTGTCCAATAATACATTCATGAATATTTTAAAGAATAAAACTTACTAGCCGTGAACGCATCTTTCTTTTCGAATACGAAATCTAATTAACTTGTAATTTTAAGAAGTGATAGAAATATGTAGTCGATGTTTTCGGTATGCATGCGAAGCATGATAAAACAAAGAGCAGTATGTACAGAATAAGTTTGCTGGGGAAATGAAATAGCTGTGAAATTCAGGGAAAAGACTTTCCTTAGTGTGACCGAGTTGAAAACAACCGAATCTGTAGAAATTTCTCATTTTATCAGTTTCGATCAAAATCTCAGTTTGGATTTTTTTTTTATTTACAAAATTCTGTTTCAAGATTTTTTTTTTTTAAATTCAGATAGGGCTTTCACAGACAACATCAAGATCTTCTTTGTGCTCAGTGCCAGCTCCACTCGGAGGTCGGTGTCCTGTGTCTGTAGTCGTGGTTCACAACCTATTTCCGGATGGGATGTGGATGATGAACTGCAGGCCTGGATATCGGACTGTGAGTCGAGATGGAAGAGAGTTTGGAAGCTTTATATTTCGGGCCAAATTTGAGTTCTATTTTCCGTAGATGATTGGCTTGGTGAGTGTATCAGTGGCTGTTGATGACGAGCCCATACGGGCCCGGTAGGTTCGGTGTCACTAGTCAGTGATACATTCAACATAGCATGTAATCTCAAGGAAAGGGAACATCATACAAGAAAACACAAATTAATTCAATTCATTTTATTATTATTATTATTATTTTTTTTTTAAATTGTAAAAAATGCAAGGCCAAGACCATGACCCGGGTGGTCTTGGTCTTGGTCTTGCATTGGTACCCTTGGTCTTGGTCTTGGTTTTGCTCACACAGTCCTGGTTTTCGTCTTGGTCTTGCTTGCACTTAAGAAATCTTATGCTTTTCATAGATAAATCTTACTCTGAATATAAGAGATCATAAATTATACAATGCGCCAATAGTAACGGATATAGAATGTATGTTTCTAAATGTAATATACGAACGTTGTTTACTTTCGTGAAAGTATGATGTAGTGTATAACATAGGCGATGACCTTTACCGTTTTTAAAAAGTGGGTGCCCAGGCTTCACTACTTGTAAGATAAATCACAACGTTTTGTAATATTTTTTAAAACTTTTTAAAAGATCTAATACTTCACTGGTTCCCAAACTGGGAAGGCTACCCCTGAGACGCATGAAAGAAAATCAAGAAGGCTCAGGTTACTGAAATACCATGAATTGCGAAATTATTTTTAAACTCTAAAGCGTCAGATTTTTCTTTCTTTTCAACCATGATTAGCTAATCTTTGTATTGAACAAACTTCCAACTAAATATTGAGATTTTGTTTTACTGATTCTTATATATCCTCCATAGGGACATTACACAAAAGCGATGAAAAAATTTCGAGACTTTCGAAACGTGAGCATGGAGAAAAAGGACAGAGCTGGGTTGAACGGAAAACAAATGAGGTGTTAGAAAAATGGCAGCAGTAGGGGAGAAAAAAGTATTTTAGATGTAATTAGGAGGAGGAAGAGGAATTGGTTGGGACATTGGTTGAGAAGGAACTCTATTATGAGGGAAGTGCTAGAGGGTATAGTGAAAGGAAAGAGAGAGAAGTTACGAAGGAGACTTCCTTTAGTTGAAGGAAGGTATTAAAACAGAAAATTGCTGCTTCAAGACGAAGAGATTAGCTTAGCACCACTGCATCGAAGCTTCTCGGTAGCAGCAAGTGACCTACCATAAATGTCAGAATAGCTATGATGATGACGATATATTTAGCAATATTGGCCAGAAAAAAAGGAAGAAAAAATTAAAATAATAATGGTTATAATCACATCTCTTAATATTTTAGAATAATTTTGAGTGAAAACTGAAAACGACTCAACTTCCAAAACTACAAAATCACTTTCACTTGTGAATATGGATTATTTATTGTATAATGTTATATCGCTCATTCCTCGACGTGTCGTATACCTAAGGAGCTAAAAGTTATATTGATAAACAATTATTCAACGTATAAGCATCCACTAATGAAATCAAGCTTGCAGTCACATGTACTAAGTTTTTGTCAATGTCATGAAACTTTTATTTCAATATTAATTTTATGAGCACACATTAAAAATTTCTAACAGATGCTTGAGCCTCGGAGCCAAGGCCATATCCATGTAGTCGGCACTTATGGTGTGTGGAATTACCGATGTTGAATACTACATTTCTCTTTAGTTTCGGAAGAAGAACACCACTAATATGTTTTGAAATGAAATGAAGTATCTATTTTAATGTCCAACGATTTTGCACCGACCCTAAGGGAGACGATGATGATGAGAATTGAATGAAATGATGGAATGAAGAAAGTAGGAGAAAACAGGAAAACCCCGATAAAACTCACGCGCACGGTGTTTGCAAACCATGAAAGCTCACATGGCGCAAGCTGAGACCGAACCAGGTACCCCATGCACTACAGGTGAATGCTCTACCACTGAACCCGTACTTCTGCAAGACTCTTGTGCAAGAGTCTTGGTCTTCGTCTTACACCTATTGGTCTTGGTCTTGGTCTTGTATCGGAATTCTTGGTCTTGGTCTTTTGTGCATGCAAGACTCTTGCACAAAACGCAAGACCAGACTCTTGCGCTGATAATTCAAGATGCTATCTGTATCAATGATATTTTTCCGTTGGTTTTCTTTAATATATAGGCGCGAGATTAATAGCCATTCTTAAATTCGTTTATGACCTTACAACTCCTGAATGTTTTCGTTTTTACTAATATCTTCAAATTCATTAATTTTAGTTTTTAAAATGCGATTTTTTTCTTTTAAAAGTTTTGGAAGTTTCGCGCCCGATGTCAATGAAATTTTGTGTAGTTATAATATTCGGATTTTGTAACTACCACAGTTTTGCCTGTTTTCCCTTCTCCGCCATTTTAGTGCATTCCTGGTCGAACCATAGTTTGTTCCTATATATTTCCGTGTGCCCAGTTTTTCTCTTACTGAAATTTTAATGTTGTTCCTAATTTCAATCCAAGTATCCTCTACACTGGTGCACTGTAACCTAAAACCGAAAATCTTTTCGATACTTCAATCTGAAATTCCCCTTTCAACTGACTTTAATTTCTTTAAGTTAATCCTCTCCGTTTTCAGATGTTGAATATTTCCTTTCTTCAACGACAATCTTTCTTTTATTATCACGAGTACCAAGTAGTGAGCAGTGTCACAGTCAGATCCTACGAACATGAACATAATTATCTAAACTATCTTCTTGCATCCATTATAAGGTGATAAGCTTGATTATGTGTTTTTCCGTCTGAAGAGGTCCAAAGATATTTATGAACGTCGCGATGTGGGAATTTTGTACTCATTATAAGGTTTTTGGATGTTGCAAAGTTCACAAGTTTAACGCCATTGTCGTTACTTTAGTTGTGCTCACTTTCATTCTCCATAATTAGTCTGAAAATATTCTCTTCTCCTACCTTCGCATTTAAATCCGTTAACACAATATTCATATGGTATCCCGGGGAATTGAAAATACCAGTTCTGCTTCTTCGTAAAAATGTCATTTATATCGTCATTTTATCTTCTGTTGGGGCATGAACGCTTAAGACAATAACCTCACATCACCAATCCCTAAAAGCAATAAAGGAAAATCTATCATTAACAAATTAAACCCGTTTAATTGCTGATATTATTCGTTTGTGAACGAAACACTCTGTTCCTTGTTGGCGATGTTTATTATTTTCTGTAAAAGAACGTAAAATTTCCGGTGTTTGTTGCTCCCGTTCCTTCCCATCTAACTTTCTGAACTCCTACTAGGTCCATACAATGTTTCTCTAAGTCATTCGTTACGAATTTAAACGCGCTTCCCTTAGAAAGACTTTTTATATTCCATGTTCTACATCTCATATCTATTTTACTTTGCTGAGATCGTGCGAAGTTATTAATCCTGGTCCGAAGCTTCTGTGAACGTTTCTGAATAAGATTAATTGTTCAGATTTTTACAGGATGAAGTTATTAGTCCCACGTAAGACTCTCAAGCTGGAGGACCACCCCTTGTCATCTGTCCGTAACTGTTTATCCAACATATTCGGAGCTATTTTATATTTATATGTAGGGAACTTCCCCCCGTTCCGCAATCTGAAGATGCGCCATATCGTGGTGACAGGAACACACATTATACGGAAATATGTGGTACTTCATCTTTAATTTGCTTCAGTACAATCACTGATTGAATACGCTCAATAAAGACAAGCAATTAGCTAAGTCTAAAATTCATATACATGGAAATAAGCAATGTTTTCTCTTGAAACCGAAAAATACTTATACCAGTTTGTGTGTTTGTGAATAGAAGCATTCCATAATTAAAACTTTTTTAAATCTCTAGTCACAAACATATTATCTTGTGAATAAACTAAATTTTATTCTAATTACACTACAGTATTAGAGCAGATAACAAACAACATGCAATACACAATCAACTCAATAATTGCATCTAATTTACTAGACGAAGAGTTTAACTTACTAATTTTACTGCTACTTTCTTTTAAGTGTAAACACTGAAGATGTTTGTACATATAACGCTTCAAAAATGGATACAGATGTCCAATTTTCAAAAACACCGCATTATCATCTGCTTCATGGGCACATCTTTCGTGTGTGAGAGCTACTCCTACAATTGCTACCATGGAATAAGGGTATCTCCCTTTTACAACTAATAGAGGTGCTCCTGGAGCATATATACACGATGCGTATGAATTAGAGTAACAGATTACGTGGTTTCGTTTACTATAATTTGCACAACTGATTACTTTAGTACTATGTCTAAAACATTCTGATTGAACAGTTTGATAAAATGGCACAATTTCAAATAGCGATCTATTTTGCCAATACCAACCAAATGTAACAAAAAATGGGTTCAACTGGTTATAATCATTTGTAGCACAGGAGATATTAGCAAGTAATTTCCTAGAAAGGAACCCTCGGAGTTTTAATATAGCGATACCATCATACGTTACCACATACAAGACTTTGTTGTACTCAAAATCTTTATCGTCAGGATTGGTGATTTCTTCGTTTGGATAAATCTTGATTTGATTGTTATCTATAAGATTTGATCCTTCAATCACACATTCCTCAACCGTTAATATAAGATTAGATGTAATAAAAGTACCAATGCAAACACTACGATTTGGAAAGCTCCATATTTGCACAACGAGTTTTGATAAGTGTTGTGTATAAAGGTAGCTTCTAGTACCACAAATCATGAAAGAAATTAATACAAAATGACCGAAAATTAGTCTCATTTCTAGTTTTCCTCACGTTTTGCACCTCGTTTGAACCAGTACTTCATTACAGACTGGTTGATCTTTGATTTTCTTGTCTTCTTCACTGTTATGAGTGGTTGATAGGTGCACCAGACTTCCGTCCTCGTGTGCTAAAAATGCAGATGAAGAGTTATTAGATTATTTTTTAATACACGTATATCACTTCTTGATTTAAATGTAATAGAGGTTATATAAATCGAAAGGACTAAAAACTGATTTTGAGTTCCTGGCTCCGTTATGATTATTATCTAAATACAGCTTGCCTTTTTATGGCCTGAGTGTAACATTAGTTGTGATTTTTTATATATATTACTTCTTTGAAAGGATGTGATTTGGAGAATGGAATAATTAATTTTATTCCATATATTTAGTTTAATGTTGCTGATTTTTTTATTTTCTTCTGCCATTGTATCCTTGCTTTCCTCAAAAGGAACGAATTGGAAATATTCTGTATATATATATATATATATATATATATATATATATATATATATATATATATATATATATATATATATATATATAAAGATTTAGTTCTGCATTCATTAGAAATTGTATCAGAGTCTTGATTGAAGTCCAGTTACAACTCGCCAGAATATATTTATAGGAGAGAAGAGTGTAACCATGAAGTTGTTGAAGTTGAGCAAGCAATTTTGCCCTAGTAGATTTGAAGTAGATCACATTCGAAAATTAGGTGCCAATTCTTTTATCACACCAACAGTGATAGGTTTCTTTTATCTGTATTTGAAATAATTTTGATTTAGTTAATGCCATGCCAAATACTAATCTATAATGAAGTATAATTTTTCGTCTAGCCCAAGATTTTACGTAATTGCATAGTTTATTCTTCACCTCGATTGAAGTTTTATCATCAGGTGTAGACCTAAGTCCCAGTCAGTGGCGTAGCACAATTTTGCGCCCCCCCCGTAAAGTAAGAGAAGGGGCCCCACTTGTAAAGCCGACAGAAGTAAGGTTGAAGTTCTATTTCTTTAGAACTTTATTCATCGCAAGACTTCGGGGCCCCTTTACCTCGGGGTCCCCCGCACTGCGGGGGTTGCGGGGGCAGCTGCTACACCACTGGTCCCAGTCATCTACCATGTATCATCAGGTAATACCATTATAATTAATAATTCTTTGGGTTTCTCCAACACATTAAGAAAACAAGAAATTATTAAATTGGCACATACATTTTTATGATTTGTTGTCAGGTCTTAAATCTATAGTAAAATTTAAGGAAATATCCAGTATTTATGTCACAACTGTATTTCATACTTAATAATTTCGTGGAGATTAAAATCACTTCTTCGTAGATTACGATTCTTCGCAGAAATTCTACCCTAATATTTCTTCTATATACTATGCTATACATACCATAGATACTATAAATGATATATATAAAGTTCAGTCAAATGAAAAGGTCCAATTGCAAATGTGGACAACGTGTTGAGGGAGATGTTAGTCCTGTTTGCTGTTTATATAAAAATATGTGTAAGCCATAATAAATGTTACATTTGGGTAGATTTGTTGCGCACGAGCACAGTGTGGCACATTAACAGAGGTTGGTTACTTATCAGTGTTCCTTTCTCTCCCCCAGATAAGATATGCCGCCGTGTGACACACCAATGGAGGTACCAGTGACCAATGTTACCAAGGAAAAACAGTAGGTTGTGATACGGTTTCGTTGTATGGAAGGTGTCCATCCAGTGAACATACACAGGAGAGTGCAGGGTGTGTATGGTGCGAAGTGTGTTTCAGACAAAACAGTGCGAAAGTAGTGTCGGCGTTCTGATGGTGGCAGGAAGATACTGACTGATGATGCGCGAAACACGCAGGTGACGAATAGTATTCCTGATGAGACAGTTGCTGTTATTGACAATTGCATTGAAGCTGATAGACGGGTCTCCTTGGATTCCATTAGTGCTCAAGCACAGGTGTCTCATGGCAGTGTGCATGATAATGTGCGCAATAGACTTGCTTACCGGAAGGTTTGTGCTCATTTGGGTCCCGAAGTGTTTGTCCAAAGAACAGCGACACAACAGAACGGAAATATCACTTGAACCATTTGACGCGATATCAGAACGAGGGCGACAATTTCTTAGAAAATCATATATCTTTGCAATTTTTAACTTACTCTCACTTAATTTCTTACTTGGTTGAAGAATTGCAGATATCTTCTTTCTCATTAGAGGCATCAACGCTGAAAAGGGACATCACTCTAAAGTCCGGCTCCGATTTCAATGAAATCTTCTTTTCTGATAGAGGGCATGTATGCATTATTTGAGATGACAGAAATTTTTGGCATGGTGCATGTTTTCTATTTTGTTAAAATATTTTTTAAGAGTTGTGATGTGATTATTAGAGATTACTGCAGAAATACCTTACTACCCCTTGTAAACGGAGCGTTAATGAAAGAACAACCATGTAGATGCATATAAGGCCTAGGGACAAATCGTATGGTAGGTATGATCTTGACGGCAGCCATCTTGAAATCCTCCATTTTGAATTAAGGTCAAGTTTTTTAAAAAAAAATGGGAATAGGGCAATATGATACATAATTTCGGGCTAGAATTTAATCAGAAAAACAAAAGTAAAGTTATTTTTAAGACACGTACATTTAGGGAAAGGTTACAGGCATATTAATTGTTTATACCCACTATGTGCGTAAGTCCCTTACATCCATTTCTAACGCACGTATTAATTATAATAAGTGGATAAAAGCTTCGGTAACGCATGTTATGCCTAGAGGCAAGTGGTACGGTAATGGTAACCTTGACAGCAGCCATCTTGAAATTTACCATTTTGAATTAAAGTGAAGTTTTGAAAAATAAAAACTATAGCATGTGACACCTCATTTTAATAGCAATTTTTTCCCAAAAAGCCAATGGTATGCTTACTTTTGTTCTATAGTTAACCAGTATGAATTTAAGACTGCTTCTAATGTGCACCAAACATCCATTATTCGATCTTTCAAATTGACAACATTCCTAATTTTCACCGTATGTTTTAAGATTCCAACTGGTCCTTGCAATTGTGCCATGGCTTATGTTTTCTAAATTTATTACATTTTTTAAGAGTTGCGATTTGTCAGTTCATGAATAGTGTTGGGATAAGCATCTAGCAATCTTTCTGAATTTTGAAGACTTGCAATCTAATTGTTTATTTCAAACCAGAATGCATGAGAAGCCTATGGACCTATGTGACGTAAAGAAATACAAATGAAATTATAACAAATTGTTGTTATATGAACACGAAATTATCAGGAAATGTAGCCTACATGTTGCACAAACGACAAACAATAAAATATTTTTAATAAATACAGCTTTAAAGGAACAGCAGGAATGATAGAAAATATCAAAGAGGCGTCATATGATTGTTCTCAATATGCTGTTTGTACCATGAACATAATATGAAAACAGGTAACTTGTTTATAAAGAGGTGTCACTTAATCAAGTTTCCAATCAATACTGATCATAAAACTTACAAACATGAAGCTTCGACAACAATCGCTAGAAAACGAATGACATTTTTGTCTGACTAGCTAAAAAATTGTCATAGAAAATAAATAAATAAATAAATAATATAAAACAAAACAAAAGTCCATTAATTTGCACAACAATCATATTTCGTTTTCCTTTCTGAAATGAATTTTCATTTGATTTCTCGTCTCATCTACTATCCACTAGAAGCTACGTCTTCGGTTTACCTGAATACAAAGTTGGAGTGTTTCGTTGTGCGATTATTCACGTCAGTAAACGAGTTTTTGAAGGGCAGGTATAGGAAATAAATAATTACATTGCAAGTCTTCAAAATTCAATAAGATTGCTGGATGCTTATACCAACACTATTCATAAACTGACAAATCGCAACTCTTAAAAAATGTAATAAATTTAGAAAACATACGCCATGGCAACAATTGCAAAGTACCAGTTGGAATCTTAAAACATACGGTGAAAATTAGGAGTGTTGCCGATTTGAAAGATCGAATAATGGACGTTTGGTGCACATTAGAAGCAGTCCTAAATTCATAGTGGTTAACCATAGAAAAAAATTAAGCATATCATTGGCTTTTTGGGAAAATTTGCTATTAAAATGAGGTGACACATGCTATGGTTTTTATTTTTCAAAACTTCACTTTAATTCAAAATGGCAAATTTCAAGATGGCTGCTGTCAAGGTTACCCTTACCGTACCACTTGCCTCTAGGCATAATATGTATTACCGAAGCTTTTATCCACTTATTATCATTAATACGTGCATTAGAAGTGGATATAAGGGACTTACGCACATAGTAAGTATAAACAATTAATATGCCTGTAACCTTTCCCCAAACGTGCGTATCTTAAAACTAACTTCACCTTTGTTTTTCTGATTAAATTCTAGCCCGAAATTATTTATCATATTACGCTATTCCCACTTTTTTTTTATAAAAGAAACTTGACCTTAATTCAAAATGGTGGATTTCAAGACGGCTGCCGTTAAGGTCATACCTATCATACGACTTCCCCTAGGCCTTATATGTATCTACATGGTTGTTCTTTCATTAATGCTCCGTTTACAAGAGGTAGTAAAGTACTTCTGCAGTAATCTCTAATAACCACATCACAACTCTTAAAAATTATTTTTTAAAAAATAGAAAACATGCACCATGGCTAAAATTTCTGTCATTACATATAATGTATACATGCCCTCTACCAGAAAAGAAAATTTCATCGGAGCCGGACATTTGAGTGATGTCCCTAGTGAGTATAGGTTTTAAAATTTACTTTAAAACACTGTACCTTATCCCTCCAAAGAGGAATATATAATGGTGATTAACCCCTTTCTGCATGATTTTCTTCTGTTAGCAAAAAAAAAAAAAAAAAAAAAAAATCAGTATTGGAAATCCTCATATAGGAACTTGAAAAATGAATTAAAACTTGAAGTTTAGATTTTTCCTTAATTCCGACGAGAAATACTGTAAGCAAGTGACATATATGACACACTTACAAGTCACAAAGAACATGCCAGGTGACACCAAAATCTCTTATTCATACACGTCAATATCTTACACAGCAAACAAAAGAGTCATTCGATGCCTTTAATAAATCACAAAGAAGCTAAAGTGAAAAAGGGTATCTGCCATATATGGCACGGTATGCGATAAGGGGTTAAAAATATAAAATCACATTTGACAACAACGATGGCGGATACAACTGCCACAACATTCCTAATTGCTCAAACAGTCTGCTCCATTCTCCATTGAGCACGCAACAACGAACATGTTTCTCATTTTACAAATAGGATATCACCATTACACTGCAATTCACAACAATTTCTCAGTGATTTTCGAGGTGACTAAATTTTTAGAATATTTTTTGGACGAATACAGTTCTACGTCTTCCTCCTTCAAACAGATTTCGATCATGAGAAACATAGAATGACAATGAGAAGATCCTTAATTGACTCAACTGTCATGTCACAATGAGAAAATGCTCGTAAATCTCGAGAGATGAAAGGATAATGATCCAATGACAAAATCTGGAGTAAATCTCGACATAACCACGATTTGTATCTCCCAATCAGGATGATTTTTTACCAAAACACAGCAGCTTGTCTATGAAGATAACATGACTGATGTTAGAATATTAAATTTTAGAAGAAATTTGGAGAAATAAATTTTGAGTTTTCTTAGGAAGACTTCCTATTTCAATTTTCTCACAGAAACGATAAAAATTACGAAATACACTCTTATTTAGCATAATATTCAAATATTTATGGCGAAATATGCAAAAAAAAATATAGGACATTAATATTAATACATATAAATGAAACTTGTATACTACAGTTAATATTTTGATCATTTTAAAGGTGGATCACCACCCGGAAGTCAGTACATATTTTAACTCATTTCCTTAACTACTGCGCAATGAAACGTTACATATTATAAATATTGTACTATAAGATAGAGTATTGTTTGAGCTACAGCACAAGATACTAATTCATTTGGTTGTATCTCCTGATATCGAAAAATGTAACAAATAAAAGTAAATATTTGATTCGTTTTACAATGAGCACACAAGATGGCACTTGCTGTAAGATCTTATTAGAAGTGCTTAGTTTTACGAAGTGTTTATTTGTATGTGTAAAGTATTTTAAAGTAACGATCTTATTACGAAATAGATATATTGTTTGACAGTTTTTCGTGTTATGTTTCATATTTTATTTAAATATTAATTTACATTTAAGGAAATAGATTTTGAGACGAAACTTGTGCAGAATGCCATAATGCGTTGTTGCCAAATTTGTACGTTTACTGTAGTAGTCACAATAAGAAAACTCCTGGATTCTAGCGTCGCAGTTCGAGAAGTGGAATTGCGGTAAGGGTCGAAAACTAATTTCTCTAGTAAGTATCCGAGCAGAATTCCATGATTACTTCCTTTATTATCTGGCATCAGTAAACACTCGACATTATCTGGCAACGCCACACTATTTAAGCAGCGTTTAGTATAGCACTGGGAACACCTAGTGATCCACCTTAGTAATACATATTAGAATGAATCTTGTACAGAGTATTCCGAAAGTCACGAAATGGATATGTTATACAAAAGTATAATATAACATATCTAGGGACTATCACCATACCGTTGATGTTTTTCCCTAGTTAGTGACGTCACCTGAGCTCTCCCCAATTGAACACACTTGGAACCAGTTTCAGACACCAACTCCGCTCCACTGGTGATCTTCACAATCTCAAGACACAGTTACAGCAGCTAAGGACTGGCTTGCCTCAGGCAACGATATGACTCTACAACTCACTCCCAAGCCGCTTTAACGCATGTATCCGCCCATAGGGGGTATTATTATAACTTACTGATCTGCATCACGTGTTACGCTCGTACAAACAAAATATTTTCTAGGATTTATCTGATATTGTAATTAACACAATAAATCGGATGGACTTCCAACTCACACTAATATAATTCAGAAAATTGAATGCAACAATTTAATAGGGACACAATAGTTTAACGATTAGTTCTATCGCCCAACGTATGGAAGTTGTGGGATTGGTTGTCTTTGGCAAATACATCGTGGTTTGGATTCCATATCAGACTATGGGTCCATGCGAACACATGAATAGGTGAGTAGCTAACGGGGGAACTTTCTGTGCGTGATTTACTACCGTATATATATATATATATATATATATATATATATATATATATATATATATATATATATATATATATATATATATATATATATATATATATATATATATATAGACAAGTTTTTTGTGATAAACAGATTACTATTTCCTCGTACAACCCAAACACGCTGACCAGTAGCTGTCTTCTTTCCTTAGTGCTCTGTTCAGTGTAGAAAGTAAACATTGTACTGTCCGAATAGGGAATGAAGAACTTACAATGTAACACATTCCTACAAAGATCTACGAAGTAGTAGTAACAATACGAAAGTACGAAGTAGTAGTAACAGCATATATTTAACTGACGAACGGTATCAGGACATTATAAATGAACTAAATATTGCGAAGTCTAAGAAGAAAAGATCTTACACATTATAGACTGCTGAGGAGATACGACATTAGGGATGTACGACAAAAGAGAAGGTTTCTTCAAAATATAAAAGTGTTCATTCCATATGGATGCAAGAACGAAAAACGTTGCACTGAAGTGAAGCCTTTGTTTGATTTGTCCAACCAATGAAGAACAGTATTTATCACAGAGACGTTGAGAGATCACCATGTGAGGCTCTATCTGGACGCAAAATGAAGATTGGACTTTGCAACTCAACTCTTCCCAGGGAAGTACTGGATACTATCAACACTGAAGAAGCATTCGAAATAATTCTGGAATCCATGCATGAAGGTGATCGCTCTCAAGAAAATAATCGTCCAGATGAAGCTCCGATTAATATCACTTTAAATCAAACTTCAGCGTCTACATTCATTGATATTCCTCTGCTGCTACTGCAACCTTTGTGGGGAGTCACTTGGCGAAAATTTTGGGCAAGATGCCAAATCTATGTAGGCCTAAACAATAAGAATGCTAGAAGTTACACAAAAATGCTAAAAGAAACATCAAGCAAAGAAAATAAATAAATAATAATAATAAACATTCCGACATTAAATTTCTTATGGTTACTGAGGGCACTACTGTTAGGATACCATTACTTGTAGTAGACAGAAGTTGTGCAAATATTTCCCTTAACATCCGAATATAGTTTTCTATATGATAGTCTGCTTTTTATATTTTTATGTGCGTTAAAACGCTGTCACCAAGAGAGAATAAATTATGTGATAAATGATAACCTATTTTACTATAGCACATGCCGTCCCATTTTGATCCCAATTATACCATATAGTTCCCGGGATTATCGGGACGATGAGTAGACATCCTATGGACGTCCTGCAAGGATTGTCCTAAAGGATTTCCACAGGATATCCATGGGACCTCCCGGATGGAACAGGAGATCCCAGGGAAATCCCACGCCAAACATATCTAGGACCACATTATCCCACGATTTACCAGTGTACATTTCTTTGAGTTCCCGTTGAATATCCCATTTTCCGGGATATTAACGGACATCTGTATATCCCGTGGAGGTCCTATGGATGTCCCGGGAGCAAATTCGGATGGTCCCAGGATGTCCCGTTGTTCATTACGGATGTCTTGGATGTCCGGTGCACGTCCGTGTACTATGTGGGTATATTTGCTACTCTCTTTGCCCAAAGTTTATTTGGTATTATAGAGAGTTCTTACTGTTGTGTACATTCTTCAGGGAAATTAGGTAAAACAGTAAACTATCTTCAGTATTCTCCTTTCTTTATTCACTCATAGTCCATTCACTCATAGACTCATAGTCCATTGCTAACTCCTCCTCGACCAACTTGAAGTACCAAGTATTTTCGATACTTTAATGCACCCAAGCCCAGTGGCGGCTTCAGCGACTAGGCTGGCAGGCACAGGCCTATCCAAAAATTTTGAAAAGTATATAAACATTAAAAGATACACTAACGAGTAAATATATTTTCCACTATTTATATTAATGGTAGATAATTATTTAACCAATAGCATCAACCATTACTGTAAAAGTAATTTCCTACTGTCATTAACCAATCAAATGTGTATATGTATCCTTCAGCGAGGCAGCGGGCCTACTCAAAATTAAAATCCTAAAGCCGCCCCTGCCCAGGCCTAACTAAGGATCTTATCATTTTTCGGCTCGAGGGTGAGAGGAGAAAGGAAGGAGACGACAAATAATCGAAAACATCCGAAATTAGAGTCCAGTCCATAACTTCTATTGTCACTGAAATGAATAGTGACTCTCCCGATACGGTTTAAATCCAAATCCATCCTCTTTGGTCATGGGAAGGAGTGACATTTTAGATTTTTGTTATTACGCTTTCATTGAAACGTGAATTCTAAGGGGGGAAGGAGTTCAGATACTTTCCATAAACCAATCCTCTCCATAAGGGCATTTTAGGTAGTAAAATACATAAAGCAAATATAATTCAAATTATTCAGAGATTCGGTTCCAGGTATGTAATAACAATTAGGTTAGGTTGTGTTAGGATAGGTTAGGTTACATTAGAAATCTAATCTATCCTAACCTTTTGTATTTAGTGTGTATTAATTAAACTGTCAGATATCGTCACTGCAAAGTATTTCCTTTACATTATTAATATTCGTTTATTACTCAACACAACACTTTACATTATGTATTACAGGTTACAAGTTGCGCAGAATCTATAGTGGTATACATACATAAACGAACCATCTTCAAAGGGGAAAATTTGCAGTTATTTGTCCTACACTTTAACTTTCGATTTCTTGGAATTTACTTTTCGTGGCTTAGCACCCTCTGTCGGTCAGTCCTTCAACTATATGAATAATGGTTAAAGTGCACTTTGAGCAGAACAAGTGATTTTATCACACGATGTGGCATTGGAGAAGGAATAAAACCAAGGTAATTTGTACGTAACAAGCACGATTCGTTTAGTCAAGATTAGGTTAAGTTCGGTTCGTAATAGATTCCTATGAATGTTCTGCTAAAAGTGTACTTTGAGCACTTTGCCAGAATAATGATTCAGATACTCAACAAAACTTAAGAATATAATTTAAACTAAAAAATATATGAGAGTATGCATTTATATTCTTGTTGGTACCTCTTTCCACCTCGCTTTACGTACATAAACTCATCACGATAATTTCAAAGTTTGTTTTTCATTGTTTTCAGGAATTGCATACAGATCTTGTCTGATTTGCAAGAATAAATCACAAATAAGGGAGTAAAAGGGAATAAAATCTTCCCATGCTATAATTTTTTAAAGTTTGGTCCACTAGATACACAAAGGAACTAACACACGACATGAAAGTATAGATCTATCACGATAGACCACAGGAGGATCGTGACATTGTGCTTGAAACATTACGTAGCTCTTTGACGTCTGCGCTCCCATCCAGACACTATTAGTGTACTTTCTACAGTACTCTGTCTCATTCAGTATCATGTCTCGACGACTGGTACCAGTTTGAATGCTGTGCACCGCCTCCTGAGTAATTTACTATTAACACTTGTGGATACACGACAGCGTGTGGAATGGTGTCTCATTCAGGCACATGGAATCCTCATGAATGACAGTGGATCGTCCTTAGTAATGACTGTTAATTCTGCAGTACGACAGATGACCATTGCGCGTGTGGTGTGCCCGCTTTGGGGAGCGAGGTTACATCCAACTAATATTGTGAAACGGCACACTGACATTACTCCCGGCATCGTCATCGTAGTATAGGCACATTGACACCTTAAGTTTTTCGGTCAACTCTCGTAGTAATTCGCGGAACCTTGACGACACAACGATACGTAATACGTGGCTCGTATCTGTATGTGTTATCCCCCCAAGCGAGCACACGCTGATATAATCTTTCAACAAGACAACATACAGCCATATATGGCTCGAGCGTCTATCGGCTGTCCACGTAATGTTGATGTTCTTCCTTGGGAAATGACGTCACATTGTTATAATTTGCGAAATGACACGCAAGAATTAAACCACAGAACCTTTATTGATAATCATAATTTTCTGCAAGTCAAGTGCAATAGCGATCAGAGAATACAAAATTCTTCTACTCACAACACTGTTGTCATTATATGTATTTTGAAAAACCCAACTTACAATACCAACATATCCCCTCGTCAATGTTGCAATTTTGATTTTAACACAAATTCAACATCGTACAAAACTGTTTTATTTTTACGCCTTGCAGTGGTTTTGTTAACATATCAGCTACCATTACATCAGTTAGACAATATTGGAATTTTACCTCTTGTTTACATTCCAAATCACGAATAAAATGAATTTTTACCTCTATGTGCTTGGCTTTGGGATTTATTTTGTCACTACTTATTTGTTTTAGACAGCTTTGATTATCCTCATTAATTACAATCGTTCACAAAAGCTTTCATACAAATCACTCAACAGATTTTTAAGACATTTTGCCTCTTGACAAGCTTCAGACATTGCAACATATTCTGCTCAAGTAGATGACAATGTAACAAATGACTGTTTACGACTTGCCCAACTAAAATACCTCTGGCATATTTAATATAACCGCTGCTTGATTTTCTGTCAGTTAAATTGCCTGCCCAATTTGCATCTACAAACCCTATTAGTTTGCTGTTACATTTTTTCTTATTACCCAACTGCAATTTGAAACATTTGGTCCCTTTCAAGTATCTGAGAGTTCTTTTTACTTCAACCCAATCTTGTTGAGAAGGATTATTAGTTTTTCTACTTAATATGGAAACACTGTCAGCAATATCTGGCCTACTATTATTGCTTATATACAATAATGCGCCAATAGCCTTTTGATACAAACTTTCATCAACTTTACTTAATGATTCTACACATGAGATATTTTTAATGTAACCAGGATCTAATGGAAATGTTGATGTTTTGGCATTTTCTAGCCTAAACCTTTTTAGCACTTTATTGATGTAACTTTCTTGCGAAATCACAAAATATCCATCAACATTTCGAGCCCTAAGTACCTGTTCAAATCGCCAAGACAATGAATCTGAAACTCTTTTGCAAGCAACTGCTGTTTCATCAATAATCCTGTTATCGGTACAAGCTATGAATACATCATCAACATATATTAACACATACACATTTGTATTATTTACTTCCTTGGAATATAAACAAGGATCTGACTTTCCCCTCCTGAACCCATTATTTAGGAGGATATCATTTATCTTTTTATTCCAAGATCGAGCAGCCTGTTTAAGACCATATATGGTCTTTTTCAATTCACATACAAGGTTTTCTTTACCTGGTTGTTCAAAACCTTCAGGTTGTTTCATGTAAATTTCTTCTTGTAAGTTGCTATACAAAAAAACTGTCTTTATGTCATAATGTTTTACTTTCATTTCTTTTTCCTGCTTCAGTAAGTAACAGACGCAAAGTGGTTTGTTTAACAACCGGTGCAGAAACCTCATCATAGTCTTCCCCCAAGACTTGATTGATAAAAACCCCTGTGCAACAAGTCTAGCCTTATATTATAAACCTTTGCTGTCATATTTTCTTTTAATTTATAAACCCATTTGCTACCTAATGCTGTTTTCCTTCTGGTAATTTTACCAAATCGAAAGTTTGATTTTTGTGCATATAACTAATCTCTTCTTTCGTTGCCATCTTCCAGTTTCCTTTGTCCGTCCTACTCATAGCTTCATGAAAGTTTCTTGGTTCTTCTTGTCATTACCACCACCTTCTCTGGCATACCTGTCAGGTAGTTTTCCTTTGGTGGAACGCGATGATCTCACTGTCTCTGCTCCTAAATTGTTACCGGTACAAATTTCATCTTGAGCTCTTTCTTCGTGGTAACTACCGGTAGTTCCTGAGGTTTCCAGAGTTTCACATGCTTCACCGTTATTTAAACTTAACGGTACAAGGCCATCATCTTCGTCTTGTAATACTGCATCCTCTTTGGGATGATTTTGTGTGTCTATTACAGTAAGAACTTCACAGGTTGGTACTTCATGCGATACATTCTCAAAAAACTAACAGTCCCTACTTATCACTACTTTGTTGTGACATCTAGTAGCCTGTACCCTTTTGTGTTTACTTCAACTAATCCAACTAAAATCAGTTTTCTTGCCTTGACATCCAACTTTGATTTTTGTTGATTAGGGATCATCGCATATGCAATGCATCGAAAAACCTTTATGTGTCCAAGATATGATTTCTCGCCGTACCATTTTTCATATGGTGTCACTTTACACGCTCTAGTGGGAAGACGATTTTGAAGATAGTTTGCTGTTAGTACAGCTTCACCCCAAAATTTATTTTCCATGTCTGCTTCAATTAGCATACATCGTGCCATTTCTGTAATGCTTCGATTCTTTCTTTCCGCTACACCATTCTGTTTGGAGTACACGGTACCGTTTTTTGGTAAATTATGCCCTTCTGCTTAAGAAATGCTCGTAAACTAACCGATGCATATTCGCCGCCATTATCTCTACCTAGCACTTTTGGCCTCTTCTGAAAATAGTTTTCGGTGAATTCCACATATTCTTTCAACTTTTCTTCAGCTTCATTTTTGTTTTTCAGTAAATAAATAACAGTATACCTACTACAATCATCAATAAATGTTAAAATTTACCTCTTTCTCCTTGGAGTTGGTGTTTGCATAGGCCCACAAACATCAGAATGTACCAAATCTAAAATTTCTTTGGCCCTATAGCTTCTTTCCGAAAATGGCTTTCTTGTCATTTTCCCTTGTAAACAAACATCACATATCTTTTTAGCGTCACATTGCTTTAATACTACCCCACAAATTTAGTCATCTTTAACCATGTTTCCATGTACCTTTGGACTTCTGTGTCCTAATCTACTATGCCACACATGAATACAATTGTTTATTTCTCCTTGAGTAACCTTTAACGCTTGTATATCATTAGTGTGCTCTTGTTTACAAACATCTAGTTTGTACAAACAACCGTCTTCTGTAGCACTAGCGATCATGCTGCCATTTTTCTTAATATGAGATTTATTCCCCGAAAAATATATATCAAAACCCTTTTTTGTTAGTTGATTCACAGATAAGAGACTACCATCTAAGTCTGACACATACAAAACATCCTTTACTATAAAATTACATTTTCCATTTTGCACTAAAAGTACCTTCCCCAATACCCTTGGCTACTAACATTCTACCGTCTGCCAAGTAAATTTTTCTTTTTGTATCATAGTTTAATGTTTTGAAAATTGTTTATCATTTGTCATGTGACAAGTAGCAGCAGAATCTACATGCCATTCACCTACATTTACTTCCCTTGCACTAGCCATAAAACATGCATATGCATCTTCATCTTCTTGTATTCCTTGTGAACAATGCGTTTCTACAATCACTTCAGTAGCACTTTGCACTTTATTTGCCCTGGAAAATATTTTCTTTTTACTACGGTAGCTTTAAATTTTGCACAATCACGTTTGAAATGACCTAGTTTTTTACACCAAAAACACATTTTTCTTCTTTTCTTTGCACTTTCTTCTTTGAGTCCACCTTCATGGCAAATTCTTCATTCCTGTTGTGACCTTGCACTTCCTTTCGCCTCTTGTACTCGTCTATGAGCTTTCCTTTGACTAATTCTAGTGTTTTATCTCGTTCCTGGACGTGTTTCTAATGGTGATATCAAAGTTTCATAGCTGTCCGGTAAACTGCATAATAGCATCGTCACTACTAAATGATCGGCCAATGTCTCTCCTAGTCTGGTAAATTGATCCACGATGTTTAACATACTATTAATATGTTTTTCCATGTCACCATTTTCTTCTAATTGCATACGACACAGTCTTTTCAGCAGAAACACCTTGTTTGTCAAAGTCGATTTTTCATGATACGACCTTAAGGCTTCCCAGTAGTCCCTTGCACTTTCCTGTCGCCGTAAATGAACTAACTGATTATCTTCAACTAGCAGTCCGATCGTTGCTCTAGCTTCCCCATCCTTCTTGCACCATTTTGCATCAGGAGATTCCGGTTTTGGCTTTTGTACATTTCACAGTTCTTCTTTCATGAGAAACAACTGCATCTTATATTTCCAAACACTGTAATTGCTATATTGTTTACCTTTGGAAACAAAATTTTTGCTGTGTCCGCCATTTCGTACAAGTTTTGAGCCAATGAGAAAAAAACGATCGATCCTAATGACTGCGAGACATCAAAATCACAGATACAATTTTAACAGTTTTAAACCACTTCGTTTACATTTTCCTTGTCTTCACCGACATTTCACTGGGTTTAAATACTTATCTCTCTGGAGCCCATAACCAATGTTATAATTTGCGAAATGACACGCAAGATTTAAACCACAGAACCTTTATTGATAACCATAATTTTGTGCAAATCAGGTGCAAGTACAATAGCGATCATAGAATCCAAAAGTCATCTACTCACAACACTGTTGCCATAAATGTGTTTCGAAAAATCCCAACTTACAATAACAACATACCTGAGCTATCTCCAATGTAACACGTTTGGAAACAGGACACCAACTACATGATATCAAGACACAGTTAGAGCAGCTATGGACTGGCTTGCCCCAAGGAACGATGTAATTATACGACTCACTTCCAAGCCGCATTAACGTATGTATCCGTCCCAGACGGGATGCTATAACTAACTGGCATGTAACACATGTCATACTCGTACAACTAAATACGTTAAAGGATGTATCTCATATTGTAACCATTGCAACAAAGTTGGATGATCTTGCAACCCATATCAATATAATTCGGAAAACTGAATGAAACTATTTAATAGGGATACAATATTTTCATAAAGAACTTCAATGGTTACTTAGATTGACGATTAGTTCCATCACCTAAGATATGGAAATTACGGGTTTGATTTCTCTTTGACAATACATGTAGTTTGGATTTCACATCAAACTATAATTACATGCAGGCCGGTAGCCAGCCCAAAAATATAGGGAGGGCCCGGCTCAAGTTAGAGGGAGACCGATCCAACCATATTATAATTCATCACCATATTATAGTTGATTTGCAAGCATACCATGAAACTTTAAGGGGGAAGCTCCCCTAGACCCCCTCGATACGGGCCTGAATACATGAATGGGTGAGTAGCTAACGCACGTTTTTTGTGCGTGATATTTCATGTTCTTTTACTGTATTTGTCCCGGATACAAGCCTAATTAGTAGTTCAGATTCCACAGTAAATAGTACTTTTTAGTACTGTATTTAGGCCTACATAAATCCAAACAATGCTTTCTTGCCGGAAGTTGCTCAAAAGTATCGGATTGACTTGCTTCAGTGACATAACGTGTGACTCAGAGCGATCTTTTGGGAAAAGACCAAGGTCACAGTGATTCTGAATAGTGGACGTTTGTAGTGAAAGGTCTGTATCTGATTTAATTCTGAGTGCAGTTTTATTGTAGGTTCTGAAAATATACCCAGTTTATGCTGTAGATCTTTTTTTAAATCGTGTGTTAAAAAATATGGGCTTAGGTTTTGAGATTATACCCGGTTTATGCTGTAGATCTTTTTTTGTAACCGTGTGTTAAAAAATATGGGCTTATCTTGGCCTCATAATTGTCTTGGATGGAGAAGTATACGTACAATATACTTAATTCCTTCCATATGTAACCCACCGTTTAACGGCTGTTTACATTATGTTTAGGTTGGCTCCCGTATTGTAATGTTTACCGGTTGTTGTGTTGCGTTAAAGTTGGTTCTTGTATTGTAATACTGCACCCTAGTGCTTTTAGAGATTTGTTCTAATGTTAATTTATTTCCGTTGCCAATAAAATAAATGGCACAAATGTGATTAATTTGATATGAGATACGCAAACACACCAATAATTTACCACGAAAATTTCGAACTGTTTCTTTCTATAATTGTTTCGCGTTACTGTAATAATTCCACTCATGTTATAGCTTAATATAGTGAAATTTAATTTACACTTTTACTCTACCTCAATTTACTTTACCTCATAGAAATATCAATCCAGAACTACGATTGTAAGAAAATTTAACTTCTCATGCTATTTCGCTCTGTTGCTTTACGTCGTTCTTTTGTTAAGAACATAGCGATCATTTCGGTTACGACCGCAAGAGGGCATTTGAATCGCTATACGTGAACCTAACATCGTCAAAATGGCGATGCCGCAACCAAATTGGAGAAAATCGTTGCGATGGCAACGTCAACGATTGCAAGAACTAACTAGGTGTGTTTTAAAAGACTTCATTACATGATTACTTCCAATACTCAGGAGATGTTATTTAATAGATAAAACGACTGCTTATTTATCTAGAGTTTTGTATAGTAACAGAAGGAATATAAATTTGTTTTTGTTCGTAGTCGACTATGCAATATTAAAACCGCTATTATTAAGGTCTGGTGACGCGAGTATGATGACGCAATGAAACGCCGTTTTACAGTGTATAAAGACTTGGAAGTCAACCTAGTATAAATTGTTAATTGGGATAACCTGAGTTATTTTGGAAGAAAGGAAACACTGAGGAGTCTGACCGAAGTAAAATTCATCAAAACCAGTTTTGGCTAAAAGCCATCGAGTATTACTTCCGCCATTACGAGTGATATAAAGTAATGGGCAGGAAGTATAGTGGTTGAAGTTCATTTCGTCGGCTAATAGAACCAATGTCCCATATTTAATAGGACGTGGGACTAATACCCGAGGAGATCAGTTTCGACGTGTAAATAAACAGGTTTGACAATCTAGTCTATCCTGTGAAGCCAGAGATCCAGGTGACAAGGACCGAGAGGACTATTTTGTAGGAACCTCCACTAACTTGGTAATATCCATCCATTTTATTTTGTTTTCTTCTTGTTTCGATTATAAACAGAATCACGAATTTACCAAATGGAGTGCTTCGAAATAAATATGTGTAATTAAAACGAAGGGCGTTACGCGTTTAGACAGCTCATCACGTTTTTCCACTCATAACAAGATGTTATAAGCATATGTGATCAACTCGCTAAATTTAATATATTTGATACGTATAATTGAAAAATTGTTGGTGAACTTTACTTTGAGCGCACCGCTTGATATTAATGTGTCTCTAATATTTTCCCTGTGAGATATTTCTTTTAATTGTTAGATTAAGTAAGATTTTCACTGTAAGATGTCATTTTGAACGTGTGCCCCATTAAATAATGTGTTTAGGTTACTTAGGTTAGGTAAGATTTAAATTGAACGTGTCCCATAATATACATCTACCTTGATTGTTAGGTTAGGAAATTGAACTTGTGTGCTTACTGCTAAATAATGTCCTTTTGTTTTGTCCCATGATATATTTTGGAAATTATATATTTCAATTGCTTGCTTAGGTTAGGTAAATTGAACTTGTGTGCTTACTGTTAAATAATGTCCTTTTGTTTTGTCCCATGATATATTTTGGAAAATATGTATTTCAAATGCGTAGTTTATGGCTTTATATAGGTTAGGGAATTACATTCTGAACGTGATTTCGTCTATGTAACTTGTATTTTTAAATGTCAAAGGGTTTTAGGTAAGTTAGGAAATTTTAGTAAATGTGCCGCTTTCCATTGATGTTGTCTCATGATATGCGAGTGCATACTCGGTCTGTGCAGATTTCAGCTAACCTCAAGTTGTAGTTTTTTTTTATTATTCGAATATGCTTTCGTGCAAGACTCTGTTTTGGGCACATATTTAGTTTAAAGGTGCCATTAACGCGTTATGAAATTTATTACATATTTGCCTCATCGGAAGTTAATATAGCTGACTGATGTTCGACTTTATTTATAAACATATACTTAATTACGGTTATTCAATTTGTCGTTCTTAAACACAATTTGTGAATTTATCATGTGTCCATTGCTCTTAAGAATTAATGACATTATATTGTGAAGTTAAAATTGATAATAATGTTGATAATGACGTTCTAATCTCTCATAAGATATGTAAACCCTGTCATAGAGAAGTAGAAGTAGAACATTTTTTTTTCATTTGTAAGTATCTCATCTCATTAATAGTAGATTTTTTTTGTAGATGTATTATGTACTGTTGATATATGCTACTTACTTGTCTTAAAGTATAATGAGAATGTAGTAGCAGTCATGTAGGGCTTATGTTGTCGCCTCATTTAAATTAATGACAGGGTTATAAATTATGAACGTCTACTTAGTAATAATAATGTCATTTTGTTAAATGAGTAACTAGAGCGTATGGACCGTTAGTTCTTGAGTGATCACGAACTGAATCTGTATCATGAAAGATATTGAAATTTGAGAATTGATACAATGTTTATATTGAGTCAATGTAATAACATAATATCGTAAGTGGTTTGAACATACTGTGATGTAGGCAAATATTTAACAAACGTTATTCTGTTTCTCCTGATACTTGTTACAATGTAACTGTTGACTGATTGGCACAAATAAACAATCACGATAAATTTGATTTTATAATTTCGAATACTGCTCATAGAGTTAAGCATATGCAAGTCTGATCTTATTTTTTTCTTCGTTGAATTTAAGTTAACGACGTTGAGTCTTCTTTCATTTCGATTAGCCACTAAACAAGAATCTGAAATCTTTTGATAAATTTGTTGCGCATGTTTGAATTGATTTTTTTTTCAATGCCCTAAAGTGGTGTTGTTATAATTGACGATCCAATCCAGGATTTGCCTGATATGTATTCATTTCTTTTATGACCGTAAAATTGGTTTGTTTTAATTGGCGACTTCAGCTTCAGGATATTTGTTTACTTGATAAAGTATTCTGTTTTGTGTGCTAACTGAGATGAAATGTAAACAATGAGTGGATATAATGATAATGAGTTGTTGGACGCGTGACTGCTTTGATGTAAATAGATAATGTTAAGTGATTCTGTCAGTGACGATCAGGAAGTTCAAGCTTGTGTTTATTGTCAAGAAAGCTTATATCGAAATAATGTGAAAACGATGGCATGTGCGAATTGTAGCAAAGAAGTTCACTTTGACTGTTTGAAACTATCACAGCCCGGAGTTGAACAAAGTATTAAAGTAGATTCATGCTGGGTTTGTGTTCCATGCCCACAACGCATAGTCAGTACTATGGATGAGTTATTCGGTGAAATAATTTCTGATGTGAAAGCGCTTAAGCGTGAATATTCATATGAGATAAAAGCGCTGAAAAATGAATTATCGTCCAATATGTCAGTCTTTCGAATGGAGATGTCACCAGTATCAACAGTTAAGAATGATGAAGTAACGGAACTCGCTACTACTAAACTAGAAATCAGAGCTATGGGGTTATGTGAAACTGATAGTGTTGAAGGCACAGATTTACAATTAGCAAATAATAATTGTTGTGATGTCTTAGATAAGATAAATAATAATTTACAAAATAATATGGCTGCATTAGGAGCGCCTGAACTTAGTTCTCATTTAAATGTTATTAATGATGATGTAACTAATGAGACTGAGGATTATGATGAAGTAGATGTAGATTTAGATTTAGTATTTAGTAGTAGGTATAGGATATGTGTCAATAAATATTTGTTATGTGAGCCCCAGATAATGCGCGATAAGGTTAACGATAGCTCTTTTAGGTATGTTTATTATGAAAGAAAGAAGTATGATGGGGTAGCGAATGGTAGTCGAGTGAAAAATATAAAGCTTCATATACTAAGTAGTGACGATGTTGATACTCCTTTTGATATTGATGACAAAAGAATGGATAGATTTCGAAAAGGGAGAAAAGATGTAAGAAACCCTAATGGGATACCTAATACAGATGCTAATGTAAATAGATCGAAGCTGTTTAGGTGGCTAATAGGGAATTGCTCTAGCCAGGGGCGGAGACATACGTTAACCGGAAAACACTGTTGGAAGTGGTTAGAGGCACTCCATAGGATAAGACAGGCAAAGATATCACCACCTGTATTAGCTCCTCCTATAACTGAATTTGTAACCGTGACTTTTTGTTTTCTTTTCCTTTTGTTGTGTTTCTAGTAGTTTAATTTGTGTTCATGATGTTTCGTGAATAATGTAGGAGGTAAAAGATTATATAGATATTCGATAACAAAATGGGAATTTAGAATCTTGATCTAGAAACTTCTCTTTTAGTGGCTTTATTTAACCTAAGAACTGAAAATTTTGTAAAAGAACGGCAAGTTGAGTCAAATTCCTTTAATTAGTGGGAATAATAATTTCAGTTAAAAAAAATATATTGGCTAAACTCGCGGAAAAGAATATTTTCTTTTTGAAAAGGGATTATTAGGACTAACTTTGAATATTCAGGATTGTTTATGTATCAGTATAGTATGTGGTATCAGAAATGTATAATTTAACAGTATAAACCTACCTGTCAGTTAATTCCGTTCGGGTCCAATGATGATTCCTGTGCTTTTTTCCTTCAAACGTACTAATAGGGACTCCGATCACATCTTCGTTATATCGCCGTATTCTTTGTTGCAGCGAAGCTGGTTAGTAACAATAATAATAATAATAAAGTTCCCATTTTGTTAGCTATTTTGGTCTTAATACGGGAAAACAGATCGAGCAGTTGTCATTAAAGGAAAGCGATGAGTGCTCGACTGAACTTCTCTCCTCGAAATAATATTTTGAAATTAAAATGCATTCATTCCGAGACGAAGTGATTTTGTACTGCCTTGTTTAAAATTTATCGACGTACTTTGTTCTGAAGGAAGTACCGCGAATCGAAATATAAATAAAATGTATCCTGAACACAAGAGCTGAACTGAATCTCTTCATTTATAATATTTGGAATTTTTTTAAAATTCTTTTCGTGCGGCTAAGCTCGACTTGTGTCCAGTGTACATTTAAAGTATACCGGTAATTATAGCTAAAAATGAAGGCTGAACTATTAATAGGTTCGCTTCTCTTTACGATTTGTGATGTGCTTTAGTTCTAAGTTGGACGAACCCGTTATTCATTTGGAACAACTTTTGAAAATTTTTAACCTTTGGGAATTTTGCACTAAAACTAAGAAAAAAAATTAGGTCCTTCTTAGGCATTCTTTCTTGGCGAAGGAAATTTATTCCTCAGTTCGCCGCTCTAACAGCGTCATTTTTCGATTTGTTAAAGAAAGACAAGAAATATTGTCTAACTGAGGAATTGTTGAATAGATTTCAACAATTGAGAGAATTCTTGAGTGAGCCTCCAGCGCTCAGTCAACCTAATTTCGACCAACCGTTTCACTTATTCTCAGACGCGTCATTATATTTAGGTTGGCTCCCGTATTGTAATGTTTACCGGTTGTTGTGTTGCGTTAAAGTTGGTTCTTGTATTGTAATACTGCACCCTAGTGCTTTTAAAGATTTGTTCTAATGTTAATTTATTTCCGTTGCCAATAAAATAAATGGCACAAATGTGATTAATTTGATATGAGATACGCAAACACACCAATAATTTACCACGAAAATTTCGAACTGTTTCTTTCTATAATTGTTTCGCGTTACTGTAATAATTCCACTCATGTTATAGCTTAATATAGTGAAATTTAATTTACACTTTTACTCTACCTCAATTTACTTTACCTCATAGAAATATCAATCCAGAACTACGATTGTAAGAAAATTTAACTTCTCATGCTATTTCGCTCTGTTGCTTTACGTCGTTCTTTTGTTAAGAACATAGCGATCATTTCGGTTACGACCGCAAGAGGGCATTTGAATCGCTATACGTGAACCTAACATCGTCAAAATGGCGATGCCGCAACCAAATTGGAGAAAATCGTTGCGATGGCAACGTCAACGATTGCAAGAACTAACTAGGTGAGTTTTAAAAAACTTCATTACATGATTACTTCCAATACTCAGGAGATGTTATTTAATAGGTAAAACGACTGCTTATTTATCTAGAGTTTTGTATAGTAACAGAAGGAATATAAATTTGTTTTTGTTCGTAGTCGACTATGCAATATTAAAACCGCTATTATTAAGGTCTGGTGACGCGAGTATGATGACGCAGTGAAACGCCGTTTTACAGTGTATAAAGACGATGGCTTAGGTCGGCTCCTCAAAACGTAGAAATTTCGTAATCAAAAGTATAAAATTTTGGAAGTCAACCTAGTATAAATTGTTAATTGGGATAACCTGAGTTATTTTGGAAGAAAGGAAACACTGAGGAGTCTGACCGAAGTAAAATTCATCAAAACAAGTTTTGGCTAAAAGCCATCGAGTATTACTTCCGCCATTACGAGTGATATAAAGTAATGGGCAGGAAGTATAGTGGTTGAAGTTCATTTCGTCGGCTAATAGAACCAATGTCCCATATTTAATAGGACGTGGGACTAATACCCGAGGAGATCAGTTTCGACGTGTAAATAAACAGGTTTGACAATCTAGTCTATCCTGTGAAGCCAGAGATCCAGGTGACAAGGACCGAGAGGACTATTTTGTAGGAACCTCCACTAACTTGGTAATATCCATCCATTTTATTTTGTTTTCTTCTTGTTTCGATTATAAACAGAATCACGAATTTACCAAATGGAGTGCTTCGAAATAAATATGTGTAATTAAAACGAAGGGCGTTACGCGTTTAGACAGCTCATCACGTTTTTCCACTCATAACAAGATGTTATAAGCATATGTGATCAACTCGCTAAATTTAATATATTTGATACGTATAATTGAAAAATTGTTGGTGAACTTTACTTTGAGCGCACCGCTTGATATTAATGTGTCTCTAATATTTTCCCTGTGAGATATTTCTTTTAATTGTTAGATTAAGTAAGATTTTCACTGTAAGATGTCATTTTGAACGTGTGCCCCATTAAATAATGTGCTTAGGTTACTTAGGTTAGGTAAGATTTAAATTGAACGTGTCCCATAATATACATCTACCTTGATTGTTAGGTTAGGAAATTGAACTTGTGTGCTTACTGCTAAATAATGTCCTTTTGTTTTGTCCCATGATATATTTTGGAAATTATATATTTCAATTGCTTGCTTAGGTTAGGTAAATTGAACTTGTGTGCTTACTGTTAAATAATGTCCTTTTGTTTTGTCCCATGATATATTTTGGAAAATATGTATTTCAAATGCGTAGTTTATGGCTTTATATAGGTTAGGGAATTACATTCTGAACGTGATTTCGTCTATGTAACTTGTATTTTTAAATGTCAAAGGGTTTTTGGTAAGTTAGGAAATTTTAGTAAATGTGCCGCTTTCCATTGATGTTGTCTCATGATATGCGAGTGCATACTCGGTCTGTGCAGATTTCAGCTAACCTCAAGTTGTAGTTTTTTTTTATTATTCGAATATGCTTTCGTGCAAGACTCTGTTTTGGGCACATATTTAGTTTAAAGGTGCCATTAACGCGTTATGAAATTTATTACATATTTGCCTCATCGGAAGTTAATATAGCTGACTGATGTTCGACTTTATTTATAAACATATACTTACTTATGGTTATTCAATTTGTCGTTCTTAAACACAATTTGAAATTTATCATGTGTCCATTGCTCTTAAGAATTAATGACATTATATTGTGAAGTTAAAATTGATAATAATGTTGATAATGACGTTCTAATCTCTCATAAGATATGTAAACCCTGTCATAGAGAAGTAGAAGTAGAACATTTTTTTTTCATTTGTAAGTATCTCATCTCATTAATAGTAGATTTTTTTTGTAGATGTATTATGTACTGTTGATATATGCTACTTACTTGTCTTAAAGTATAATGAGAATGTAGTAGCAGTCATGTAGGGCTTATGTTGTCGCCTCATTTAAATTAATGACAGGGTTATAAATAATGAACGTCTACTTAGTAATAATCTTAGTAATAATAATGTCATTTTGTTAAATGAGTAACTAGAGCGTATGGACCGTTAGTTCTTGAGTGATCACGAACTGAATCTGTATCATGAAAGATATTGAAATTTGAGAATTGATACAATGTTTATATTGAGTCAATGTAATAACATAATATCGTAAGTGGTTTGAACATACTGTGATGTAGGCAAATATTTAACAAACGTTATTCTGTTTCTCCTGATACTTGTTACAATGTAACTGTTGACTGATTGGCACAAATAAACAATCACGATAAATTTGATTTTATAATTTCGAATACTGCTCATAGAGTTAAGCATATGCAAGTCTGATCTTATTTTTTTTCTTCGTTGAATTTAAGTTAACGACGTTGAGTCTTCTTTCATTTCGATTAGCCACTAAACAAGAATCTGAAATCTTTTGATAAATTTCTTGCGTATGTTTGAATTGATTTTTTTTCAATGCCCCAAAGTGGTGTTGTTATAATTGACGATCCAATCCAGGATTTGCCTGATATGTATTCATTTCTTTTATGACCGTAAAATTGGTTTGTTTTACATATTACAACGATTGATTAGAATACGATCAGTAGGGATAAACTATTAATTAAATATAGCATTCATTCATATAGAATTAAAGCACTGTTGTTTATTTTTTAAAAATAAAATTAACTTGCGTATTAGTTAATAATCATTCCGTAATGAAAACTTTTTTAATCAATAGTTACTAACATATATTATATTGTGAACGAATTAAATCTTACTTAATTACACTACAATATTAAAGCAGATCACGGGCATCTCTGGCAATTGGGACGAGGGGGACGCGTCCCCCCAATATTTTGAAATACAAAATATTCAATATTTTATTCTAATTTAATTTATTTATTAACGACAGAATATCATATAAATAATGATAATTATATTTATTTAGAATATAATATTCAGGCTGTGAAACGATTGTTATCGATTTCTTGATATACCTTAGGGTGTCCGTGAAAGTAAGCAGAAAGGTAACAAATGGAATCGAAGCTGATAAACAGGTTGAGCATTTAAATCACTTTCTTTGATGTCCCCCCCCCCCAAATTTTGCATGCCAGAGACGCCAGTGAAGCAGATAATACATAACATGAAATATACAATAAAAGCAATAATACCAACTAACTCTCTTAAGACAAACTTTCAAGATGCAATTAATTATATCTAACATTCATTCTCAGAGAATTAAACAAATGTTGTTTTCTCTTAGAACCGTAATTAATTTTCGCCCATTGTTTGTCCGCTAATAGTAATCATTCCATAATAAAAACAACTTTTTAAAAATCCATAGTTACTAATATATATCTTGCGAACAACTAAAGTTTATTAATTACTCTCACTATAGTAGAAAAGCAGATAAGAAACAATATGCAATACACAAAGAACGCAATAATTACAACTCTTTCATTAGGAAAAGAATTAACATTATTAATTTTATTGGCATTTACTGTTAGGTAATTAAATTTACCTGTAATTGTGTTTTAAGTGTAAACACTGACTTCTGTTGTCCATATGTCGGTTTAAAAATGGATATAAATGTCCAATTTTCAAAAATATCGCATTTTCATCTTCTTGTTGACCACATCTTTCATGTGTGATGGCTATTCCTGCAATTGCTACCGTCAAATAAGGATTCCACCATTGCACAACTAATAGAGGTGCTCCTGGAGCATATATGCACGATGCGTATGAATTAGAGTAACATATCACATGTTTTCGCTGACTAAAATTTGAACAGTTGTTTACTTTAGTACTATGTCTGAAAGATTCTGATTGGACAGTTTGATAAAATGGCACAATTTGAAATAGCGATCTATTCTGCCTATACCAACCAACAGTGACAAAAAATGGGTTCGACTGGTTATAGTCATTTGTCTCACAAGTGATTTTTACATGTAATTTCATACTAATAGACGTAAGGAGTTTCAATAAAGCGATAGCACCAAATATAACAACGTCAAAAACTCCTTCGTGCTTATAATTTTTATCATCAGGATTAGTGATTACTATGTCTGGATAAATTTTGATTTGATTTATATCAATAAGATTTGATCCTTCAGTCACACACTCCTCAAGAGTTAGTATGAGATCAGATGTGATGAAAGTACCAATGCAAACACTGCGATTTGGAAAAGTCCATATTTGCACAACGAGTTTAGATAAGTTTTGTGTATAAGGGTAACTACTAGCACCACAAATCAAGAAAATAATTACGGAATGACTCAAACTTTGTTTCATTTTTATTTATCCTTGCGTTTCGCACCTCCTTTAATCGTGCACTTCTATCTATCTATGCATCTCCCTTGCGGGAGATTTTAAAATTAAAGTCACAGCACTAAGTCCAAGTTGACTGTCTAACTTTAATCGAGCACATGTTTACTGCTTGCTTGTCCTTTGATTTTCTCTTTCTTTTTTTCGCATGAATTGAGGTTTTATATTTTCAGGTACAGACCTAGAGACTAGTCACATACATCACCAAAGTAATGTCATTATCATTAATATTTTTTTGTTTCTCCAACAAATTAACAAAAGAAATTATAAAATTGACATATACTTTTTAGTTGTTTGTTCTCAATATACTCTATAAGTAGTTATAAATCTAATGAAATGTAGTTAAGTATTCAATAGAGGGAAACAGGGGGTTATGAAATAGGGGTGGGGTTATGGAATCGTGGCTTATTGCCTCTGTTGTGAGCTGTACACTCACGGGGATAAGCGAACCTGTGTTCTCGAAGTAGCTGCATGACGTGATAGTATTGCGCTAGTTGTTACTACTGGATGACTTCCTGCAGTTCGTCTTTTTTAAATTTGCACCTCCAAAAAACTTTTGCAGGTAAGTTTTCATTACTAATTTCATATTATGATTTTGCAAATTAAACGCCCAACTCTACAGTAGTGTGTGTTCCTTATGTTGTGCTTCTAGAGAATAGAACGAAATGTCGCTTTGTGCACGATTTTTTTGATGTCTGAGTATTTTACAAGTTGGCCATGGGAGGTGGTTATGGAATATTTCTATTGTTCATAATGCCTAGTCCTCTCCCAGCTGTGTGAAAACGACCAGCATAATAATAGACCTCCAGCATAGGTTTGTGAGTCCAGTACTGTATTGTTAAGAATTTTTTTTTAAAAAATGAAAATGAAATCTTTGAGTTTTACGTCCCGCGGTTAAGAAATTAATATGATCAATATTCTAATAGTATATATGAATAGATCTATTACAGCTAAATCAGTGCAATGTTTATTAGAATTTACGCTCAAACGAAAAGAGGTTCCACTGATTTCATTTCTGCAGATAACGAAGTTGCATCTACTTTACGTCCGGTGGACGAAAGTTTCTTCTGCAAGATATTTCGGAACACTAGGACGACGAACCTGAGGAGGTAGAACCGATTCCAGGTTAGTAGATTTGGTAGAGTAGTATATGTCTAGTTGAGAAAGACTAGATATAGGCCTAATAGGGGTCTATAGTACACTAGACGTAGATCGCCAGCGAACCATTTCATAGAAACTTACAGTTGTAATTGATTAGTATAGGCGTTGTTTTTCTTCATGCCCAGAAACTTTTTGTATCACAAAACAGTGGCGATTGCCATGGACGAAATTGTCTCACAGTTTAACTTGGATTTCAATAAAAATGTGAACTCTACAGTATGTAGCTACTATACATATTTCTGGATGAATAGAATAGATTATAGACTAGTCTATTAGAAGCGGTAGATTAGATTGGATTCTTTTGGTCGTTAAAACTGCTCATGAACAGTTCTTTCAACAATATATTGCTTTGCTGAAAGAGTTTCTCTCTTATTTTCAGGACAGTTATCTTCGACAAACTCATTTAGCACTCCCTATGACATTTCACTACCACCATTACAGAAACGGAAACTATCTACATGTGGACGCCCAAGGGTCTCAGCTTATGTTCTTACTTCTTCGCCACACAAGGAACACGTAGCACGTTGCGTGAGAGACGAGAATCCAAGCGTCGCCCTGAATGACTTTCTAAAAGGCGTG
This sequence comes from Thermobia domestica, assembly GCF_964235325.1. Lineage (NCBI taxonomy): Eukaryota > Metazoa > Arthropoda > Insecta > Zygentoma > Lepismatidae > Thermobia > Thermobia domestica. Next base: position 256,075,732 of record NC_137464.1, read on the forward strand.
CTCCTCCGAAGAAGGCGAAGAGGTTAACAGGACCATCTTCATCTACTGACTCTAATAGTGAATCTGATGAACTGCATTTTCAAGATTCCACTGCCGAAGAGGTCGTGGTTCCGTGCATTCAACAAGAAGATGGAGATGTTAAGTGTATCTTTTGTAACAGTAAATTTTCGGACGATGTCCGTGGAGAAGTGTGGGTTAAGTGTCTGATTTGCACAATGTGGACACATGAAGAGTGCTCTAGGTCCGATAAGGACGTGTATATATGCGAATTACACAAATGGCAATGTGAAGAGTATGCGAGTTGCGAAACCATGCACAATGTATATGTACTTTTCCTAGAAACACATTTTCCTCCTTGGAAGACAATTTCTGATGGACTTCGCTACTATTCCATATAAAGACCCCTATTTCATAACCTGTACATTTTTTCTTGATTTAGTCTCTTTATTTTTATGTTCTTCTTACGTCTGCTAGGAACTTCTAATTGTTATATTATAGTCCTCATTAAAAATCTTTCAAGCCTATATACTATATACTATTTGATTAACATTTATCCTCGGACAGTTATTTTCACATATGTAAATGATATTCGATAACCCCCTGTTTTCCTCTACTTATGTCAATCCGTATTTCATGTTTAATAATTTCGTGCAGATTAAAATTGCTACAACACTTCAACATCACAAATCTTCGTGGCAATACTATCCTAATGCCATCTAATTTTCTTGGCATCTGTTCACCAACTGGGAGCGAACTTACAACAAGCCTTTAGAAGAAATCGATACGAAAAACTACAATTTTTTCAGTGTCTCCTGCTCACATCTGCACGAGCGGATTAGTTTTACGACCCAGCAAAGAATATCGGGACCGAAAGTAGGACAAAATTCCACCGACAAAAAACCTAACGGACAAAAGCGCACTTCAAATTTCCAGGGGCAGGACAAAAGCAAACAACTAGATAGATTATTTTATGATCAGAGCCGGCCTTAGGTGGTGCAAGGCCCGATTGGGAATATTTTACGGGGCACCAACGTCTGTAGAACATATATATATAATAAGCAAATGGAAATGCAGACATAACTCAAATGGAAATGCAGACAGTGAATGCATTTTAAAATACACATTTCACTCTTGTGACTCGCAATTTTTCAAGAAGGTTCTGTGTACCAGTCAGTGGCGTAACTACGTTTTATGAGACCCCCGCTAGAGAATAACCAGGGCCTCCGCCTTAACTTCCTTTGTGGATTGATAGATAACATAATAAATCACCATACTTCCTTGTGTGTGTGAATAAGGAGTTAAATGCATGCAACTACTAGGCCTAAATGTTTATAAATGGAAACCAGTTTGTTATACATATAATTTTGACACCTCCCAATATGTCAGGTATCATATTGCGGTAAAATCTGGATCACCCTATATAATATAAAAATTAGGGCTGTAGGTAGAAGTGTATTTTCTGGTGTAATTTTTGATTTGGTCGTATTTAGTGTCAAGAAAAAAATTGTTGTTAGGTTAGGTTAGGCCGTGAATTGTAGTATATTAATTTTTGTGTCATTATGTATGTTTTCCTGTGTTTTATGATTTTCTCGTGATAAAAATTCGTATTTCAGTATTTTTAATGTCTTTAGAACATTTTCCTATCGATTTTTTTTTTTGCAGTTAGAAGTCATCTATAAAAATTTTATAATTTACTTCGTAAATTTTAGTAATTTCTAAATTCTATATTTTCGGCCATCTTTAACATTAATTTTCAAATATTCCTTTAGACCAAACATTGCTTTCTTCTTCATGCATCATCTGATGTAAAAGAAGAGTTATCAGGTGTCAAAAGTTAATTGGTCGGCACTTTTCATTTTAAATCACGATTTGCTCATTTTATTGTTGTCGAGATTTATCAGCCAATCCCCGTAATCTTTTTGTGAGCAAGATGTCTTTTAAAGCAGCATCCATAGTGGATGACATGGTTTTATCATTGTGAATCTTTTTCGGCAAATTATAAAAGTTTTTGGATTATTTAAGTGGAAAGACTAGTTTAGAAAAGGAGCCAAAGTGGTGAACGTTGAAATTAGTTATAAAACAGCATAAAAAGCAGAGTAACGGAACGAAAAAGGGATAAAATTGGAATAGCGTGCCTCAACGCTATGTACGACATGGAGCATTAAAATTTTGTTTGGTGCTGTCGCTGGATCCCAACAGCGCAATTTTTGAGAGCTGAGAACATTTGCGGACCAGCCAATCGGAAAAATAAGTAACCATATCAGAAATATGGTGGAAGTTGATATCTTGACTTTATGTACGCTTGCTGAAACTCTGTGAGGCCGTGTCGTCCTATTGTCCAGGTTCGACGTCAAGCGGGAAGAATTGAACCCAGACCTTTCTTTTGGTGTGATTAGTCTCGAAATACCCTCCATAATCTGGAGATAGTAAGTATGTTGAATGTTTTGAAGATGCGTCCGGTTAGTGATCAAAAGTGATTTCCTTGCATATTACAATTTGGGTGGCAGTTACGATTAAGTAGTGAAAATTATAGCGATGGTATCCAATTGCTATATGTCTGAGTAATTTCTTGACAGGTGTACTGGGACATGGAAAAATATGGTGGAAGTGTTTATCAAGGTGGAATTAATCCGTGTGGAAAAAATGTACAAGCTTTAAAGATTATATACTCAGTGCTCTTAATAAAATAATAACAAACTTTACAATTGCACCTAGGTGTGATACAGTAAAATAAATCACAAAAACTGATAATTAGAGACAAAAAAAAAAAAAAAACAATAAGTGTGCTCGATTTGAGAAATCTGTAACTTTCTGGAAAAGCGGGTGAGACGATTCCATATATTATTTTACTCCATCTGCCATTTTATTTCTGAGTGTCACAAGAATTTTACTTTGTTCGTTGTTTGTTTAATGTTTAGTGTTAATAATATTTGTGTTAGTGTATAAGTTTATATTTGCAAGGTTTACAATAAAAATGTATAGATACGGTATCAATCTATACATGTAAAGAAAATGGATGAACCAAGCAAAGACATTAATGAGGGGAATCAATCCTCAGAAACCATGGAAATTGAAAATAATTCACCAAGTACGGAAACCAATATAGATAATAACGTAGTTATACCAATCTCAAACAATACAAACATAGCATCGACTTCGACTTCGGCTATTAACAGCCGTAAAAGTGCTTTCATTACTAACAATAATTCTTTCCAATTAGAAAAAGTAAAATATCAACCGCATCACTTAGCACCGTATTATGTCTTCTTAAAGTCAACTAAAGATGACATTGGGAAAAAACATATCATGGGTATTAGTAGGAAATTATCTCTGGCAGAAATACCAGGAATTGAGGAATTAGATAATATAGGTAGAAATCTTCTTAAAGTACAGTTCAGATCAGGGGAAGAAGCTAATAATTTTCTAGAACACGAAATACTCAAACAAATGATTGGGACGCTTACATACCATATCACGTTATTTATTCTACAGGAGTTATAAAGGGAGTAGATCCAGAAATTGAAATTGGAGATCTTCTCAATGACATCAAATGTGATGTATCAGTAACTTCTGCGCGTAGAATTTATAGGAGAACTGATCAATCACAACTACAACCAACCTCAACCATAATTCTTACATTTGATTCACAATCACTTCCTGCTGAAATTAAATTATACTACATAAAGAGAATAGTTTATACTTACATACCAACAATACGTCAATGTGTAAATGGATGCAATAAATTTGGGCATAGGCGGACCAGTTGCCGTCTCAAAAAATTCACCTGTATTAAATGTGGAGGTAATCATCCACCGGAAACCTGTAATAATCCCTTGCAGTGCGTCAATTGTGGTAATGAACATGCAGCAAATTATCCTCAATGTCCAAAACGCATTCGTCAACAAAAAATAATGGAACTGATGGCCAGAGATAAATTATCTTTTAATGAGGCCAACTTAATACTAGGCAAGAAAGACAGAAATGAATCTATAACACAATTGATGGGCAGAAATTCAACGAGAGGTAGTCAGATACAACCCAATACTAATTTCACATCACCTACCAAAACCTATGCCTCAGCGGTAATATTTGAGAACATGCCCCCACTAGTTACTCCTCATTTAGAAACTTTGGAAATTCCTCCGGAAAAAAGAAGACGTAGTCAGATTGACAACACATACACTAGATCAGATGCAAATTCATTTCCAAGAGTATTTCTCTAATTCACGTAAAAACTCCCAGAAAAGTTCAACATTCCAATCAAATAATAGCAAAATTGTATATTCTTACCCAAAACTTGACATGCAAGAATCATTTCTGAACTCAAACACTACTAAAGAAGACAGTCATTTCAAACGAAAATCTGTAGGATATCATAATACTCAAAAGCAAAAACAAATTTCAATGGAGAAAGACTCCTACCAATTAGAATCAAATGAGAGATTAACTCCTAAGCCGAACCATTCGATAAATCAGCTACAATTGAATCAAAGTAAACAATTTACATCATCACAAAATACTAAGCTGGATCAAAGACTACAGGAACGATCCAATCCAAACAACTACAAGATCATGGAAGCAATAAAAAAAATGCTTAGTGCCATTTTTTACAAATACTCTGGATAATAGTCCAAATCCACAACTAGAAATAATCTTATCAAATATTCAATCATGCCTACAATAGACTCTACTAGGGATAAAAATGCATATAAACGATACACTATCCTTCAATGGAATATTCAGAGTATATATGGAAAATTATATTATTTGCAATTTTTAATTAATATTTTTTCACCGGATATAATATTCCTTCAGGAAACATGGTTAAATTTTAGGATACCTTTAAAATTGAAAGAATATACTTGCATCAATCAAATAAGACATGATGAATACGGAGGAATTTCTATCTGTATTAAAAGAAATATTAAGTATCAATCTTTTTCGATAGATTTCAGTCATTTTCATCCCCACATTCAAACCCTAGGAATAAAAGTTCAGAATATTAAATTGATTAATTTATATATTCCTCCAAAAATTCAAACTAATCAAAAAATTTGGGATGAATTATTAAACTCAAATCATAACATAGATTATATTATAGGAGATTTCAATGCCAACTCAAAACTATGAGGAGCTAATAAAAATGACAAATCTGGTAATGATTTGCTAAAATCTTTAACTAATTCGAACTACATTTATCTCAATGATGGATCTCCCACTAGAATCAGCATAAATTCTTATAGTGCACCGGATTTAACACTAACTAAATATACTTATTATATTGAAACAGATTGGCGCACTTAACATCACCCTTACAACAGTGACCATTTACCGATCATATTTAAAACACATTTCATCAAAAATTTGGATTCATCTTCGCAACAAATGACTAAAAACTTTAATTCCAAATTGCAGCATGTACAAACAATTTTCAATGTGAACGAGTATCAAGAATTAATAGAAAGGAAAATATTAAATTCATCACCCCCTCAGAGTATCTTCAAACTTATAAAGAATTCAGTAACGGAATTAAATAAACAAATAAATAAAAATAAAGAGAATATAGGCTTATATAAAGCATATAATAAGAAAAAACCCATATGGTGGAACCAAATATGCCAGAAATATGCCAATGCTTGTCACCTAGCTTATAAGAACTTTCTCAATAACAGGAATAAAACAACATTCATCGAGTATCAACAACAGAAGGCTGAACTAAGGAAAATTATTAATCAAAATTGGCAATCTTTTTGTGATTCTTTATCGGAACGCACTTCGACATATAAAATCTGGTCATTCTGGAGAAAATTTCAAAATTATCATTCAAAACAAGATTCACCGTTACATCTACAAGATTTAGACTGGCTAGAATTATTCCATCAAAAACTAACTCCATGCTCAGCAAATAATAATCGTCTTGGGTTAACAAAATTACTATTTAGCAATAATTCATCAGACTTAAACTCAGAATTCAATATGAAAGAATTACAATTAGTACTCAATAACATTCATCGAAACACAACACCTGGAATTGACGGAATTGGTTATAAACACTATAAAATTTTGCCACTAAAAGGACAGCAATTACTCCTAAAATACTATAACCAAATATGGAATACAGGTAATATTCCACCAGAATGGATAAAGGTATTAATTATACCTATTCCCAAATCACAAGCGTCTCCATATTCTGCAGACAACCTTCGACCAATTTCGCTACTTCCATGTGCTTATAAAATCTTTGAAAATTTAATTCTAAATAGATTAAATTGGTTTCTAGAATATTACCAAATTTTCCCGTATAATATAATTGGTTTTAGAAAAAATCAATCAACATATGATGCATTAGCTTTAATTACATCAGATATTTATAAAGCTTTCATTACCAGGAGGTCAATGTTAACAATTTCATTTGATATAAAAGGAGCGTATGACAATGTAATATTGGACATTCTCATAGGAAAAATGGCAAACCTAAAAATTCCAGAAAAAATAATTCGTATAATTCACAATTCTCTCATAAATAGAAAAGTATTCATCAAACTTAATAATACGTATTCGGAACCTAGAGAAACTTCCTTAGGATTGTTGCAAGGCAGCAAACTAAGTCCAGTATTATTTAACATATATGTACTCGATTTAATAAAACATAATTGGAAGGATAGTAAAATAATATCATTTGCTGATGACGTAATTTTATATAATCTCAATTCCTCAATAGACAATGGAATAAATACACTAGAATTCAACATTACATACTTGGTTTCATGGATGAAAAATAATGGTTTCGATCTTAACTGGAATAAAACCAAATTTATCATATTCACTAGAAAAAGACATAATGTACAAAGGGAAATATCATACAATAATATAAAATTAAAGTCAGAACCTTATATCAAATATTTAGGAATGTATTTAGACAGAAAGCTAAACTGGAATCAACATATTTCTCAGTTAACAAGAAATAGAGAAAAACAATCGCAATTATTTAGATGCCTTTCAGCGAAAAAATGGGGGATTAACCCAATAACATTAATAACAATAATGAAACAAACTAGCCAAGCAAAATTATTGTATGGGAGCATCTTCCTTCACAACAACAATAAAATAAATAACAAAGTGGACCAAATTGTATACAACATAGCAAAAATCATCTTTTCACAACCCTCATACTGCCCAAAATTGGCGATATTAAATGAATCCAAATATACTAATTTTTCAATAGAAACTTCCAAGATATCAGATAAATTTATTATAAAAAGCTTTAGTAAATCAAGATCATCTCTCATAGCAAACTTACAAAAAATAAATATGATACTAAGAAAAACTAACACGCCTTACAAGAAGAACAAACCATGGATTTTAATGTCATACATTAAATTACAAAAATATGATCTGATAATTCATAAAATACCATCAATCCCATGCTATGCATGGAAATACTCAATAAATTTGGTTCAAATAAAATCGATAATTCCGCCATACTACAATTTTAGAAATGTGGGAATACAAAATAGTATTTACCAAAATATTTGGGAATATTATATAGAAAAATATGGTAAAGAACATTCACTAATTTATACAGATGCCTCAAAATTTGAAAATACGAATGTAGGTGCAGCTATTTACGTAGAAGAAAGAAAGATTACTCAAAAGTTTCAACTTCCAAAATATTTGACAATTTTTGATGGAGAAGCATTCGCCATACGACAAGCTCTACTATACATTAAAAAAAACCATATACGCAAAGCAATAATATGCACGAACTCCTTAAGTGTAATCAACGCTCTAGGTAATACTCACTAGAATTATAAAGTTTCATGGATTATTCTCAATATAAAATATCTTTATTCATCCTTGATTAAAGAGAACTACTCAATACGTTTTTTATTTATAAGATCACATGTAAACATAAAAAATAGCGATATAATAGACCTAGCCGCTAAGAAATCATGTACAGAAGGAAACAGAATATCACTAAAAATCAGTCCTCAAAACCTAAATTCAGAATTAAAAAGCATAGTAGAAAATGAAATTCAAAGTTACAAAACTCAACATACAAATCCTCCAGGAAAGCTATATTGGAGTATACATTATAACAGAAATAAAAATTTCTATCAAACTCTACAAACCTGGTCTAGAAGAGAAGTTATTATATACTATAGATTACTATTTGGTACTGCTTTGACTCCATACAAATTATATCAAATCAAAAAAAAGGAAACCTACCACTGTTGGTGCGACAAAGGTATTGGAACTCTGAACCATATATTATTTGAATGTGAATTGTACCAAAATCTAAGAAAAACCTATATGAAATTTTGATCAAAGCTCATGAAAATACTCCAATTTCATATAAATTTATATTGGCATCTCATAATTGGAATTCAATAAAAATGATTATAAAATTCTTGATAGAAACTGGTATCAATATATATATATATATATATATATATATATATATATATATATAAAATCACTTCATACTATCAACTCTACAGGCATAAACATATAGGAATCAACAAGAATTAATTAAAATTAACATAACAATTCAAAAGGAAGAATTACAATAAAAGATTAGTTAAAAAAAAAGAAGAAGACATATTTATAGAAACTTAAAGTCAACGAAGCTATATTATGATCAAGAAAAATGCAATCAATACAGCAGGAATTAGAAACCAAGTTAAATTTGGACATGGGCAATTTGGAAAATAAATAAATAAAATAAAAACCTCTTCCATCAGCATAAGCAATATAGCTTCAAAAAATTATCATTCAACCATGATAAAGAATTCACGGATTTACTAAATAAACACACAACTTACATTTATAGCATACTAGCTTATAATAGCTGATGCTGTATAAGGAACACCGATGATGGTGAAGAAGACAAGAGTAATTTCTTTGTTCCCTATAGAGCTGCTTTTCCGAGCACGCACATGTAAACAAACAGCTTCTCTTTGGAAAAAGGGGATTTACAGAATTATCTATCATGTACGATTTTAGTAGTATCTTTAGTATCTTTCGTCTCAATATGCGATGTAGAGAATAAATAAATCCATATAGAAAATTTCTATACCACATTTTAGGCTTGCATAACATTAGATTTTTTAAAAAAATAAGAAATACATACAAAATTAACCATGTAGTATCGTAATCATACATACAGATTAAAATGAGAATTCGGTAGTAACGTGTTCTGAAATGCTATAGTTCATTTTTTCATTATTATTTTATACATTATCAAAAGAAATGGAAAGATATGTATTTGTGTGTACAGTTGCACCAGTTCACTGATGGTACGGGGCTCGCATCTCGTCTCTTATATTCATTCATTAAAAAAAAAATCAAAGTTTTGCTGTTCACCTTAAAAGAATTTTGAAAGCTAAATTAGAGAAAGTAATAGGACCTAGCCAGAGTAAATATACCTGTTCACTTTTTCCGAGACGTCCTCACCAGCTAATATGTGCAGATACATATAATGTGATTTTTTTTGTTTTGTTTATGTATAAACCGTACTTGTGTGTAGCTTAAGTTTAGGTTAAATTAGGGTAAAAATATAATGTTGATGTGTGCTGATTATCAGCTGATATGTAATAAATATTTGTATAGCAGTTTAGTATTCCTGCTTAAGAAATTCGTAATGACTAGAATACTCGTATAATTTGTGTAAAAGAAGTAATGCAACACACAAAAATGAAGGAACAGGATGTCAAATTCCCTGCATTGCAGATATATACTGAAAGTTTGTTGCTAATGCATACTAATTCGTAATGGAAATAATTAGCGGTGACGTAGTGACAAAGTTAATTTGTAAAATTTTAAGTAAACATTTGTGGTGATGAATGCTTTGATTTTTACGGTAAAATACGCTTTGTCGGATTTAATATATTAAATGTAATGCCAAGAGAGAAGGTGAACATGCAATATATAATAACCAAAGAAATGTAACATAATTGTACGCATTAATTTTATATCCTAAAACATCAATTAAATTAATAACAATCAAAATACTTTTTTTATTTCAAACAGATAAAGTGAAAAACCAGTAATTTAGGGAAATCAAGATATGTTTGAATAGAAGTAGTAGAAGGGTAGATTCAGTAAACAAGGGTTTGTAGTGATTACAGAGAAAAGGTTAACAGAAAGTTAAATGGTACAGATAACGTTTGAGGGGAACCCAAAAGTAGACATAACAACCTTTCCAAATTTTGTTCTTTCCTTTCCGTCGTTGTGCGGAATTATTCAAAATTTTCACACACTACCCCTTTTGAGTTCAGCGTTCCGACATGATAGGGGAGTGCACGAATGTTTTGTGGGTTGCCAGACCCATTTCTGTGGGGGCCCAAACAGACTTGTGACTGGTTAAACTTGCAATGCATTTGGACACACCTCAATCCAGGGAAGGTGAACGTCATACAAGACACAACTCAGATGCGTAATAATTACTTTTTTATTTATTTATTTGGGTAGTTATAATTTATTCAATAAGCTTCAGAATGGAAGCTGGACTTAGCTGTTTGCAGTCAGTGAAGTCAGTCTTCATGAAGAGTAGCGGGAATCAATTGAATGGTGTCCTTCTTGCTTTCTTGTCAGCAAAATCCTTTACTAACTCCCGTATATCCATGTTTTCAGCTTCGTCCGCATTTATTGGGAACAGTGTTAGATTACTTAATTTATTTTTGACCATTGTGCTTCCCATATCGTTTCTTTTTATTGATTTCGATTTTGAGAACGACCTATCCGTAGAGCTGACAGAGACAGGGGGTGTCAGAAACAACAAATACTCGGTAATAAATTATGAAAAGGTAGACGCCAATGACTTATATTTCACAATTAAAAGCCTTGTTAGATCAAACACAGAATTCTAAACTCTTATGCGCTCCCTTGGAAGTGTCGGTTTCGCGCTATAGTAGTTACGCCCCTGGTACCAGTATTTCATTTTCTTCTCCACCAGTTTTCTTCTCCTACAAGTAAACCTATCGATGTCGAAATCTAATTTCCTGACTAAACTTGGCAGAGAAGTGTGGAATATCAAGAAAAGAGCGTAAGCAAAATTTAAAATGCTTTCATCCATAAAGACGGCCACAGTGGGCAAAAATCTGATTGATCGAAACAAGCCATAACAATATGTTTCAAGTTTGAAAATTTCATTTTATTTGTAAAACAGGTAAATTGATGAAAAACGGAAACACATTAACCGACAACGGGAGGAAGTAGACATCTATTTGAGGGTATGCTTATCATTGCTGCCATCTTGTATCTCTCTCAACTTTATTAAATACGAAGAGGTCATGTAATATATCAAATTGAGCTTGAATTTTACGAGAAATACAATGGTGAAGTCCATGTTTGCATAAGTGTATATTTCTAAGACATAATGAAATGGATATTGATGTGAATTCGTTGGTTCAAAGATTTCTTAAAAGCTATATCTTTTTGAAAAGAATTCAAGTCAGGAAAACCTAATGTACGCTTGTGAGAACATCGTAGGTAGCTACTTATGAAAGGTATAATCAGCTTGAAATCGTTATCGACCGCAGACAAAATGAAATGGTGATGAATCGAGCACAAACCTTAAGGAACTGATGGAAGATGGATGACATCAAGGGCGCCCAACAGGGGAGGCAAGGTGGGCGCTCGCCCCCCCCCCAAAAAGAAGAAATTCTACTTGGGAATATCGAAAACCCAATAGAATTTTTACATTAGTTACAGCAAAATTTGAAACGTTACTTATACTTGCCCCCCTTGGAAACCACAACATGGGCGCCCTTGGATGACATATTTTCGATTTGATTATTTGAGTTAAAAGACAAACTTTCATAAGCAGCCACTTATTCAGTAGGCACTAGTATACATTTCGTTTTCCTTTATTTTTTTTAATGAAAAAGAAACGAAATTCATACACGGAATTTTCGCAGGATAGGGCAAGGTTTGTCCTCTGGTTTTGTATTTTTAATATAGCTATAATAAGAGAAAGGATATGCAAATAAGGCTGATTTATTAGATGCCATCTCGGTATTCACGGTAGAATCACATAATCAGTAAGAACGCCAGGATCATTTACTTAGTGGGTGTTCAAGATAAAAGAAGGTGTGCACCCAGAATAATGACATACATTTTCACACAAAGTCAAAGAAAATATTTTTATGCCCAGGGGAGTGTGTGAGGAAATTTGTTGGGCAGTATTAGGGATATTGAGGTGGTGCAGAATACTCCCTGGTAGGGATGCGCACGAGTCGAGACATGTCTCGCATCTCGACTCGACTCGACTCGAATTCGAGTCGAGACACACTTTGTAAAATACGAGACGAGTCGAGACACGAGTGGAGTGGAGACAGCTCGTAAAAATCTCGACTCGACTTGAATGTCTCGAAAATTTTTCTATAATTTTTAATATTATTTTGAAGGAAGTACTCATTCAGAAACACTCGGCACGAGAATTTCGGAAACTGCAGGACTTGTCAGGTGTTCGAGGGGTGCTGTAGTGAGTGTCTTCAACAAGTGGAGAAACCAAGGCGAAACGACGTCCAAATGTCGAGGTTTTGAACGCCCACAACCCACGTATATATGTCGGACGTTGTATGTTGAGCAAATTGGTAAAACAAGACAGGCAGCGAACTGCGTCGGAACTAACATCAGAGTTTAATGCTGGGCCAAGTACAAGTGTGTCTGAACTAGTATAAAATTTCCGGAAATTTTGAACCTGTTGGTAAAAAAACGTTTTTTTTATTTCTTTCCGGAAAAATTGGAAACATTGAAGAAATAAAAGAAATGTTTGTATTAGGTCAATTTTACTAGTAATGAGTCCTTTTTTTCACAAGCGTGAAAAATATAAGTTCAAAAATTTCAATATTGCGAATATTAAAATACAGCACACGAAAATAAAACTATTCCAATTATTATCTGTATTAAAATACTAGATTTATGTCCCCACAGAAAAAGTTTATATGATTGTCTCCAGTCCTTTCGACAATGAGATATTGAACCCACAAGTGCTAGAAACGTGCCTTTTCATTGGTCAATTCCAAATCTTGTGTAAATTGTCCAGTTTTAATAAATATTTTTTAAAAAAACATGGCCATTAGTTCTTAATTAAGATTTTAGGGGTACACTGGAAGTACTAAAACTTTTTAAAAGTAATGCTTCATACCCTACGAGTTATATATTCTAACATCACATGGTTGTATATCTCTCAGGTGTTTGTTTCATGGCCAAATGATAAGAAAACGAAGGATAACCATTTCTCCAGTCTAAGATGAATCTTCATGGTTTGGAGTTTTTTTAAAAAATGACCTCCGTATAAAACTGGCATAATTAATTGTGTGTGTAATTTATTTACTTATTACATAATGCATGCAAAAAGAAAGAAAACACTGGTTATATATGAATTAGAAATTCCAACCACAAGTCGGCTCAAATCTTGAAAACGGTGCGAGATATTGAAAAAAAATATTCAAAAAAATTCCCCTTTATGATACCCCTTGCCGATTTTTATGAAGGCGTTCTTCGCTTGTATCTGTAAAGGGACATGTACAAATATGAGGAATGACAAGGAGATCCATGCTTATATGTGAATGATGCGCTGTGTAGATAGCACAGGTTCAGCTAGTTGAAAATTAATAGTCTGCACTTATTTCTGTTATGTCCTTTATTCGTGGATGTGCATTAATTACAGAAGTTACAGTTACAGTTACATGCATTAATTACAGTTACATACAAACCTACCAACATGAAGTGTTCTGTTGCAACAAATAGGTCTCTTGAATAAAACTCTGGGAAGTTTTGTTAATTTTAACCAAATTACTTCTTAAGAGAAAGAGCAGTAGGCAAATTTCACTAATACTCATGCACTAAAACATATAATTACTATTTTTTTAATATTTTAATGTAGACACATATAAACTTTATGTACAAAATCCTGAATGTAAACAAATACATGTTTTCTAGTGCGACAGATTATCTATTACAATCAAAATGAAAGTGACTATGTTTCTAACAATATCTCTTGAATCATCAGACCGACCTCGATAAAAATTTTAACATAGATGAGGTTCGGGATGGTTTCTATCATTTTACTTTGAAGGTGCAACTTGAGAGAAGGGGAGAAAGGAAAATGACACATTAGTGTCGAATCCACAATTTTCGTTGTTGCTGAAATGAACAATGACACTTCCATGCCATTCAAATCAAAATTCAGCCCCACAACTTGGAGGACGGAGGAGATATATAAAAATTATTGAAAATGACCGATAGTAGTATCGAATCGATAGTTTTCGGGGACGCTAAGATGACCAGTGACACTTCTGTTGCAGTTTAAATCCAAATTCAGCCCCGCAACTTGACGGAACGGAGAAATATATATATAGACAATGGCGGATCCAAGGGGACTATAGGGGCTATAGCCCCCCATTGACGCTCAGGTATACACCGGATAAAATGGGCTTTAATCCTGCTTTACACTGGATAAAACGGCAAAATATGGTTTTGCCCCTCCCTTGATCATATCCTGGATCCGCCCCTATATATATATATATATATATATATATATATATATATATATATATATATATATATATATATATGTCTATTTTTATGTCAGTACGCAACGGTATGGCATACTGGCACCTTGTAATGGTAGCGGAATATTTCCTTTTCTGTCTTAAAATGGGTTGACAAGAAACTTAAAAAATATCAAATAGTAAATGTATAGGTTTATTGAAAATCAGAGTTTTTGTTTGTTTGTTTTCGTTTTCTTTTTTCTTTCAGGAGAAAGAGCTGCGAATCTCTGCTCCTTCTTGAAGCCAATTAATAATATTCAGGGATCTTTCCCTCGCTGGTGCGTCCTCTTGCTTCCATTTGTTTATTCCTTTTTCGCACAGTAATATGAACCACAAAGGCTCTGAACCGACCAGATTTTTTTCTGAAAACACTGATATCTCCCAACAAATTTGTCTGTTGCTAATTCAATGGCCATTAGAGATGGAAAGTTGAGGGTTGAATTCTTAGATAAATAAAGGAATAAGGCAAAAGTGGACGGTGAGCAAAAATCAGACTCTCTCTCTCTTTCCCAAATGGGCTTTCAGTAAATGGAAATGTGCATTCAAGATGCAGAAATATAGAAAACTAGCAGCGTTCACCCCGCTTCGCTGGGGTCACCCCGGAACGCAATAAACCTTGTTAATTAGATAATTTTTACTTTTTCGCTTTCAAGTGATATGATAAAAACCATAGTAGATTGCAGTAAATGTTAACATTATATCGCCTGTCATTTATGTTAACCCGCCCCGCTTCGCTGCGGTCACCCCAACCCGCCCCGCTTCGCTGCGGTCATCCCGGAACGCAATAAACTTTGTTACTTAGATAATTTTTACTTTTTCGCTTTCAAGTGATTTATAGCGCCTGTCAGTTATGTTAACCCGCCGAGTCACAGGGTCATGCGGGTTGCATATAAATACGTTTATTTTTATACCTATGATGAACTAATAACAAAGGATTTGTACGTATGGACACCTGAATGGTCAATTATCTCAAGACACTGGTAATTGAAAATTAAAGTGATATGATAAAAACCATCTAGGGTCCACATCCTAACAACCCCCCAAAAATGAAAGAAATCGGTTCAGCCGTATTAGCGTGATGAGCGCACAAAGGATTTTTTGTACGTATTGACACCTGATTGGTCAATTATCTCAAGACACTGGTAATTGAAAATTAAAGTGATATGATAAAAACCATCTAGGGTCCAAATCCTAACAACCCCCCAAAAATGAAAGAAATCGGTTCAGCCGTATTAGCGTGATGAGCGGACAAAGGATTTTGTGCGTTCTCTTTTATATATATAGATGTTCATTCTATTATTCATCATTCTATCATTCATTCAATTATCTATACAAGCCGGCTACGAGTCTTTTGTTTTGGTCACGGGTTCAGTCCAAACTACCCTTTCCCCCTACCAATTTTACGATTTAGGATTTACCTTCTTACGGGCTATGTAGCCTACCGAAGGACCACACAGATGCTACCGAAGCTATTGTGCTATAGTTTCTTTGTATGTTTTGGCAGAAACTTCTTTGGATATCGAAGCCCGTTCACTTTTGTTGCTTGCGGACACGTTGAGAAAAGCAATTTAGCAAATCAAGCTTTCTGTCTAAAATATTAGTTTTTTTTTCGCATTGAGAGGCAACTTCAACTCGTCGCGCTCTCGAGATTGTGCTCAATTACAGGTGGGAAAGATTGAAATTCCGACCACAGTGGCTCCAGAGATAGTGTGAATCTGAACATTTTGCAAGCGGCCTCGGTTTCGGGAACACTAAAACGTCGTGGGATGAATTTGAGCAATGAAGTATCTTTCATTTAGTTGGTCATGTGATTTGTTGCGTGGTGTGGCAGATAAGAAAGCTGTAAATATTTTCGAATTATGAAAATTTTAATTGAATCTTAAACGTACGTATAAGCGTGTAGTGTGGAGAGGAACGTCGAGTAGTTATCTTCAAATATGACAAAAAAATATAATCGCTATTTTAAAATTGCCAAGGACCATGTGAGTACATTTCTAATCCTATGAACCATGTTTTAAAATATTATGTTGTCTTTTCGTATTTACGTTGCTGTCTGGAATACGCTATAAAACGTAGATATTTCAACAGGGACGAACGCAGGGGATGGAATTTGGGGGTCCGAACCCCCGAATTCGATTTTTGTGCAAATTTAGTCTAATTCTAGGGGCAAGTTTAAAAATTTTAATATAATTTATCCTCAAATTGAACTTGAACCCCCCGAATACCTTTGACCCTTCCGAAATAAATAGGGGTGCGGTGTCTCAGTGGCAGAGCGTTCACCTCCGGTGCTTAGGGTCCCTGGTTCGATCCTAGCTAGCGCCGTGTGGACTTTGTGGTAGACAAACACCGCGCTTCTGGGTTTTCTCGGGATTCTCCTGTTTCCTTCCACTTTCTTCATTCCACCATTCCATTCATTTTTCATTATCTAAGTCTCCTTTAGCCTAACCAGCATAATCGTGGGACGTAAAACTTAAAGATTTCATTACATTTTTCTTCCGAAAAAATTGCTGCGTACGTGCTTATATTTCAGTTATCCTTTAATGAAAATGCTGTTCTATTCAAAAGTGTAGGGTTTGAAGTCTGAACATTGGGAACTAATTGTCCTATATATTGTGCTCATTATTATTATTATTATTATTATTATTATTATTATTATTATTATTATTATTATTATTATTATTATTATTATTATTTATTACCCTGAAAGGTATGCAACTAACTCTTTTAACTTTCCAACTCTTTAACCATTGTGAACGTGAGGTCCAGCGTACCGGTACCTTTATTATATATATATATATATACAGAGAAAGATACATGATCGAAAATGGCGGTCGAATCCATGCTTTTCGGGGTCTCTGAAATGAACAGAAGATGCCGTTTAAATCCACAGCTTCAGTCCCATTAGTACTCCTAAGAGGGGACGGGAAAAGGTAAAGGTAATTAAAAATTACCGACATCAGTGTCGAATTAATAGTTTTGGGGCTCGATAAGTTCATTGGTGACAGTTTTGGTGGAAGGAGGCGGGGGGACCCCGAGAAAACCCACACACAATTGTTTGTATACCACAAGCAGAATTTGGCGCGAGCTAGGATCCAGCCAGGGATTCCACGCACCTGAGGTGAGCGCTCAACCACTGAAGTAGCACGGCTTTTTGTTGTCTATCAAGTATTTGTATTAAAATTATATCTGTTATTTATAATAATATATTCTTGCTAATAATACAATATAAATACATAGTATTATTTAGACTTACATAAGTGACCGGATATCTGAGCGACCAAACTTAAATACTAAATACTTCGCGAAGAAACGGGAATTTCATAAATAATAAAAACTATGCTCTGACTCTACAGCTCATGGGGATCTATGGCTGGCCAGGTGAAGCGCTTCAAGTTAGTAGTTCTAATGCTTGGTTAGGACATCGGTTCTCAGGGACTATTATTTCTGGCTTATAGATCTCTACCGCATTTTCGTGAATGCAGTCTTCAATATGATGGTAAACACAAGGGTACTGTGGTCCCACGGGACTCTAACCTTAGACCATACGCACCGAAGTGTATATTAAATGTTGTAGATATGTTATCAGTTTTGGTTAAATGAATAAATAACATTAAAGTATTTTTAAATAATAATAATGTTGACTAGTTTGAACATTAATTATTATTATTATTATTATTATTATTATTATTATTATTATTATTATTATTATTATTATTATTATTATTATTACAAGTAATAATAATAATCCATTAAAATTTCAACTTTTTGGAGACTCCATGAAGCATTAGTGTGGATCGCTGAACTTCTCCCCCCCCCCCCCACCACCATTTTCAAATGATTTCGCACCCTGTTTCGAATAGATTCTCGGTTTTAGAAGATTCGGAGTGCACTAGTGTTGAGGATACCTGGATTGAAATTAGATATAGCATTAAAATTCCAGCAAAAGAAAAATTGGGACACGCGGAAATACGTAGGAACAAACCATGGTTCGACCAGGAATGCATAAAATTAGCAGAGAAGAGAAAACAAGCAAAATTACGCTGGCTACAAAATCCGAATGAAATAACTACACAAAATTTCGCAGATATCAGGCGGGAAACTTTTAGAACAAAGAAACGCGATTTTCTGAAAGCTAAAATTAAGGAACTTGTAGATAATAGCAAAAATAAAAACATCCGGGACATGTATAAGGGAATCAACGAATTTAAGAAAGGCTATCAACCTCGTGATTATATATTAAAGAAATCTGACGGTACAGTTCTCACTGACACGGATAGCATCTTAGATAGATGGAAAGATTTCTTTGACGATTTGCTTAACACGCAACCAAAAACTAATGTGCGTAGCAGGGGTGTAGCCAAGGGGGGCCCATCGGGGCCGGGCCCCCCCAAATGGTTTTCTGCCCCCCCCCCAAATGACCAGCTTTTAAAACATCATAGTAAAATTATCTCGCTTCATTCATTTACAAGTAACAAATTTTATTGACAATTAATAATTTATGGTAAAATAGTAAGGAGAAATATTGTTTTTTCCATACCGATCGAAAAATAGTATAGTATCTCTTCCTTATACCAATACAAATATAGGATACTTTTCTTTGTGACAGCAGGTTACACAACTTACTCCGATTTATATGCTTTAACAAGTATATTTTTATATGCTTTAACATGTGTTTTAAAAGATATAGAGGATGGAAAATTTGGTGAGAAACAATGTTTTTATTCAATTTGGATTTCATTCGCTCTCTCTTTTATTTCTACTCATTGTAATATTTTTTTTTTTTTTAAGTCACGAATAATAAATATTTTTGTCAGGAAACCGTAAAGAAATTAAGTGAAATTTCAAAGAAAACCAATCTTGTGTAGATAGGTTCTGTATACAAGGTCTTAAATTTAAAGGTAACCAAGAAAAGTTTTGTTGCTTTTTCACCCACCACCTTCGAACATTGATATGTCACCTAACCTGGAAGATCAAAAATAGTCCCCATCAGCATCGACGACCTTCTGAAACCGTTCTGGAAGGCCATGGAATCCATTGCGATAGAACTTGGTGGGCCGTGAAACGAAGAAAGTATCAGATGCATTTTGGACTTTTACTAGGGATTTGAACTGGCGTCCTCTAAGGTGATTGTCCAAAGAATGGAACAGGTGATAATCGGACGGTACACTACCCGGGGAAATATAGTGGTTCCAATATCGTTTCCCATCCAAGGCGGAAAATGGTGTCCTGAGTCATCCTAGCCACGTGGGACTTAGCGTTGTCGCGTAAACGAGGACCCATTTGCAATTCAGAAGTGATGGCTCCAGAGTTTTGAGTTTTTGTTGAGCACAGCTCAACTACTGACACTACACAGTTGCATTGATACTCTGACCAGCTGGTAGCAGTTCCCGATGCACGATGCACCAAACACACAGAAGGACCTTATTCTGGTACAGTGCTGGTTTCGGCTGTTTTGAAATCGGTTCATGGGATGCTAACCAATGATGACGGCACCGCGGAGCTTCGTATAGGACACACTTTTTATCACATGTCAACGCCCTGTCCAGAAATAGCTCCGAAACAGTAAATAAACACAGGCGACTGCCGCGTTTCCTTCTGGCCCGGAGTCAAAATATGTGAGATCCATTGACCCAACTTGTAGTGCTTCACAAGTTGATGGATGTGCTGCCGAATGGTTTCTCCACACACTGAATTGTAGTCCCAGTTCCTCTTTGTACATGTGTGGGTCTTCCGGCACGTGATGTTTTCGGGTGTTTCGTCATCGTCCTTAAACTTGTTAAACCATCGCTGCAATGTCCGCGTCGCCACGACACCCTCACCAAAGGCCTGGCATATCTTCTGTCCTGCTACAGCGTCGTTTGACTTCCATTTGAACTCGTTCAGCATACATGCTCTTATGACGCTCTGTGGATGTCCCATGTTCTCTCTGTCTTTACGCAAGTTCACGGTGTGTCTGAATTGCCACAACCAGGTAGTATGTTGGATATACCCACACCAACAACTGACGTTCGCCTTATCTCCACTCGCATTCAACTCACGGTGTGAGGTCCAATTGAACACAGACTTCCACGAAAAGGGACAGAACTTTATTGGTTACCTTTATAGTTATGCACAAAAGTATAGCGTTTGGTCCCGGGCAGTAGTTCTTGATTAAGCATAATAAAAACTATCTTGAATATAATTTATGGTTAATAATAATAATAATAATAATAATAATAATAATAATAATAATAATAATAATAATAATAATAATAATAATAATAATAATAATAATAATAAGCTAAAATAGTGTATTTAGTTTTCCAGAAGAAAACCAAAATTTTCCTTTCTTTCAGACCTCAAAAACACTAGCAGCAACACTTTTTTTTTTTTTTGCTTTGTGCATTGTAGCTGGCCCCCCCTCAAAAACGACGGGCCCCCCTTACACAAACCAGCTGGCTACACCCCTGGTGCGTAGAGAAAATGAGATACGCACCGCAGAACCGTATATTCCAGAACCCAACCGAATAGAAGCAGAAACCGATATAAAGAAATTAAAGAAACACAAATCTCCGGGTGTAGATGAAATTCCGGCTGAGTTAATTTTAGCTGGAGGCGAAAAATTGTGGAACAAGATACACAAACTCATTCTCCTTATCTGGAACAAGGAAGAATTGCCACAAGAGTGGAAAGAATCAATCATTGTTCCAATTCACAAGAAAGGCGACAAAACTGACTGTAATAATTATCGAGGCATTTCTCTTCTGTCAACATCCTAAAAAATCCTTTCAAATATTCTATTAGCAAGACTGACCCCATACGCAGATGAAATTATTTGAGATTATCAGTGCGGATTTAGACGAAATCGATCAACTATCGACCAAATATTTACCATTCACCAAATAGTCGAAAAAAAGTGGGAATACAATACCCCGGTGCATCAACTATTTATTGATTTCAGAAAGGCGTACGACTCGGTTAGGAGAGAAACATTATAGAACTTGAAATACCGAGAAAGCTAATTAGATTAATTAAGATATGTTTAAATGAATCCCAAAGTAAAGTCCGGGTAGGAAAATTTTTGTCCACGAGCTTTCATGTCGAAAATGGCCTGAAACAAGGAGATGCATTGTCGCCATCATTATTTAACTTTGTTCTGGAGGAAAATTAAAGATAGCAACCAGGGCCTAGAGTTGAACGGTATTCACCAGGTTATGGCATATGCTGATGATGTAAATTTAATAGGGGATGATAGAAGAATAGAAAGAAATACAGAGAAAACTAAATACATGGAAGTGCGTCGGGACAGTAATACAGCAAATTATAGATGCGTTAAAATATTAAATAATACTTTTGATAAAGTGGATAGTTTCAAATATCTAGGATCAATATTAACAGAGGAAAATCATATCCACGAAGAAATTAAATGTCGACTAAAAGCAGGGAATTCGTGTTACTATTCGGTTCAAAATGTCTTGTCGTCACGAATTCTGTCGAGGAATTTGAAGCTTAAAATATACAAAACGATAATCATGCCTGTTGTTTTGTATGGCTGCGAAACATGGTCACTTGCTCTGAGGGAAGAACATAGACTGAAAGTATTTGAGAACAAGATCCTGAGACGAATATTCGGATCCAAGAGGAACGGGAATGGGGAATGGCGGAAACCTCATAACGAGGAACTACAGGGTGTCCGAGAAGTCCTTCCCTGATTACAGAAATTGATAACTCAGGCTAGAAATAAGATAGAAATATGAAACTGGTGTTGAATTGTTTACAAACTATAAAAGTTTTGGTCACATCAGTACACTTCCACATGAACACCCTTGGTAGCACGTAGCACATCTAGGCGATATTCAATTTCCATCCACACATTAGCCAACATCACTGGAGGGATCGATGCAACGACTGTGGTTATTCGTTGCTGCAGGGTTTCAAGATCTGGTACACGTGTTCGGTAGACCTAACACAGACAAAAACTTTTATAGTTTGTAAACAATTCAACACCAGTTTCATATTTCTATCTTATTTCTAGCCTGAGTTATCAATTTCTGTAATCAGGGAAGGACTTCTCGGGCACCCTGTACATAACTTATATGGTTTACCCAACATTGTTGTTGTCGTCAAGTCTAGGAGGCTTAGGTGGGCGGGTCATGTAGCTAGAATGGAAGAAAGTAGAAACGCTTTCAAAGTCTTGACTGGAAGACCAATCGGAAAACGGCCATTAGGAAGACCTAGGCGCAGATGGGAGGACAATATTAAGATGGATCTCACAGAGATTGGAATACAAAGTAGAAACTGGATGCAGTTAGCTAAGGATAGAAGTCAGTGGAGAGCTTTTGTGAACGCGGCATTGAACCTCCGGGTTCCATAGGAAATAGAGTTAGTTAGTTAGTTAGTTAGTTAGTTAGTTAGTCTCACATTTTCAACCCTTTAATATATGTGTAAATAAGATCATATCTCTTTTTGAGTTATTCGAAAAACATACAAATAACAAAGAGGGAGGAGTTTACCAGAAATCCGAAAAATAAAAGAAGTAAAATTAAAACCTGTTGCTTTAAGTATTTTTTTATGTTAGCAAAATACATTGTATAATGCTGTAAACATGTTACAGCAAGTAAGATTACTAGCATCAGACGAAGAAATAGTTTTTTAAATTATATTTTCCGGTTTTTGTTAATATTACCGAACAAATTATTTTTTATTAATGGCTTCAAAATTTTTGGAAATTTTACCGATCTCGATAAAATTTTCAACATAGATGAGGTTCGGGATGGTTTTTATTATTTCACTTTGAAGGTGCAACTTGAGGGAAGGGGAGAGGGGAAATGACATATATTAGTGTTGAATCGATAGTTTTCGGGGTCGCTGAGATGAACAGTGACACTTCCGGCCGTTTAAATCCAAATTCAGTTCCATTAGTACTCTAAGGGGAAATGGTGACATGTAAAGATAATTGAAAATTACGGATATTAATGTCGAATTCATAGTTTTGGGGCTCCATAAGTTCATTGGTGACAGTTTTAGTGCCCTTTGTGTCCAAAATGAAACGTATTCTAACCGTGCGAAAAACGGGTATTCTGCTAGTCTGTAATAATAACGAACGGAAGTTTCATATACTCAACCCTTTAATATATTTCTCGCTGCTCAAATTTACTCACTTGTGCGGTATATGTGTGTATATGTAAATAAGATCATCTCTCTTTTTGAGTTATTCGAAAAATACATAAAGAATAAAGAGGGAGTTTACCAGAAATCAGAAAACTAAAAAGTAGAATTAAGTCTTGTTCCTTTAAGTATTTTTTCGTTAGCGAAATACATTGTATATACAGTAGGACGTCGATAATCCGAATGCGTTCCCTAGAAACTTTTTATATTTTGTCTTAATATAACGCTAGCGATAAACAATAGTGTGTTCGTCGACATTGTTTGAAGTCAGTGTTTTTACAAAAGTTCATTCATACGTAATTGTTTGTCATACATATTTTTATTTTTTTTTTTATTTTCTCTTAGGCCTATAAGTTT
The DNA here is from genome assembly GCF_964235325.1 of Thermobia domestica. Classification (NCBI taxonomy): domain Eukaryota; kingdom Metazoa; phylum Arthropoda; class Insecta; order Zygentoma; family Lepismatidae; genus Thermobia; species Thermobia domestica. The sequence goes on from NC_137464.1 coordinate 256,099,797, forward strand.
TAAGTGTGACTTACAAGATCAGTTTAATTTAGTGTACGAGAAAGTTCTTCAGAAGTATTAAATGTAAGTAGCCTTTCATACGGTATTGTAATTACTGTATGTACTGAATAACCACTGTATCGATAGAAGAACATACCGTACAGTATATGTAAACCTAAATAGCATTTTCTTGGTCATTTTCGAAAATCCGAACTACTTGTGGTCCCAATTAGTTCGGATTTTCGATTTCCTACTGTATATGCTGCAGACATGTTACAGCAAGTAAGATGACTAGCATCAGGCCAAGAAATAGTTTTTAAATTATATTTTCCTGTTTTTGCCAATATTTCCGGACAAATGATTTTTTCCAATGGATTCAAAATTTCCGGAAATTTTACATAGAACAAGGAAGACATCTCTATAAAATACATGTTTGATTTAACATATTAACTGAAATGATTCTGGCCCTGTTATTTTAACACTTCCCTGCCATCAAGGAGGAACTTCATAAGATTGCTCAAGATAATTTTAATGCGTCCATACTAATTAAGCTAACTAGGATTATATTTTAGTTTATTTTGTAGCCATAACTCCGTTCTATCACGGTGCTAACTTTGAAGTGTTTGGATGGGTTGTGCACAAAATTTCCCTATTTTAATACAAGAAACATAAGTACTCAATTATCTTAACTCTAAACTAGTAAATACAAAATAGATTTAATTTTGAAAGCATAATATAATAAAATATTCGAAAATTTCAGTTTTACCCAAATTTTCCGTTTTTTTTTTTTTTCAAGTTCGAGAAAACCGCAAAAAACTGGTTTTCTACCCAAAATTTCCGTTTTTTCCCAGGCCTTCACAACACTAGTCTGAACACACAGTACACCGAACACTCCAAACAATGAGCCTCCGCAGCCGACGACCCATTCATGTGCGAATGTTAACACCACGATATCGGCAACTACAACTGAAATGAATACGTGACGATCGCCACTGGACCTTGGTATAGTGGCAGAGCGTTGCATTGTCTAATGAATCCCGATAACTTCTTCATCATGACGATGGGAGGGTGCGAATCCGTCGTATTCCAAGGGAACAGTTCCTTAACACCTGTACTGCGGGACGGAGACAAGCTGGCTGCGGCTTAGTTATTATTTGGGGAACATTGACGTGAGCATCCATGTGTCTAGTGGAGCTCGAGCAAGGCACCATGACGGCCGAGGCGTATCGCACACTGCTTCCAGACTACGCACACCCCTTCATGACGACCATGGTTCCCAACGGTAATAGCATTTTTCGACAGGATAATGCATTATGTCACAAGGCCAGGAGTGTGATGGGGTGGTTCGAGGAGCGCAGAAGCGACTTCCAAGAGTGATGTTCTGTCCCCCATCTCGCCGGATCTGAACCCAATCGAACACATCTGGGATGTGATTGAACGTGACGTCAGGGCGCATCGTCCTCCTCCCCGGAATTTACGGGAATTAGGTGACCTGTGTGTGCATATGTGGTGTCAACTCTCTCCAGCAACCTACCAAGGATCATTGCGTCCATGCCAAGACACTTCGCCGTTGTTATCCGTGCCAAAGGTCGACATACTGACAATTAGTTAGGTAGTCATAATGGTCTGGTTGATGTGTGCGTATATTTCAACTCGTATATTTTGTCTCGACTCGAATTTCGAGACGTCTCGACTCGACTAGTGCGCATTCCTACTCCCTGGACATAATATATATTTCTACAGCAGAAGTTGTAAACGTAAAAAAAAAAAAAGAAACTACTGCAGCATTAAATTCAAAAAATATTTACTTATGTCCGGAAACTTAATACAAAGTATTTATTTACTTGTTAGGGAGAAGCCATACCCTCCCTTATGGAGTCCATGGATATACCTGTACTGCAATATGTTACAAATATTTGGGGCCCTTGCGAGCAGAATGGCATGTATTATGAAGAACCAAGAAAGTTATGTCACATCGATATGTCACCTAAGACGTACCTGGAAGATTAAAAAAAGTCCCCATTAGCATCGACGATCTTCTGCCAACGTTCTGGAAGGCCATGGATTCCATCACGGTAGAACTTGGTGGGCCGTGAAGCGAAGAAGGTATCAAGTGCATTTTGCACTCTACTATGGATTTGAAGTAGCGCCCTCTAAAGTGATTGTCCAAGGAATGGAACAGGTTATAATCGGACGGTGCATTATCCGGGAGTATAGCGGATGCAAGGCGTAGAATGGTGCCCGCGTCATCCTAGCCTCGCGTGGCTTAGCGTTGTTCTATAATAGGAGGAGCCCTTTGCTACTTTGAAGTACTGGCTCCAGAGTGTTGAGTTATTCTTAAACACGGTTCAACTGCTGACAGCACACAATTGAATTGATGTTCTGATCAGCTGGAAGCACTTTCCGATGCATGATACCGCGAGCTGTCCACCAAACACACAGAAGGATCTTCTTCTGGTGCAGCGCTGGTTTCGGCTGTTTTGGAACCGGTTCATGGGATGCTACCCAATGATGACGGCGCCGTGGAGCTTCGTACAGGGCCCACTTCTCATCATATGTCAACACCCTGTCCAGAAGCGGCTCCTTCCTCAGACGAGAGAGCAAAGAAACACAGGTGTCTGCTCGCGTTAATTTCTGGCCCGGAGTCAAATCATGTGGGACCCACCGATCCAACTTTCAAAGCTGCTGGAGGTGCTGTCGAATGGTTTCTCCACTCACACTGAATTGTAGTCTCAGTTCCTCCCATGTCTAGCCACTGTCCGCCTCAATTGTTCCCTGAAGATCTTCATTTTGGACGATCTCCCGGCATGTGGTGCGTCTTCGAGTGTTTCGTCACTGTCCTTAAACTTGTAAAACCACATCTGCACTGTTCGCGTAATCACAACACCCTTACCAAAGGCCTGTCATATCTTCTGTCCCGCTGCAGCGGCGTTTGACCCGAGTTTGAACTCGTACAGGATACACGCAACTATGACGCTCTGTCGAGGTCCCATCTTCACTCTGTCCTTACGCATGTTCACGGTGAACTGAACTGCCACAAACAGGTAGTATGTTGGATATACCCACACCAACCACTGACCTTCGCATTATCTCCATTCGCATTCAACTCACGGTGTGAGGTCTAGTTAAACACAGACCTCCACAAAATGCGAAAGTGCTTTTTGGTTTATAGAGATTGTACCATTCATCACACACCGTGCCCAAAAGACTGGTAACAGCTTGATTGCTGTTGCACCGTCTCCTGCGTAAATTACCATTAACACCAGTGCATAAAGGACACGTGTGTAGTGGTGTAGCACTCAGGCAGCATGGAATCCTCATGAATAACAATGAATCGTGTACAGTGATGACCAAGCCCGTATCCAGGGAGAGTCTAAAGGGCCAGGCCCCTCTAAATTTTTGCTGCCCCCCTAAAATTTTGACGGTAGGCTTGCAAATGAACTATAATTTGGTTTGATCGGCCCCCTCTAACTGCAGCCTCCCCTCCTCCCTATATTTTGGGGCTGGTTACGAGCCTGCTGATGACTCTTAATTCAGCATCACGACAGATGATCATCGCCTGCGTGTATGGCAGCGCGGGGAAGAGATGATACATCCAGCTAATATTGTGAAATACCAGACTGGCATTACTCCTGGTATCATGATATAAGCACACTGGCATCATATAATTTTTCGGTCACTTCTCGCAGTAAGTTACGCAACTTTGAGACATAACGATACGTGGGAGAGATTATGTGTCCGCATCTGTTACCCTTCCCTCGACCATACGCTGATAGAAACTTTCAACAAGACAACACTCAGCTGCATATGGCACGAGTGTCGGTGAACTGTCTACATCATTTTGAGATCTTTCCCAGCCCAGCGACGTCACCTGAACTCTCCCCCATTGAACACGTTTCGGTCCAGTTCGTACACCAAATCAGCGCCACTGGAGAACTATAACATCTCAGAACACAATTATATGAGCTAGGAACTGACAACTGTTGCTTTTGCGACAAATAATGTAGGGTAACAAACAAAAACAAAGGGAGTTCAGTGTCTGATTCAATTCTTACAAGGGACACCCGCGAACTTGAACAAGAGAAACCTGATGAAATGTTCTACAATAACTAATTTCGGGTCGCTGAATCTCGTGCTGATAGTCGGTTTCTATGCAAATCAAGCAGTTAAGCAGTAAGGGCGCCAGATCAGCTCAGGGAATATAGGCTATTTTTCTAGAGAAGGTATGAAAAGAAACGGGAAATTTGAAATGTTCAATGTAATAAATGTGATTAACGATTGACTATACGATATGTAGAAGCTTATATGAATGCCTTACGTAAATCACAGTGTTGCCAACTCATTAAAAATCTTGTGTGAAAATAGTATAGAAGAAAGCGTCAAAAAATGCAATGTATTGTAATACATAAAGAACCGACACATTATTCGGGAATGAGGCCTTGTAATGTTATAAAACAGTGTTGCTAACTTCATAAAATATAAAAGAGGTAATAAACGTAAGGTATAAGCAAAGAAACACTTTCAATCAAAGAAGACAAGTGGTAGTGAATCAGCAGGCACCGAAAGAAAGAGTGGTGTTACTTATTTCTATGTAATACGCAGCATCTGGTAACAGGCGAAATCTTTGTGTATGAACATTAAGAGTAACAGAGTAGTACCGCCATAAAAAAACATTATTATAAGGACCAAAATAAACATGAAACCGTCGAGCTGACGATCACGCGAATAAAATGATACAATATGGAAAAACTTAAAAATATCCTTCTATCATTGGCCTGAAGTGTGTAAGAACCAGTTAACTCTCAACAAGTATGTGGGTTGCCATGGAAGTAGTCCATGCACGAAGACAGTGTACAGTATGGATATTTGACTATCGCTATGGACTCACAGTTAGCATCATCTCTGCATGGTAACAATCCTACGACAAATGCTACACTAATGACATCAAATGACAATATGACTGCCCCGATGTTGTCCCCTGCCTTTTTCCAAGCATACTGAAACATGGGCTTGTGGATCGGTGCTGAAAGTTGAATGTAGATCACGGAGTGCAGCTTGATAATGAAATAAAGTTCGTGTAAATTCATGAGAGATTTGTCACATTGGAGTCGGAAGAAATCAACGATCCGCCGGAAACAGAGCTTCTATTGACGAAAGAACCACCCATCAGGAGGTTGACAATATTTCGTTGTCTTGAGTTGTATTTTCTTCAACATTATATCTTTGTTTGGGAAACACTCTTGTAACAGTGAACGATCTTTGTGTCCGGACCAATGAGTTTGCAACAACAAACACTTCTCATGCTGGTATAGTCGCATTATTTTGACACTTTCTTCCATTACTATTTTCACGCAAGATTTTCAATGAGTTTGCAACACTGTGATTAACGTAAGGCATTCGTATGAGCTTCTACATGTCGTATAGTCAATCGTTAATCACATTTACTACATTGAACATTTCAAATTTTCCGTTTCTTTTCATACCTTCTCTAGAAAATTAGCCTATATTCCATGAGCTGAAGTGGTGCCCTTACTGCTTAACTGCTTGATTTTTCATGGAACCGACTATCAGCACTAGATTCAGCAACCTGACATTAGTTATTGTAGAACCAGTGTTGCCAGAGCTACTGATTTTGCAGGAGATCTCCTGCTTTTTCTACGTTCTACTGATTACTGCGAAAGAAAAGGAAAAGCGAACAATCTCCTTCTTTTTCCTTGCTCGAGAAGTTAAAGAAATATATTATTATTAATATTGAATTTTCATGTTTTCCTTATATAAAAAGAGGAAATTTCTCTGTATACATACACAAAGCTCTCTAGAAGCATATAGTTATAGAGCTATATAATATGAATACAAGGATACAACTGTCCGTAATCTCCTATATGTATGATGGTTGGCGATCTTTATGACTTACTGTAAGGTTTACGAGTAAGTGTTGTTTAGATTGGGACTTGGGTTGGAAGAAGGGTAAAAGTGAGGAGTATGCTGGGAGGACGTCGTTACCCCACTTCCAAAAATATCTATCGCGTCACTTAAGTTATTGTTTATATATATATATATATATATATATATATATATATATATATATATATATATATATATATATATTACAACAATTGATTGGAATAAGGTCAGTAGGGATAAGCAACCAGTTAAATTTAACATTCATTCACATAGCAATAAAGCAATATTGTTTTCGCCTTGGAAGCAAAGTTAACTTGGCCAAATTTGACTGTTAGTTAATCATTCGGTAATTAAAACAACTTTTTTGGATCAATAGTTACTGATATATATTATCCTGTGAATAAACTAAATCTTATTGTTAATTATGCTACAGTATTAAAGCAGATAATAAACAATATGAAATATACAGTCAAAGCAATAACTGCAGCTAACTCTCTAGCCCTAAGACAACTTTCAAGAAGCAATTAGTTATATTTAATTAATATTCATTCACATAGAACTAAAACAATGTTGTTTTCTCTTGGAACCGAAACTAATTGTCCTAATTTGTGAGTTAGTTGATAATAATCTTCAATAATTAAAACCATTTTTTTTTAAAAAAATCTATAGTAACTAACATATCATCTTGTGGAAAAAATAAATTTTGTACGTAATTACACTGCAGTATTAAAGCAGATTACGAACAATATAGAACACATATTCAACGTATTAATTGCAAATAATTTAAAAGAGGAAGATTTTAGGTTGTTAATTTTATTGCCATTTTCTAATAAGTGTAAACAGCGAAGGTTTCTGTCCACGTAAAGCTTGAAATATGAATAGAGATGTCCAATTTTCAAAAATGCCGCATTATTATCTGGTTTATGGGTACATCTTCTGTGTGTGATAGCTATTCCTGCAATTGCTACCCTAAAATTTCCATCTGTCTTTTCTACAGCTAATAGTGGTGCTCCTGGAGCATACATGCACGATGCGTATGAATTAGAGTAACAGATCACATGTCTTCGCTGACTATAATTTGCACAGCTGATTACTTTAGTACTATGTCTAAAAGATTCTGATTGGACAGTTTGATAAAATGGCACAATTTGAAATAGCGATCTATTCTGCCGATACCAACCAAATGTAAGAAAAAATGGATTCAGCTGGTCATATTCATTTGTACCACAAGATATATTTGGAAGTATTTTCATTAAAACAGACGTACCGAGTTCTAACAAAGCAATACCATTAAATGTTACTACTTTCAAGACACGTTTGTACTCAAAATCATCATCAGGATTGGTGATTACTTTGTTTGGATAAATCTTGATTTGATTTTTATGTATAACATTTGATTCTTCAGTCACACATTCCTCAACAGTTAGTATGAAATTTGATGTGATAAAAGTACCAATGCAAACACTGCGATTTGGAAAAGTCCATATTTGCACAACGAGTTTAGATAAGTGTTGTGTACGTAGGTAGCTACTAACAACACAAATCAAGAAGGAAATTAATATGAAATGATTCATAATTTGTTTCATTTCTATTTATCCTTGCGTTTCGCACCTCCTTTAATCGAGCACTTCATAGCAGCTTGATCACAGATCACTTACCCTTATGGTTTGATTGTACTTTGATTTTTCTTCTTCATTCTTCACTTCAATTGATATTTTATAACATCAGGTGCAGATCTAAATTATTTGTTGTCAATATATCATATAAATAGTTTTAAATAAATTAAAGGAAATATCCAACATTTATGTCGCAACTTTATTTCACTTTCATTAATTTCGTGGAGATTAAATCTAGCTACAACACTTCAACATCACTATTCTTCATGGAATTAGGGCCTACTATCCAAATGTCGTTTACTTTTCTTGATGTTTGCTTACCAACTGAGTGAGAGTTTATGATATGTCTTTAGAAGAAACAGATATGAGCAGGTACTTTTTTTACAGTATCTCCTGCTCACACATGCACGAACGAATGTTTTTGTGATCCAATGGGGAGTGTGGGGGTCAAAAGTAGAACAAAAGCCCACTCTTAATTTCCACAGGTAGGAAAAAGACCACCAAATATTTTTGACTAGGGCAAAAACACATTAGATGGAGTATTTTACGAGTGAACATTAATTACGAACTATTTTTAGGAAAATAGTGTGGCAAAGTATGTAATCAGGGATTTTAACAATGAAATCTCTAAGCAAAATTGGAAATATTTAATACAGGTATCACCTACTTTGCCTAGGTATTGTTGATAATATCTAAGTAGTGTAAGGTACTATCAAAGTAGCCTTCCGGAAAAGCGGTACAATACTCCTTCTAATAATCTTCATTCTCTAACATTAAGCTGTAGATTAATCTTATTCACATGACAGCTTAACCAGGGACGTCACTTGGAGAGAGAGGAAGGAATTTCCTCCCTAAGTTTGAGCTCTATATATTTTAGTCAATAGCTTGCTAATACTATGTTTACTCGCGTAATAATCGCCCTCGCATAATAGTCGCACCTTAAGTTTGAATTAAAAACATTCGCCAAAAAATTTTCCCGCATAAAAGTCGCAGTCTACGAGATTTTTGTCTTTGTGAACAAGACTTTTTTCGAAATTGCTAGTCTTGTTCGAGTCCGAGAAATGAAATTTTTCGTGTTTGCTGACACGTAATATCGTGACCCATCTGTCAATATGATCATACAACCTACTTCTACCCTCCATTCTGCGCGCCCCCGTCAAAGTATGTCTGATCCTTGTATGTCATCTGTTTACAACTATTTCGTATGCTCTGTCATTCCATCGTATTGCCTCGAGGGTTTCAAACATCTGGTTGTAATTCCAAAAATCACTTCATGGCTATTAGAGAGTCTCTTTCGCCAAAGCGATACAAATTACCTTCGTTGCAACGCGACTTTCAGTTCGTTGACGTTCATCATTACGGTAGGTGCAAGAGAGCATGACCTGGCCATTACGTGTTCGAGTGCGACTTACGGGAGCGGAAACTTCGGTTTTGGAAAATTCTTTCTTGTGTGTTTTTGCTTGGACAAAAATAAAGAAGTTCAGAAACAACAATGATTATACGGCGGGTTATAAACTGAAGGTGTTGAATATGCAGAAAAGAATGATAATAGAGCTGCAGAAAGAGAATGAAGTGTACATGAAAAGTTAATCAGACACTGGACGAAAGCTAAACGCTGGCTGCAAGATAGTAGTGTAGGCAGGCGTGAAATTAGAGAACTCAACCCTGGAATTTTTCCAGTGAGGAAGAGGTACTTCTTCCTTATATGCGTGACGTGCGAAATAATGGGTGTGCAATTTCAAGTGAAATCCTGCAAATAAAGCAAGCAAAATTGCAAGAACGAACGATATTCCACACACGAGTCAAAGCACGTCCGCGGTAGTTAACAAGATTTATGCGTCGAAGTGGTCTGGCAATCCGACAAACAACTCCTCTGCCAGCTATTGCCATCAGATTACACGGAAAAATGGATAAACTCTCATAGGTTTCTTATCTGACTTCGACTAACAAAATTTTATCACCCATCACAGATTAGAAACGTCGATCAACGACGGTTTTTGTTTTTTGACACGCCAAGCAACACGACGATGGCAGAAAAGTCCACTTCAAAAGTTTCAGTGCATACGACTGGAAATGAAAAACAAAAAAACACTGTGATTCTGGGAATTACACCAGATGATCGTAAGCTACCTCCATTCGTTATTTTTAGGAGAAAAACTGTCCCTAATGGGGTTAAATTTCCTGCAGGTATTCATGTACGATTCCAAAAAACGGTGTTGATGGATGAAGCATTAAGGAAAGACTGGGTTCACAATGTTTAGAACAAAATGCCTGGGGCATTGCACAAACCATTATCGATGCTTGTTCTCGATAGCCCTCGAGGGCATCTTATTGACGGTGTGAAGAAGGAACTTCAAGACAAAAGAACGGATCACGTAACCTATACTGGTGAGCTCACGTCTATTTTGCAGCCTCTAAATATGTCTCTTAGCAAGCCTTTGAAAGATCACATGCATTGGATGTATGGAGATTGGATGGTCAACAACATTTAAGAGGAAACACCGAGTGGCAAAATAAAGCGTCCATTTCTCGAACTTTTATGCACGTTAATAGTACAAAGTTAGTCCTCAATAACATCTGACACCGTGTCAAAAAGCTTTAAAAAAACGGCATATCCAATGTTTTTGGACGGAAGTGAAGACGATGCTCTGTGGAACAGTTACCCACATTCGTCAGATGCTGATATGATAGAAAGTGAAACTTCGGATGAGAATGAATAGCGCCTTTCGTAGCGCCTTTCGGAAAATTACGAATTTAATTTTTTCGAGTTTTAATATTTTATCGTATGTAGGCTTTGTTTTATTTTTTTATGTTGACACAATGCTGTATGTATCGAAATTCGAAAGTTTTCATTGTAGCGATAATTGAATGGCAGCTTTCCTCACATAATAGTCGCAGTTGGATTTTTGCATTTAAAAAATGGTACAAAAAGTGCAACTATTACGAGACTAAACACGGTATATTATTAGAAAATGTAATACTCTACTCATACCGGGAGTCCATTTTGTTGCCTTACCCTTTAGCAATATCTCAAATGAAGCTGCTGATTCAATAATAACGGATTACTAATTATTAGCAGATGTCTGGTATATGAATTACTTTGATTTAATCTCGTTTACAGTATCCATTTCTTCAACATACTTCTATGTGACGATATCCATGAAAATAAATTAACTTTTCCTTTTTATGCTTAGTTCTGCGTTTAATACCTTATTCTACAAACCAGTCAGACTGACCAATAATAGTCTTCTTGTTTAAAGTTCTGTAGAGTGTAGAAAGTAAACATTGTACTCTTCAAATTGAGAACGAAGAACTTACAATGAAACTGCACTTCTACAATAAACTATCGAAATTAAGAGAACGAAGTATAAGGGTATGTTGATAAGTTCTCAGCCTAACCAGGTTCAAACAAAGCCAGATATAAAAGTTATATACGCTTATGAGGCTAATAATTTATGAAGCTACTGTGCAAAATTTGGTTTGACTAAACCAATTTTAATTTTTTTTTCAGGTCCAAAGTGAGGATGTCAGCCCATCTCCCAGAAATTGGATTATTTGAACACCGTGCATTCAACAAGTACCTCTTCCTAAGGAGACTCTCGCCGAAGGAGATCCACAATGACCTTGCCACGACATTGGGGGACAAGGCACCATCGTATGCCACTGTGAAGAAATGGGCAGCGAACTTCAAACGTGGGCAGTTTGGTCTTAAGGATGATCCAAAGTGTGCCAGACCAATTTCAGTGAGCTCTCCCGAGACGATTGACGCCATTCACCGGATGATTCTCGACAATCGCCGAATCCCGCACAAATAGATAGAGAACACATTAGTCATGAACGGCTGTGGAAAGTTATCAATGAAGACTTGGATATGAGGAACGTCGCGGCAGAATGGATTCCGAAACTTTTGAACGCAGATCAGAAGCGTGAACGGGTGGAGACAGATAAGGCAGTTCTGTTCCAATTTCAAGCGGATAAGGCCAATTTTTTGCAACGGCTAGTAACAGTAGACAAAACCTGGTTATGTTTCTACGAACCCACGACGAAACAGCAATCGGCGGAATGGCGCCACAGCGGTTCTCCGCGTCCGAAGAAGGCTAGGACACAGCGCTCCTCTGCTAAGGTCCTTGCTATAGTCTTCTCGTATTATGAAGAAATTCTATTGCTGAATTATCTGAAATCGGGTGAAACCAGCAATGCAACTTATTATACATCTCTTTTGGACAACCTGAAACCAGCACTGAAGGAGAAGAGACGTGGAAAGCTGTCAAAAGGGGCAATCTTCCTCCAGGACAATGCACCCTCACACAAGGCACGTCTGACATTACAAAATTGGAGGACCTACGGTTTCAAATACAGGAACATCCACCTTATTCGCCTGATTTGGCTCCATCAGACTTTTATCTCTTTCCTAAATTGAAAATGTTTTTAAACGGAACGCATTTCAATGGCGTCGATGACATCATTTCTCAAACAGAGCCCTGGTTTGCATGGCATTCATCCGATTTCTATTTGTCTGGCATGCAAGCACTGCAGCAGAGTAGATTCGTATACAAAAGTAAGGCAAGTTCCTAATTATATATTCATTACACGTAGCAAGCTGATTTACTTTTTTGCATTTTAGAATCAAACTTGACATTGATGAATAAATTTTAATTATGTATTTACATTTCTATTACATATGAATGAGTTATACTTCCGTTGCACGTGTTTCTTAGATACGACACGTTAGGTTGTTCTAACATTGAATTATGATATTAGAATGAAAACAAAAGGAGCGGCTCTGTTGGATACTGAATTATGTTGATAGTTCATAATTACTTTTCTGTGTAAATTCTTAGCACATATTAAGAAGGGTGGATATTGCTTTGTGAAGAATGAATAATGTATTTAACGTATAATGAATGTTTTCCGCTGTTAGAATGGTTAGGAAATGCTAATGTGACAAGCAGGATATATATATATATATAAAAGACCTTCAGACAATGAAATATGCAGATCACTCACGTATAAGAAGGTAATATATTTGTGGAAATCCGGTTGATGTGGAATGGGATATCACATGATGGACGAAGCTTATTAAATACCCGGTGTTTTAGTGAAAAGGAGTTATAGATTGGTTTGCTTATTATACATTGTTACCTTTTGCTTATTATACATTGTTACCTTTTGCTTATTATACATTGTTACTTATATGTAGCTATGAATTGTGTAAGACTGGTATATATAAATTATGTTATGTTAATTATATTTATGTATAATAAGCAAAAGGTTTATCATACGGTTTCTCCATGTGGGAGAGCCCTGCTTCGATTCCCTGTAAACCCGTTAACTGCCTGTTCAATATGTTTGCTTATACACAGTAAAGTTTATAACATTTATAAATGAAAATTCCGCAGTGCAAGCAAAAGGTTTAGCGTACGGTTCTTCACGTGGGAGAATCCTCGTTCGAGTCCCGGTGCAATGAACAATGTTGATTGCCTGTAGCCTACATATTACATTACATTATACCTTAGTTAATTTATAATTACATACAAGTACACCAAGTCATATGGTATTCAATGCCGAAAAATCAGCAATCAATTCCTGATAAAAGACAAACACTTCCGTCTCCTAATACTCCCGGCAATTACGAGTGTTTTACAAGTATTTCGATTACAATGTCACTTCCATATAAAAAGAAAAATGAACAACTATAAAACAAAGATGGAAATACTACAAAGTTAGTACCTATCAATAATTTTCTCTTCAAGTGCCTTCTACATGTCGATTTTCTTCTTCCAACACTATTCTTAAGCTTCTTATCTCGTATACGTTGTAAGGATCATGCAAATGAATCGGTATTTATATAATTCTAATAACGTTGAGAGCAATCTGGAAACTTCCAGAAGCTTCTTTCCCCCATTCCAACGACCAAACTTCCAGAATGTTCTTTCCCCCTTCCGAGGACCAACAAACATCCGCTGCAGTGTTAAATGTCATGTTTATAAACGAAACAAACAATATATTACCTTCTTATACGTGTGTGATCTCCATATTTCATTTTCTAAAGGTCTTTTTTTTTATATCCTGCTTGTCACATTAGCATTTCTTAACCATTCTAACAGCGGAAAACATTCATTATACGTCAAACACATTATTCATTTTTCACAAAGCAATATCAACCCTTCTTAATATATGCTAAGAATCTACATAGAAAAATAATTATGAACTATCAACATAATTCAGTATCCAACAGAGCCGCTTCTTTTGTTTTCATTCTAATATAATTCAACGGTCTGATGTGTCGTATCTAAAAAAACACGTGCAACGGATGTATAACTCATTCATATGCAACAGAAATGTAAATACATAATTAAAATCTATTGTATAAATAAATACATAATAAAATCTCCTCATGTCAAGTTTGATTTTAAAATGCAAAAAAGGACATCAGCTTGCAACGTGTAATGAATATGTAATTAGGAACTTGCTTTATTTTTGTATACGAATCTACTCAGCAGCGATGTGAAATGTGCATTGCACTACAAGGGAAATATGTTGAAAAAAGCACTAAGCTTCCCTTCCTATCTAGTTGGTTTCTTCGTGAGGCTGAGAACTTATCAACTCGTAGTAGCAACAGCATACATTTAACTGATGAACAGTGTCAGGATATTATAAATGAAGTGAATATTGCGAAGTCTTTAAAAAGGAAAGAACCTATACATCATAAAGTGCTGAGGAGATACGATGTTATGATTGTGCGACGAGAAAGAACGCTAATTACTTCAACATGTAAAAATATACCTTCTATGAATGTAAGAATGAAAGATTTCCCACTAGACTAAGGCCTTCGTTCGATTTGTCCGGCTAGTTTATTTTCATTGTTTGATTTTGCAAGAATCTTTTAACGGGGATTAAAAGGAAATAAAATCCCCTCCTATGCTGGAAACTTTCACATATGGAAAATAATTATTTGGTAGAAACTACGCAAACATGATTTGAATTCGCTAAAACGTTGTGCATATTTTCTTTAGAGTATTCCACTTATCAACAACTTTTACGTTTCATACCGATCAAAGAGCACCTTCGTGGGTAGCGATTAGCGTACGCACCTTTGGCGGGGAGACCCACTTCGATTCCCGCTGGGAGTTCATCTGGTTCGGATTCCACGTTGATCAGTAGGTCCACGTCTCATATAGCCTGGCTGCCGAACGGGACGTTAAGCTCAAAATCAGCTTAACTAAACTTAAACCGATCAGGTATAAATTACTAAAAACCAGTTAGCTTCCAAAACTTCAAAGGTTTCATTCTTGAAATAATACGATACTGAAAAAAAATATTAAAAAAAAACTTTCCAACAGTGATTCAACTTTCATGGAATATGGATTGATCTTTGTCTGTTGCTGTCTGTTGTGAGTAGAGTTAATTAATTAAATTAACTATCACGGAATATTCCGATGTCCCTATAGTTCCATGTTGGGGTTGGTGAATACGAGAAAGCACCAACATACGACGTTAAGGTTTCAGTCGACCATGATAGACCACATGAGAGGATCATTACATTATGCTTGAAGTATTTCGTAGCCCTGTCACGTCTGCACTTCTCATCTAGAACCAACCAACATTGTGAAACGGCACAGTGGCATTGCTCCTGGCATTGTGTGATTTTCGGTCACTTCTCGTAGTAATTTGCGGGACCTTGTCAACACAATACATGGGTGAGATTCTGTGTCCCGATGAGTTACCCCTCCTGCGAGTGCACGCTCATACAATCTTTCGACAACATTTGGCCACATATGGTACGTGTGTCTATGGATTGTCTACGTCATGCTGAGGTTGTCCCCAGATCAGTGACAACACCTGAGCTCTCCCCAACTGAACACATTTGGGATCAGTTCGAATGCTAACTTCTCACCACTGCCGATCTACAAGATCTCAAGGCACAGTTATAACAGCTATGGACTGCTCTACAATTCCCTTCCAAGCCGCATTAACGCATATATCTGTCCCGGAAGGGGTACTACAATTTACTGATATGCAACACGTATTACGTTCGTACAATCAAATACGTTGTAAGATTAAACTGATATTGTAATCATTTCAATAAACTTGGATGGTCTTGCAACCGCACCAATATAATTCAAAAATCTGAATGAGATCATTTCACATATGATTAGCGTCGTACTAAAGACCTGACTACTGCAGGAAATATATGTTAATCGAACTATTTAGTATGGCAGTAATCACGCGTCGGAACGACTCTGCATAAGGTCCAATACCTCCACAAGGAACTTAAATGGCTAATTAGTTTAATTGTTAATTTCATCGCCTAAGGTATGGCAGTTATGGGTTCGATTTTCTTTGACAATATATGTGGATTGGATTCTACATCAAACTATAGGTCCATGCGAAGACAGGAATTGGTGAACAGCCAACACGAGTGCTTTCTATGCATGAAGTTCCATGTTTGTTTTCTGTATTTGTCTCGGATACAAACCTAAGTAGTAGTTCGAATTCCTTATATCATTTTTACTATCCTATATATCAGAATGCAAGACGAGATTTGTTTTCTTTTGCCGCATTTTGACTAAAAGTATGAGGTCGTCTTGCTTTTCAAACATATATGTGGGCTTGAGGGCGAACTTTTGGAACAAGACCAAGGTCACAAAGACTCTTCAGATTCAATGGATATTTCCAGTGAAAATCTAAAGAAGATCTGCATCTCATTTAATATTCTTAGTGTAATTTTATTGTAAGTTCTGTAAATATACCCAGTATGTGCAGTAGATTTTTTGTAAGGCTTTGTTTAAAAAATAATAAGAATAAGAGATTGTCTTGGACTCGGAGTTGTCTTGGATGCACAAATATACGGTGTTTCATACTTAATTTGCTTCAGTACAATAAGCTAAGTAGGGATAAGCAACTAGTTAAATCCAGCGGTGCAACTCTGTCTTCAACATTGGGGGGACGGATAATACCGTTCCCATATATATATATATATGTTCAAAATATTTATAAAGTTGAGAAACAATGCTGTACAGGATCAGGGGAACAAAGTTGCCTTCAACATTGGGAGGCTTATTCCGGGGAAACATCAATTTCATTTCACTTTCCTTTGTGACAATCGAACACAAATCGTCACATTTCTTCCAAAAAGCACATTTCAAATCGGATTATTGGGGGGGACAGATTGGAGGGGAAATGTCCCCCTTATCCCCCCGAAACTTGCGCCAGTGGTTAAATCTAATATTCATTGACATATTTGGAACAGAAATTAACTTCTGTGTCAGTTAATAATGATCATTCCATAACTAAAACAACTATTTTGGAATCAGTAGTTGCTGACATATATTATGTTGCGAATAAAATAAATTTTCTTCTTAATTACAGTGCAATATTAAAGCAGATAATAAATAACATGAAATGACCGATCAAAACAATAATAGCAACTTTCAAGAACGAATGAGTTAAATCCAATTAACTTGCATACACATAGAACTAAAGAACTTTGGAACCGAAATTAACCTAACTTCTGTGTTTGTTAATAATAATCATTCCATAATTAAACCAAGTTTCTTTTCAAATCCATAGTTAGTTACATATTTTATATTGTGAACAAACTAACTTATGTTCTTAATTACATTAAAGCATTAAAACAGACAATAAATATACAATACATATTCAAAATAATAATTGCAACCAATTCATCAGATTTTAGGTTATTAGTTAAACTGCTACTTTCTTTTAAATGTAAACACTGATGTTTTATACCCATAAAACGCTCGAAAAATGGATACAGATGTCCAATTTTCAAAAACACCGCATTATTACGTGGTAGCTTGACACATCTTTCATGTGTGATGGCTATTCCTGCAATTGCTACCGTGACACCTGCATCTGTCTTTTCTACAGTTAATAGAGGTGCTCCTGGAGCATATATGCACGATGCATATGAGTTAGAATAACAGATCACGTGTTTTCGCTGACTAAAATTTGAACAGTTGATTACTTTAGTGCTATGTCTGAAAGATTCTGATTGGACAGTTTGGTAAAATGGCACAATTTGAAACCGCGATCTGTTCTGCCAATACCAACCGAATGTGACAAAAAATGGGTTCAACTGGTTATAGTCATTTGTAGCACAAGATATATTTGGAAGTAATTTCCCAGAAACGAACGTATCAAGTTTTAACATTGCGATACCACGAAATGCTATCACGTCCAAGACTCTTTTGTACTCAAAATCTTTATCATCAGGATTGGTGAGTACTTTGTCTGCATAAATTTTGATTTTATTTTTATCTATAAGATTTGATCCTTCAGTCACACATTCCTCAACAGTTAGTATGAAATCTGATGTGATAATAGTACCAATGCAAACACTGCGATTTGGAAAAGTCCATATTTGCACAACGAGTTTAGATAAGTATTGTGTATGTGGGTAACTACTAACAAAACAAATCAAGAAGGAAATTAATATGAAATGACTCATAATTTGTTTCATTTCTGTTTACCCTTGCGTTTCGCACCTCCTTTAATCGAGTACTTTGTAATAGCTTGGTTGTTCTCAGATTTTTCTTTCTCATTCTACGCTTCAAAAGATTGTTTTATATCATCAGGTGCAGACCTAGATCCCAGTCGCCTAAATCACCAGGTAATATCATTATTAGAGACCGGATGTTAGACAAAATACCTATTCTTAATATTAAAGATATGATCAAAAATAGCATTTTAAAGCTCATATAGCGGGTCATGCTTTCAATTTATGCCAAGTTTATTCTTCCTATTTTTCCTATTTCGCCCATTCCTGTCTAAATAATTGCTTCAGTGCCTAATATTGCCCAATTCTATGCATTTTCTTCAAAAGAAGGCTTTATTGCGGAAAAGTATTAAATTTAGTACTTCAATACAGGGTTCTGCCTCTTCCGAGAAATATAAGTGCTGCTTGTAGTGATAAGATGTAAAATTTTGGACTACTAAGTGTAGTGATAAAGTACTGTAGAATGTATTTAAGAAATGTATATGAATGCATGTGAAGTGGCGTTATATATATATATATATATATATATATATATATATATATATATATATAAGTGTTGGATCGAGAGTATGATCAAGGGAGGGGCTAAACCATAGTTTGTAGCTTTATCCAGTGTAAACCGGGATTGAAGCCCATTTTATCCAGTGTATACCTGAGCGTCAAGGGGAGTGCTATAGCCTATGAGTTATGTTTCTATATTCTTTGAACATTATTATTTCAATTTATTTTTTATTTCTTCATTATTTCGAGTTACATTTTAGTGCCTACTTAAATGCCTATATTTTAAATGTTAAGTGCCTATTTGCCTGCCTATTTTCCAGTTTTTTTGTGCCTGAACATCTAGTCTCTAGTCATTATAATTAATAATTGTTTTAGTTTCTTCAACACATTAACAAAAGACGGAATTATTAAATGTGCACATGATTTTTATAATTTGATATGATTATAGGGGAAGGTAGTTGAATTCTGCGCAGCGGATAATTCTGCGCGCACGTGTTTCTTGAACTTGGAGATCCTTTACGACACATTGACTGCTGGAGCTACGATGCGGTCCTTACTAGTAACTAACATGAAAGAAGAGAAGCCATTGTGTCAAATGTTTAGGCTGTAAGTGGCAATTGAATTATTTCTTCCCTGTTGATGTTAAATTTTCTTCAAAAAAAATTAAGAGGTACGTTCTATATTTTGTACCTTTCTAGGTACTTACTTTTATGTTTCATTTATAGTGTACAATGGACATTATAATCACGGCAATTCGTAGTACTAATCAGTATATAATATGTCGTATCTTTGTGTTTTTTGTTAACTGGCGGAGTGAGGTTATTCTGTGCAAAATCGATGAGATAATTCTATTTTATGTTAATGAGAAGCGTACTTAATAAAGTCGCAAAATATCGTCTCTCTCTGCCGAATTACAGATGCCGAAAAGAAGAGAAAGAGCAACTACGAGAGGTAGTTATACAGACGAACAACTAAGAGAAGCTGTCAGTGCTGTTAATAGTGGCTGTACCATTCGAGAAGTTGGAAGATTTTACGAAATAGTAGAATTTACTATTCGTCTATGGATAAAAACTGGAAATACGGAACGTGTTACTCTCGGAAGAAACCATGGTTATCGCGAGAACAAGAACGCGATTTGGCGGACTATGTGATTACCGTTGCAAATTTATTGTTTGGTATCAAACTTACAGACTTTCGGCGTTTGGCATACGAATTTGCTGAATCAAATCGAATTGCCCATACTTTTGATGGAACTACCAAACTTGCTGATAAGGACTGGTTAAGACTTTCTTAAAAGAAATTCATTAATAAGCCTAAGAAAACCTGAGGGAATAAGTTTGAATAGGATAAAGGGATTCAACGAAGAAGCCATGACGCTATTTTTCAGTAACTTGGAAACAGTAATGGAAAAGCACCATTTTTCCCAAGTAGAATTTTCAACGTGGACGAATCAGGTACTTCGAACGTAGAAAACCCTGGTCGAATTTTAGTACCTAAAGGTCAGAAACAGGTAGGAACTGTTATTTCGTGCGAACGTGGAAAGACAGCCACTTTTGTGTGTGCTTGTAATGCATCTGGAATCTTCGTCCCACCCATGTTTATATTCCCAAGGCGTCACATATCACAACACCTAGAAAAGAAGTCCAAATATGCCTGCAGTAAGAATGGATGCATTAATGACGATTTGTTTATGCAAAAAGATTTATCATTTCAGAAATTTTGTGCGCCTATTTCGAACAATCCAGTACTTCTAATACTTGATAACCATGATAGCCATATTTCACTTCGAATTCACATCTATTGTAGAGAAAATGACATTATAATGTTATCAAACCTAACCATAGATCCCATAGACTTCAGACGTTAGACATTGCTTTCTACGTACCACTGGAAACAGCGTTTTACAATGCTCTCTGTTTTTGAAATCAAAGAACACAATGAGAAATAAGTCATCAACGAGTAGCAAAGACTGTGAAAACGATAAAGTTACACACTACGATCTCGCTAGTATTTTCGATGCAGCATACGTCAAAGTTGCAATGATGGACAAAGCCATAGCTAGATTTAGAGCTGCAGGAATAGTGTCATTAAATTCTGACAAATTTTCAGAATCTGATTTTTCACAATGTCACTGCAGAGGCACCTAACATAGTCATTACTACCGGAAATGATGAGGACAGGTTGGTGCAAAACGCGAGTAAACTAGCCGTGATTGTGGAATTAATACTTCAACAGAACATAGTTTTGGTATAGCATCTCAAAATGACAAAGACTTTCTACATCGGTTATTCGACCTAACATGGAGCAAGATAATTCAAAATCCTACAAGCAACCACATCCTTCATCTTCAAAGATTGCAGACGAAAGTAAAATGTTAAGGTTACTGACATTTCTCCTCTTCCGTTGAAATATACACCCAAGATAGCTACAAACAAAATGCAAGTCAGAAATTTTGACATCCACTTCCATCAAAGAACGATTAGAAAAGTTGATTTTGAGTTTAGCATCCCTTTCAGCAGCGAGGCTATATGAGACGGGAACGATTAGAAAAGAGTAAATCGAACAAGAGGTACGTGAAGCAGATAAATAAAATTACAAAGGAATAAAGTATACAGAAGAATAAAAAGAAACGTATGGATCCAAGAAGAAAGTACAGGAAAAGCATCAACTTCAACTCTATGAACAACACTCGGAAGATTTTGTATCATCTTTAGATGAACACCAGCTTTGTGATGATGATTATGTCCAGTCTGTTTTCTAAAGATCTTTGTGTTTCGGTCGGGGAATTTGGAATGGTATCGTTGTATGCTTTGTGGTTTTTGGTCGCACGCAGAGTGCAGCGGTTTCGACACAGCAAACAATTATACCTGTGACTTTTACTTGAAAAAGGATAAAAGCGAATGAGTAATTGGTTACTGTGTCTTTAAGCCAATAAGAACTCTCGATAAGCTTGACACTTGCTGTAGTGTTAATGTTACTGATACAATATTATATAATATTCTTTAGGTTTACCTATTAAAATAATTGAAGATACAGTTATTTCATATACTTTTGTTATTACATTTTAGTATAATAATATTCTTTAAAAGGAGCTAGGAGTTTTTGCTTAATGTATACGTACTTCATGTCATAAGTTTAAATTCATACTTTGCATTGTAAGTTCCATTATTGTGAATCCAAGATGTTCTTTACGCCATTGTTTTCCCCTCTCATCGCACGTTTGTTTTCAATACAATCAAAAATACGTATTTTTTTCAGTTATAAAACAAGTAGAGAATAAAGTATATAGTAATACTTGTAGCCCACCTTATCGTTCTTTTTCTGAACCTACTCAATCTACATATATAACTATGTTATTTGTTATGAAAAGGTTTCCTTGATTTAAAAATATACATTTGTTTCGCGCAGAATTATCCCAGATTAGGCGTAGTATTACCCACCTAGTTGGGTAATTCTGCGCAGATGTATAGTTCGGTGGGGTTTTTGGGGGTCTATTATCGAGTACTGATGTGACCTTTTATTCAAACTACGTGTTCACCTTGTCCACTATACACCAAACAATGGCTGTGCAAAGTTATGTAGTTATGCTTACAAAAACAGAGGAGAAATAGCGATTTTTCCTTAAGTGCGCAGAATTCGACCACTTTCCCCTACTATATAAGTAGTCTCCCCATGTGGACAGAGCAGTAAATCTTCCGGGCCTGGTGCAGACACGTAGCCAGTCCAAAAATATAGAAGGGCCCGATCCAACCATATTATAGTTAATCACCATATTATATAGTTCATTGATAAGCCTACCGTGAAAATTTTAGGGGACCAGTAAAAATTTAAGGAGCCAGACCCCGTGGATACGAGCCTGGGCTGCTGTTGAATCATGTTCTTCCATTACGCCAGATACACAAACAGCCGTAATTCAGTGTGTAGTTTGGCGTTATGGGCGCTGTATAAAAGCTACTGCTGGTAATTTCGAACAAATACCATAACCCTTTCTCACTACCAAAAATTGTCAGATCAAGTCAAATTTGTCATGAAATATAGACTAGTAAACAGTGAGTAAGCTTTTTAGACCCCTCACTAGTCTATGTTAAATTTCTGCCCCATGTTCAAGATTCTAATAATTTCAGAACACTTAAGAAGTCTGTGTCAGAGCATATACTGGAATACTGCGTTGTTCGATAAAAATTGGTGTATTTATGGCAGTTTACGTAAGTTGAGGAATAAATAAATATAGCGGCTCCCACCTGCTTATCAATCATTTTGGAGGCATCAATAAAAATAAAAATAAAAATAAAAATAGTGCCTTTTGGGAATAACTGTTAACTACAAAAGTAACCAAGCGGATATTGGGAATTAAATTTCTGTGCATTTGGCATCTGTGGCGATTTTAGTCCGTGACGTATGAGGGATGACATCCCTCGGCAATCACACTATCCGAGGAAAGGGAAGGAAAGAAGCAGTCTGGGACCTATATCTCAGATACCATTCCGGCATTTTCCTGATGTGAATGAGGAAAACTTTGCTTAGAATGACTGGCCTGAAATAGCTTTCACACTTTTCCGACCGACTGTCTCTACAGGGAATCGAACCCGAGACCGCTCACACCAAAGATAAGAGCGTTAACGACTACGCTACACGTGGTCACAGAAAAGCGATATAGATATAAGCAAAGAGTTGGGTTGATTTTGAGT
This sequence comes from Thermobia domestica, assembly GCF_964235325.1. Lineage (NCBI taxonomy): Eukaryota > Metazoa > Arthropoda > Insecta > Zygentoma > Lepismatidae > Thermobia > Thermobia domestica. Next base: position 256,123,007 of record NC_137464.1, read on the forward strand.
TTAACGTCCCGTTCAGCAGCGAGGCTATATGAGACGTGGACCTACTGATTAACGTGGAATCCGAACCACATGAGCTCCCGCCGGGAATCGAACCCGGGTCTCCCACGTAGATATAAGCAAAGAATAATTGGGTATTATAGGTAGAATATTTTGTAGGTTAATACTGTAAAAGACATTGTAGCACAGAAGAACAGGAAATCGTTGTATCTTGTTAGGTAAAAACTGATATTGTTTATATGTCTAAAATAACCTACCAGGGTAAAAAAAAAAAAAAAAAAAAACTTTGTTTCAAAGAAGTACCTTATGTAAACATTTACATTGTTAAAACCATTTGTTCTGTAGAAGAATGTATAACAAATCTTGATAAGAATTTTGCAGCTAACCTGCAAGACAAATAAATGAAAAGGGACTATAGGCATCATTCCGCATGAGCATTCGCAAAATACGTATAACGTAAACTAACGCAACGCAACTCAAAACAATCCTTTTATAAAAAAAAAAAATCGTGAATTAAATGCAAATTTTGCGTTAATGACGCAAACCGTTACAGAATATGGCCCCATATTACTTTCTGCCAATAATACATTCCGAGAAGAAAATTTAGGTTGTGAAAATATATATCAGTCAGAAGACAGAAAGATATTTCCATATAAGCATTGTTTGTATAGTACACAGGAATCCAGATAACGGAAAAATATCTTACGAGAAAGTAGGTGACAGCAGGAGGAAGCTCATAAGACATAACGCTCATAAGACCTAAACAACATAAATGATAAAAATATGGGCACAAACCATAAATTTTAGATCTTTCGCCATTTAGGTTTTAAGGTTAATATCATTTTGTCTATTTTATTCACTTGCTCTAGTTCTGAAATTTGCCATCATCACACAGAACTGTGACAGTGCAAAAGTTGGCCCAATGCCGTTACGAAGATAGTTAAATCCAACGGCAATAGTTTAATACTAAAACTATTATTATTATTATTATTATTATTATTATTATTATTATTATTATTATTATTATTATTATTATTATTATTATTATTATTATTATTATTGCTGATCTGCAGTTATACACGAACTATATAAAATAATAACTCATTCCTTTATTAGAATGAATTAAGACAAGTTTCTCTTCATGGAGATTATTTTAAAATATAAATTCTGTTAATAAAATAAAAACTGAGCTCGCAAAGAAGTACCCAAAGTCTCGCCAAGATCAAAAGTTTGATTTATTCGTCAATGGACTGTCCCATCAGAAATATTTGCATCCCTTTATCAGAAAAAAAAATCGTTACGCCATAGAAAATATTACCGAAATACTTTTTAGATGGAGTACCAACCACTCTCTTCATTGTGGTATAAATCTGTATTTTTAAAGGAAGGGCTGCGGTGGCTCACTGGTAAAGCACTCACCTCTGGCGCATGGAGTCCGTGGATCGATTCCAGCTCGCACCAAGTTGGACTTGTGGTGGACAATTACCATCTGCATGGGTTTACTTGGGGTTCTCCCGTTTTCCCCAAAATTCTTCATTCCACTCTCTAATTCATTCTTATTCTTTGTATGACACTGAAAGGGAGGTCACGAAGTGGCTCCGCTGAGATCCGAACGAGATAATTATGTTTGCATCTGATATATTATAACTAGACGAATTCCAAAGTTATACGTGCCACCGGGCGGAATGTCGTGAGTTACAACATATTTTGTAATGTAAAAACTACAAAAAATTACCTGGCAGAATAGTTTGAATCGAGTCATTTGTTCGGAAACAGTTGGGTAAATGGACAACTCGGCGAACACATATCCCATCATTTTCAGGGACACACTTTTTGGGGTAAGAAACTTTTCCCCAGCGTTCCCCGCAGGGTCCCAGACGGAGTCCAACTCAAAATTTTCAAATGGCAAGGGAGGTTAAATAGCACATCGTTTGAAATCTGTTGTAAAATGAAAGAAAATGAAACAAGTCTCGACACTCTACGACAACCTTTTGCAAAATGGCGGTAGGTCAAACCCCTATAAATCGGAAACAATGAGACAAATGGGAAAACAGGAAAGGAAGTGTCGGTATTATTTTCAATGTACAACTATTTAAGTTTAAACGTCTTGTCCCAGGGCCCTCACAGGGTCCCAGGTGGGATCCAACTAAAGAGTTTCAAATGGCAAGAGGGGTTAACTAGCACATCGTTTGAAAACTGTTGTTAAATGAAAGAAGATGGAGCAAGTCTCAACTTTCTACGACAACCCTGTGTAAAATGGCAGCGGGTCAAAATGTAAACAAAAGCTTAATTGAAAATCTATGGCCACTTTGAGTCCAAGAAGGCCGCTTAAAATCTATGTCATTCATACCAGTACAAATCTTAATCTCTATTTTTTCTCTATTATGTGTTTAGAAACAATAGGAAGACTAAAGAACAATTGAATTTGGATTCACTTCAACTATTATTTCATTCCATAACAACACATTCGCCTGTTTATTTCAAAAGTGACGTAACTCAAAAATCGCCCTTATTGACTTATGGACAGAAAATGAAAGCTAATCTTGACGTCTAGCTCTGGTACAAATTTCACAAATGTGCTTGCAAAACTGGGCGCTAGAGAGCACTTTGTGTCGTTCTTGCTCTCATTTGGTTTCATTGCGTTTCGAAACTTCCAAACGCTTCTCCTGAAAAGTTAGGAATTTTGAGTTACATATGTCATTCTTGAAATAAACAGGTGATATATATTTTCTTCCTAATGCACTTCGTTACGGTTCTCTCGATATCATTTACGTGAATATAATGAATATGCGATGAACATACAACTCTAACTTCCTATTCATACTGCCAAACACAAGTTGAATACCTTCGTGTATTTTTCTAATTTTATCACACGTAGTTCATACTTGCTGCTCCAGTCAAGTTGGGGGCTCTATTGTAGCGTATACCTTGTTCTATAAGATAATGAAATTGATTCCTGAATCCCTTTATCAAATTCTGCATACGCCACTGCTAGAAGTGTTCAGCATAGTTATGTGCTCCGTATAAAAATTTCTGAAGCTTTTTTTTTTTGATACGCTTTATATCCAGTGTTTTTTTAGGATGATAGATTTTTTAAATGAATGATTAGATACTATCAGAAAACTCGAACTTTATCTCGACACATTCCTCCAAATAAAGTAATAAAGAGTATTTAAAAAAAAAAAGTTTATATAACAATACTTACAATTCGATGACAAATTTCAGCCTATAATAAATCTCTCTTCTAGCACATCTCACTCAAAATGAAGGACGGACGTTGAAAACGACAATCCCTCAACTGCAATTTAACATTAAAAAAAAAAAAAAAAAACGGAAGATGAAGAGGAAGAAACAATATTGCAGGAAAAGTGACATCAAGTTCCGCCCCCACAGACTCTTGACTATATTGTTGAGATTTGCGTGCAGATAAAAAGGATACTTTTATTTTTGTGTTACATAATAAATTTTTCCTGAATGGATTCGCCATTTTGTTGTTGATGTGAGGGCATTCGCCCTTGACAGAGCAGTCACAGTTCGGTAGGCTCGAAAATCCAGGGAGAATGAAACACACACACACGTAGGGAGGCAAACAGTAGTTTTCTGTTAAATAATATTGAGGTGCTAACTATGCAATAAATTTTTCTTACATTTTTCTCTCGTTCAATGTCAACCGTGTCTTCTCAAGCGTTTCAATATAAAAACAATAATGAAAAATCAAGGTTAACCACTATGAAGATTATTCATTGTCTATTAGGAAGGGAACTGTTATATACAACCACTATTAAAATAGTTCTGCTGCTCAAATAATGCTATTTTTTTAACCATATTTCAAGATGATATAATTGTGATGTAACACAAGAACAGACAGTGCGGCTTGTCAAATGAAATGAAATACAGGATGTATAAAAAAAAAAGACTTTAAAACTTTGAAAACACATTTTAATTTATTCATTTATCTTATAGATATGTTTTGGTGTCATTTTGAAACAAAATACTAGGAATGCGTACGATTCGAGTCGAGACAGGATTTTTCTGACAAAATTCAAGTCGAGACACGGCTCTTCCAATAGAGAAATATACATTTTTCGAGTCGAGACATCACTTTTACAGCACATTTTCGAGACGAGACAGCCTCAAATCTTGTCTCGTGCGCATCCCTACAAAATACATCAAGTCTTGACTCACGTACTACACTAGTTCAGAAACATATCTGTAAACTAAGTTTTCGAAGTTGTAAAGTCTTTTTTGATATACCTTGTATTTAATTTAACGTCCCATGCTACGCTTTTTATGCTAAAGATGAAAGATGATCAACGGAAATAAACTATTTCTGAAAGCCAATATTATTCACCACAAATTTACATTTCCCGGGATCATACTAGGGATCTCTCGTACCAGAGCTCTAAACCTGAGTGCCATCTGGAGCTTTGTCAATGGCATATATCGTCGAGCTAATATCGGCGAGACCAAAATCATATTTACGAAGAAATTTAATGTCGACTAAAAGCAGAGAACTTAGTGTTATTATTTCGTTCAAAATCTTTTGTCATCGCGAATTCTGTTGAGGAATTTGAATATATAAAATGATAATCATGCCTGTTGTTCTGTATGGTTGCGAAACATGGTCGCTTACTCGAAGGGAAGAACATAGACTGAAAGTATTTGAGAAAAAGATCCTTAGACGAATATTCGGACCCAAGAGGAACGGGAATAGGGAATGACGGAAATTTCATAACGAGGAACTACATAATTTATACGGTTTACCAAACAATGTTAGGGTCATCAAGTCTTGGAAGCTCGGGTGGGCAAGCCACGTAGCTAGAATGGAAGAAAGTAGAAACGCTTTCAAATTCTTGACTGCTAGACCAATCGGCAAACGTCCATTAGGAAGACCTAGGCGCAGATGGGAGGACAATATTAAGATGGATCTCGAAGAAGTACGGATACAAAATAGAAACTGAATCCAGTTGGCTAAGGATAGAAGTCAGTGGAGAGCTTTTGTGAACGTAGCATTGAACCTCCGAATTCCATAGGCCGTAGAGTTAGTTAGTTTATAATTGTGATGTAACACAGGAACAGACCGTGTGGCTTGTTAAATGAAATGAAATACTTCCGATTTTAGTAAGTAAAATGTGAATGAAAATGATATATTTCCTTGAAACGCTGAATCGATTAAAAAAAAAAGTCCCTGCCACCTAGCTCTGACCCCTCTCTCTCTCTCTCTCTCTCTCTCTCTCTCGCGATTAACATTAAAACCGGAAATGAGTAATTCCAACCACTTCCGGCTTGAATAGAGGGTTGACCAATGAGGTGGAAGCTATCCTTGGGACGCTGAAATGATTTCAAAGAATTGCTTCTCGATATCTCTGACCGTTTTTGATCTGATACCTGTCGACAGATGGACAGAAATAACCGTACTATAATGCATCCTATACTTATGCATAAGCGTAGCTTGGAAATCTAAAACCAGTACCAGGTTCAAGAATAGCACATGTCTTAACCAGTCCACTGTTGAAAGGAGCTCTTTCGTGGCTAAGCGGTTAGCATACACGCCTTTGGTGTAGGAGATCCGTGTTCGATTCCCGGCGGGAGCTCATGTGGTTCGATTTCCACGTTAATCAGTAGATTCCGTTTCATATAGCCTCGCTGCTGAAAGGGACGTTAAACTCAAAATTAACTCCACTGTTGAAAGCAAATATGCAAATCACGTTTCCACTACTAACAAGAAAGAAAATATTTTTCCTCATTTTCTTTTTATCTTGTAACGATTCATGACGTCTTCTGTATTTAATGTTGACTGGCAAGCTACTCGGTGCCTGCAGGAATATATGCATGTTACCTCACTGTTGATGTATAACAGTAAACGTAACGAGATTTCTAATTTACGTTCTGTGTATTTAATGAGCGGTTACGTGTTAATCTTATGCTTGCTTAAGTCGCGAATGAAAGCAAAAAAAAAAAAAAAAGTTTTGCGAATACTGAAAGTTGTGAAAAAGATTTATTTCATAATGCTTCCAAGCATATTTCTGGTTGATTGCACTCTTCCGGAGCCTAGACTAATTAAATTCCAATTCCATATTACTCTTGTGTAGCCCTCTCACATTTTTATTTTTTCACTACCGTAATTGCGGGCTACTTGGACCCTTAAGGGGCTACTTGGACCCATACCAAAAACTCGTTTAAAGTCCCATATGCAATGCAATAATGAGTGAGTTCAGAGTTAGATCCGTTAGATAGGATCAAAATGCAGGCGTACACATATTGAAACTAGTTCTGTGGTAGGCTACGGTTGAGCAGCATTGGTGAGAAAGGTCGTTGACGAAAAGAGTGTATTTATTGAGCGCCAAACATTTATGTGTGGACACTATTTGCAAGGAAGTGGAACCAATGCTAAGTAAACACATAAGTAGTTACATACAGGTTAATGAAACTGACATGGTAAACTTTCTCATATACAATAAGATGTGTGCGTAATTGCATTATTTATGAAGTGTGTACAGTACATATGACCTGGAAAACATGGATATTTTGTCCCACCACATCTTTTGTTAACTTTATCCCACCCCATCCTTTGTTATCGTTATCAATGAAAAATAAAGGTCTGTTGTCACGTATCACACAAGTAAGGACTATTTATTGTTTCCTTAAGGATACCGGTACAAAATGGCACATCAATATAAAAGATTGCCTGCAGGTCGAAAATATGATGATTTTTCATAACAGCTTGAACAATGTTTACCAGCAATTCAGTCGAGGAAAATGTCGCAAAAAGAAACAGAAGCTCACTTCAAGATAAGTCGTTCCACCACAGAAAGAAGATTAAAGAACAGGTCAAGGCAGAATCCGGGCCATCTGAAAGTGTTCACTGAAGAAAAAGAATTAGCCTTCGCTAGTCATCTTGATAAAGTTTGTGATTTCTGATTCCTCGTTAATTAACTTGATTTCAGATTTATTGTGAAGTCCTATTTAGCCATGCATGGAAGAACTGTCATTGCTTTCTAAGACAATCTTCCCAGTCGAGATTGAGTGAAGTTATTTTAGAAACTGCACCTCCAGTCAACGACTAGATTCGCTGCTAATATAGATAGGGCTAGTGCAGCTGTAGAAGAAAACGTAATCAGGTATTACAGTCATTATTTTTGATAGTACCTCTTAACATGTTCTCTTTGTGGTTTGCAGTAAATAAAAAGTGTTGTTCTTGGAACACCTACGTCCTACTTAGTCTCAGAGCAGATTTCAATGGTTTTCTGTAGGAAAATATGGTGGTGAGTTCAAGTAGCCCGAACGCGAGTCTTACTTGGACCCATTTTTTACAATAATCGTCTGTGCTTTGTTTTCAATATATGTAACTAAAACTGTCCTTGATATGTACAATAAAGCCTGTAGTTCCACTTAATATGGGTTATGACAATAACTTTCAAGTTTTCGTGGATGAAAACAGGCCGAAAGAACGAATTTATTGCAAAATTGGGTCCAAGTAGCCCGCATCTACGGTACTACTAAAAAAAAAAAAAAAATGGAAGAAAGCCTGTTCATGGTGTCAATACATTTCAAAAACGCATGCAGAATAAATATATACTATAATTGAAATGATTAAAACGAAGGAATAAGAAAAAAAAATATTTTACATATTTCCATATTTTGAATATCGTATACTTCCGTGCATAAGCTACAGTTTCCACAATTATCAAAATTAAGGGCGCGGCTTACATTCTCAAATGATATGGAGCACGTAATCCGAAAACATAGCTCCTCTTGGTACACGTGTAGAAATACTGTATGAGTCATCATATACTGTATACAATTCATAAATTTTTAGAGGAACTTTTTCCAATGTGAATTGTGATAATATTACTTTACATCGATTTACTCTACAAATTATTTACTTTATCTATTTTAAGCTTCTTTCTCATATTTATTTATTTGTTTTAAAATACAATTAAAATCCTTAAAGTACTCGATCAGGGCTCCCTTGACTTATCCTCTGGGCTGCGAGTGTGCAGGACACTAATTCCACCGTTGAGGATACGCTACCATTGGAAATAGGTATATGACCCAAAGGGTATACGGACAAAATCTCGCGGCTGAAACATCGCCCCCCAAAATCTCGCCGGCCAAAACCTCGCGGGACAAAATCTCGCCGGGCCAAAACCTCCCGTGGCCAAAACCTCGCCGCCCAAAACCTCGCGGGACGAAATCTCGCCGGGCCAAAACCTCGCCGCCCAAAACCTCGCGGGACAAAATCTCGCCGGGTCAAAACCTCGCCGCCCAAAATCTCGCCGTGCCAAAACCTCGCCGCGAATGAAACTTTTCTTTAAAATTTACCCAATGTGTTTCCTAATATGCAATTCCACATTACAAATAATAATAATAATAATAATAATAATAATAATAATAATAATAATAATAATAATAATAATAATAATAATAATAATAATAATATACAAAAAATCGTGTGCGTGGGCTTTCTCGGGTTATTCCCGTTTCCTCCCACTTTCTTTATTCGATCATTTCCTTCATCCTGGTCATCTACGTCTCCTTTAACCTATAGGACATAATCAAGGGACGTCGTAAAAACTCATATATTGTTTCATATTTTCATAAATATTATTAGATTTTTGTTAAAATTTTAAGTTTTTGGATGTTCCCAAGTTCACGAAACTAACCTCGTTAGTTGTCATTACTTTCCTTATGCAGACTTTCTTTCCCTATAACCAGTTTTAAAACATCCTGTCGCCCTACCTTCACATTGAAATCCTCTAATACAGAAATAGAATTTTCATATGGTATAGCGGGACTTGGTCAAATACCCGTGATACTTCTTCTGAAACAGCGTCTTTTATACCGTCATCCTTATCATCTGTTGGAACATTTACATTTTGGTCAGGCGAGATTTTGGGTATGGCGATATTTTGGGGCGCGAGGTTTTGGCCCGCGAGGTTTTGGGTGGCGAGGTTTTGGCCAGGTGGGGTTTTGGCCCGGCGAGATTTTGTCCCGCGAGGTTTTGGGCGGCGAGGTTTTGGCCAGGCGAGGTTTCGGCCTGGCGAGATTTTGGGCCGCGAGGTTTTGGGAGGCGAGGTTTTGGCCAGGCGAGGTTTTGGTCCGCGAAGTTGTCACCGCGAGGTTCTGGCCGCGAGGTTTTGTACCCAAACCGACCCAAAGACATACAAGTCATGACCAACCCAAAATACCTTCATTTTCCTTTTCGCATTTTATTGTGACAAGTTTCCATATTTTAAATATGGCATACACGCAAGCATAAACCGCACTTTCCAAAAAAAAAAAAAAAAATCAAAAATTAAAGTCGCGGCTTATGTACGCGAATCACAAGAAGCACTAATCTGGGGATACACAGCCGCACTTGGTACAAATACATTTTTTAAAAAAATAGTTTAACTTACCAGTGACGGATTTAGAAGGTAAAAACTGGGGGCCAACCAGAACCCAGACTATGATAGGTATATCATGAGTTTACTATAAACTTTTAAAAATATATAAATAATAGCTTGAATTAATTTTGTCACTCAAAAAACTGGGAGGGAGGGGGTAGGCTGCGTCCTACGATTATGCACGGAAGCAAAGAAAGACGGTGATAATGGATAATGAATGAAATGGATTGAAGAGTGTGGAACGGAATGGAAGAATCCCAAGAAAACACGCGCACACCAAGGCTACTTGATTCGACATGCGATCGAACCTGAGACTTCACGCACCAGAGACGAGTGCTCCATCACTGAGCCACTACGACCCATATCTGTGTATACTTGAAGCATGAGTTACCATTGTTGGCCGTCATTGCTAATCCAGTGGCTACCGTGTGCAACTTTGCAGCACGTGGGTCCTGGTTCGATTCCCAGTAAGAGAGCAATTAAATGTGACAACATTAGCAGTGGTTTAAATTTCATCTTGAATTGTAAATCCATGTCTCATATAGCCCCAGTGCTAAAAAGGGAAGCTAATCTACAGACGCGTACCCAGAATTTTTTTTTTGTTGGGGGAGTCCAATCTTGAGGGTCCAATATTACAAATCACTACGTTTATGTAGCATTGAACAGATAGTATTCTGTACCCGATAAGTAATTGTTAAATGCTTCCATCTATATTTTCAAAGAAAAAATGATAGAACTAAATTGTTTTTATAAAAGAAAGAGTACAGATGAAGTGTAAGATCAAAATATTAGCTGTTAAACGAGTAGCTATAGTTTTATTAAGAAAGTGTACAAATGTATTTTGAATTAGGAAGTTTTGGGGTAGTCCGGCTCCGGGCTCGGTGGTCCCCCCGTGGGTACGCCCCCACTAATCTACAACCAATCAATCAACCAATTACCACGCTATCTTGTATCGAAAAGCTCGACATCAGGGCCACACTGTCATCGACTTTTATTTTTTAAAAGGCAAAAATTAATTGTGCCGCTAGTATACGCGACAATACGATACACAAGAAACAAAAAACTTTGACGTCCAAGAGACATAGTTGTCTCATTTTTTTTTTTTTTTTTTTTTTTTTAATTGTCCTAAGACAATATTTTATCATCTGAATACGTCGTACTTCTCTGTCGTTTACTTATATGTATTTCGAGATGAGTAATAAGCAGGTGAAAATAGGTAACTGTTCTTGGCAGATGATAGTATATCTGGTCTATAATGGTGAAGCGTACAGATGGCGGATGCGTCCGAATAGCATAGTACAACGATAGTCGCTAATGCATGTTTTTCAGGATACTATAATAGTCACGGTGAAACTAAATATTTGAGGCAACGCTGCAATATTTAGCCACATGGTGCCAATAGAGCCCTGTCTATTGCGTATGTAGCGTATTGTTCTCTTTGAAGACTTCACGTCTGTGGCATATAATTAATTGTAAAACCTGATTGAGACATGTAGTATGAGGCGTTATAGTCATACGTACTTCATTCCCGTCTATCATCCTAATTTTCTTTTTTGTGATATTGATCAACGGTTAACTGCCATTCCAGCTATATTTAATAGCCATCAGTATTTCAGAAGACCATCTGAATATTACCGATCACTTTCACATTGCTGCGCACCACGACCAGGGGACTTGGTAGCGTACCTTTCGATATCCAGGCCAACATAAATTTTAAATCTATTTGGAACCGTCTCGTGTTGCCTTGGTGATGTTCATAGTTGTGACCCGGCAATGTGAAGGGGCGGCTACAATTTCTACCGTAACGATAAAAATGTTTCAATTTCGTGTGTTGGATGTTAACGCTTCAGGAATTAGCTAAGGATTTTTAGCTTAAATTAATATAAGCACGAATTGCTGAATAATCGTTTGAAACTCTGTCTCTGTTCTTCTATAACCTTTGCTAGTTATTCATGGCTTTATGAAGTACAGTATATAGAAAACTTTATTAGCACACAAACATTGTAATTGTTAATACTATTCATAAGTATAAAAAGGTGGCAAGAGAACTTGTTATACGTAGAATTGTTTATGCTTATTTGTTCGAGATAAAAATGCTTTATTATTGACTATAGGGACATATTTATCCCAGGCTATCATTAGGTAAGCGTTGAATCGATACACTTGTTATGACGACTTCTGGAATCTACATATCAAATTTAGACTAAATACCGCGCGAATTAGGTCAGTGATAGAGCGTTGGCTTCGTATTCTTGAGATCGTGGGTTCGATTCCCACTGTCGATCATCTTCAGTTGGGTTTACCGGGGTTCTCCTCTGTCCTAGCAGGCAAATGCCGGGATGGTGCCTACTAAACAGGCACTGGCCGATACCTTCCCAAATCCTTTCCATTGTTGTTGTTGTTAGATATCAGGAACGTACGCAGAGGGTGGGTCCTGGGGGCTGGAACCCCCCTTCCCCCGAAAATTTCGACTTTTGTGTAAATTTAGCCTAATTTTAGGGGCAATTTTAGGAGTTTTAATATAAAACTCCCTCATATTGAGTTTGGACCCCTCTCGAAATTAATTCCTGCGTACGCTACTGTTAGATATCCAATATAAAATGGCATCTGACTGTGAGCTGTATCTGGTGATTGTTAAATAAATAAAATAAAAAAAATATGTTCTACCTGCCTTACGATCCTTATGGACCAGAACGGGTTAAAGTAATATTTTAACAAAGTTTACCATTAAATTACGACAATATTTAAAATAAGAAAAGCAAAGTGTTTGATAAAGACACGTAAAAACTTATAATTATTTTTTTTAAAAAAAACTATTTCATTTATAAAATATACTTACTGGTTTTTCTGTTGAAATTAGTTCTCGTGAAAGATTTTATTTAAAGTAACAAACACAACTCACACATAATACAACAAGCTGGGAACACCACACTTGTTAACTTCTCAATATATGCACGGGGGAAAACGTTCTTAGGTTTGCGTTTATTTTTCGCGTGAAATTAAGTTGAGCGAAGGAACGTGTCTATACTATAGATTGCAAAAACACTTAGGACTTGACCACTAGAGGCGCTGTTGGTGTTTTCTATGACCACAGCAAAGCAAATAAAAGCAAAAGTATTAAATGCAAGCGTTATTACCGTTACGTAATGTACTGCGATTCATTTGGTTTATAATTTGCTTTCTTTTACGAACTCCCATTTATCGAAATATTATGTAGTTACATTCAAGAAATATAACTCTATTCCTTTTCCTTCTGTAGAAACACGTTGTTAACGAAGATATTGTTTTCTACTACAGGGTGATTTATAAATCACGCAATCGAGGAAGGTACTATAACAGAAGTTAAAAACGGCCACGGGGGCACGTTTGCTCACTGGTTGAGCGCTTACCTCTGGTCCATGGGGTCCCTGGTTCAATCTCCGACCAAGTAAGTTTCTAATGGATAACATTGTGTCTATAAGTTTACTCGTAGTACTCCCGTTTCCTCCCTCATTCTCATGCTAGCAATACTTCCATCATCATGCACTTGCCTTTGTAACCGCTTTCCGGATCTGCCCCTGCTGTTCCACCAACGAGTATTTTCAGATCTGAACCTACCTGGTTAAGGGTCTTCACTACAGCGAAATTAAACTACCGCTAATTTTATAGTTTTTCTGTAATATCTTCATAATAAATTAAAGAAAATATTCGAAAAACAGAAACGTAGTGAACTAGACAATACGATTTTGCATGAGATACCTACTACCTCAATTCACCTATCTGCTTTTGGTATGCCACTATTTACAGACCTCGCAAAAAAAAAAAAAAAAATGCTAAATCTATCTACAGTTGCAAGTCGAAATCAGATAGATGAATTGTGATGACGGTATCACATACAAAATCGTATTGTCTAGTTAACTACGTTTCTGCTTTTCGAATATTTTTATTTGTTTTGAAGATATTACAGAAAAACTCTAAAATTAGCTGCAGTTTAATTTTGCTGTAGTGAACACCCTTCAGACATAAAAGAACATTTCCAAAAAGGGATTACAGAACTTTTCCCGGATCGCTCTCTGGTCTCACTAATGAAATGAGCATAAGGCACCGAGAGGTTCGGATGTTTCGTCTCGAAATCCTCACGGAAATTCAAATGATCGCTCAGACCACGACACACAAAAATACTATGCATACATGCAACGAAAACACATTAAATGAAATAATACTATGTTTATTTATTAAATGCACTATGTGTAAAAAAAAAAAAAAAAAAAAAGTTTGTAGGAGGGAAAACAATCACAACACTAAACACTGACCACAACGTTATAGCCCTTTAAAATTGTATCACGTATATAGATGAATGAAATATTGTATTTGGAAGTTCATCACAAATATTTTTCTCACACTACTAACTAATGCACTGGAGTTAGCACTGTAGGGTAACATTGAAGGTAACCTCACGACGTAGATTCCTTGCTGCTACGCTGAGAATTCACGAAAAATCCAAGGTGAAGTATCCATGGAATACTGGTTCGCACTGGGTTAGCGGACCCGGAACTTCACTAAATGGGGGATAGCCACTGTACAAGTCCTTGGGCGGCTACTTGGCTTATGCCCCTTTACTTAATTCTATAGCGAATTCAACGAACATGTTGGCAGTATCAACACTCGGAGAAAACTCCTAGAGTTAAGGTGCTCCAGGTACGAGCTGGGTTGACCGACTGGTCATTGTTGGCAGTTCATTTTAAAATGTGATCAGGTTAAACCACCTGTATGGATATTCAAATTAAATGTTGAAACAATCTGCGTTAATTCACAGTTCACTGGCCACAATGTAGAAGGAAACGACGATAACTTGGTCATGAGAGCTTCTAGATAAAAAGTGGCTGAACAATATTGCCAGGCGACAGTCTGGCTATGCCGCATCTGCCATGCTAAGTATTACTATAAGTGATTAAAGAAAACACTTAATTTAATTCCAAATAACTATAGAATGTAGTCTTTGCATATTAATGAGTAAAGAAGAAACACTGAGGTATCCAAGAAAATGTTCCACATATATGCATTGGTGAACGATGAAAGGCTCTTGTTCGAATTCGTAAGAGTGAAATTGAGATATTAGCAGTTCCCATCGAAGAAAAGAAATTATTTGCGTCGCAAAAAATAAAGTATAAATCTAAGAATGGTTTCTCTTTCCAAAATATACAGAGCGTCCACAAAAATTACTTATATAACCTGCTTACGATTATACCTTAATCATCCCATCCGTCTCCCTTAGCCTCAGGGCCAGGTGCATGGATTTCCTCGGGGATCTCCTGTTTCATCCCACTTTCTTCATTCCACAATTTCATTCATTTTTCATCATCACCGTCTCCTCTAGCCTAGCCGGCATAATCGTGGGATGTAAAACTGAAATAGGCTTATTTCATTTTCATTTTTACTTTGCCGTTTCTCACCGAACTTTTCTTACAACAGATGTTTTTATTAGACAATGTAACCTACTGCACTGGTCAGTCAGATCAAATCAACCGCAGATAATGAAATATATTTCACTTACGTTGAAAATCGATTTGTAGTGTTCGATCAATAGTCGATTCAGACTAACTTCCATTTACACAGCCGGCGAAATCGAAAGAGACGTCACTTCGACAGAATCGACCACAAATTTACTAACTGAAACCGTTCCTTTAGGTACGTCTATGTATAAATATACACACAATCTTATGCTCTCGGGTTTCCTTATTACAATCCTATTATGCAGTACACTACAGTATTTCGAAGTATGTTCAAAAAAGATCTAATCTGTAAGTAGCGGGATTCAATCACCGTGCGCGCGTAGCAGCATATCTTGGTAAAAGATCACTTTTTATTGAGTTCCTATCTATGTGTTAGATGTCGAGTAAGAACACACTGACTGATGTCGTGCATAAACCTGCTCGTTGGATTAGTAAAAATCAAGAATGAAAGCTTTGGAGGACCAGCGCGCTTGTGTGAAATTTTGAGTAGAACTAGGAAAGACTTTCACGAAAAAATTCGAAATGTTTAACCAAGCATAGAACAATGACTGCATAAGCCAAACCAGTGCTATGATTGATTGGTTTAGGCGTTTTAAGGAGGGTAAAAGTTCAGTTGTCAAAGGTCCCAGAATTGGACGACCTTTCACATCAACAGACTACCAACAGGCTGAGATTGTGTGCGCTATAATTAGTGAAAATTCTCGTTTAACTGTTTGAGAGGTTGCTGAGGACTGAAACCTAACTGGTTTTAAGTATAGAACCTGACTATCAAATCCTAAGTGAAAAAAGTTTCAAATTATCTGTCAAACACCACTTCTGTTGTGCATCACTCACCCTATTTTGCCGACCTAGCCCCGGCAGGACCTTTATTTAAAACTCTATTCGCAAAGAGTTAAATACGAATGCAATTCTTGAAGGAAAAGTATCGTATCCAGTTTTTAGCAAGTGATAAAGCGTCTGCTGCATATGTATATATGTGTTACAACGTAGTTAAAATGATAATATTGCTGTTCTATCGTAAACTTAAAAATGTTCTTGTGATAACAACTTTTCTTATTGGTTTACCAAATAACCCAAGCCTTTATGTACTTGTAAGTGATAAATGTAAGGATATATATTCCTAGGTGATAAAAGAATGTAATACTATGTACACTTATAATATTGTGTTGCAGTGTTCTGAATTTAAAACAACAGATTCTGTAACTGCGAAGAAAGAATACGAGGTGTGTTCAAAAAAGACCGAAATTTTGCTGCTCTTCCTTTATTGCTCATTATACAAACTTTCAACCATTATCTCCTTCGAAGTACTCCGCTCTATTATTAATACACCGTTGCCATTATTTCTTCCAATTTTGAATGCCTGTTGTTTTTTCTTTTTATAGCGTCCATACTGATGTTGCATTTTCCCGAATTTCCTCTGTGGACTGATTAGGACTCCCTTCTAAAGAATTTTCCGGTAACAATTTTTAGTAGATGGATTTTTTTTTTTTTTTTTTAGGGAGAGAGAGTTTTTCAAAAATTCGTTGAAAACATTGTTTAAGGTATTTTTACGTTAAAGACATTTCTGTAAGCCTCAAAACTTGATTTTTATAAAAATATGAATTGTTATACTTAAATTGTTTCTAGCTAGTGATGAGCAAATGCAAGACCAAGGTCTTGGTCTTAGTCTTGGTCTTGCACTGGAACCCTTGGTCTCGGTCTTGCACACCCAGTCTTGATCTTGCATGCAAGAGTCTTGCAAGTTTTGCATTTAAGATATCTCAAGTTTTCCATAGGTAAATTTTACTCAAGATAGAGGGGATTATAAATTCTTCTATGTACCAATACTAACAGAAGTACAATGTATGTTTCTAAATGTAATAGTTTATCTTCGTGTATGATGATAGTGTACAACAACCTTTATTTTTGTTTCAATGGGTGCCCACGCTTCACTACTTATAAATCACAACGTTTCGTAATTTTTTAAAAATATTTTTTAACAGATTCATTACCCCACTGATTCACAAACTGGGGAGGCTACCCCTGAGATGCATGAAAGTAAATCAAGATGACACAGATTACTGAAATATCATGAATTTCAAAATTACTTTTAGGCTACACTCTAAAGGCGTCAGAGTTTTTTCAATCACGATTACCTAATCTTTGTATTGAACAAACTTCCAATTAAATATTGAGATTTTGTTTTCCAGATTCTAATATGTTCTCTATGAGACAGAAACATGGACGTTACGCAAAAGCGGTGAAAAAATGGAGGCTTTCGAAACGTGGCCATGGAGATAAAAGGAGAGAATTAGCTCAGTTGAACAGAAAACGAATGAGAAGTTGTTAGAACTAGTAGCAGCAGGGGAGAAAAGAAGAATTTTAGATGTACAGTAATTAAGAGGAGGAAGCGGCACTGGTTGAGATATTGGCTGAGGAGGAACTGTATTATGAGGGACGTGCTAGAGAGTATGGTGGAAGGAAAGAGAGGGAGGGGAACGAGACTAGTTGAAGGAAGGTATTAAAACAGAAAATTGCTACGTCAAGAAGAGACTAGCTGAGGACAAGCGTACATCGAAGCTTCTTAGTTGCAGCAAGTCATCTGCCGATAATGGCAGAATAGCTATGATGATGATATGTTCAGCAAAGCAATATTTGCCAAAAAAGAGAGACATAAAATTAAAGTAATAATGATTAAAATCAAGCCTCTTAACATTTTAAAATAATTTGAATGAAAATTGAAAATTACTCGATTGCCTATGTCTTTTGTTTAAACTCAATTTATATAAATACTTTTGACCTATATTAGAAATACAAAATAATGTCAACAGAAATTATTGAAAATAGCTGTACAAAATCACTCTCATTTGTGAATGTGAATTACTTATTGTTGTATAATATTATATCGCTCAATTTTCGATGTGCCGTATACCTAAGGAGGCTAAAAGTTACATTGATAAACAATTATTCAACGTATAAGCATCTGCCCATGAAATCAAACTTGCGGTCACATGCACTGAGTTTTTGTCAATGTCATGAAAATGTTATTTCAATATTAATTTTATGAGCACACATTAAAAATTTTCAACGGATGCTTGAGCTTCGGAGCCAAGGCCATACCCATGAAATCGGCACCTATGGTGTACGGAATTACGGATTTCAGTACTACATTTCTCTATAGTTTGGGAAGAAGAACACCACTAATATGTTTTGAAATGAAATAAAATATCTAGTTTAACGTCCCACGTTTATGCACCGCGACTAAGGGAGACAGTGATGAAGAGAAATGAATCAAATGATGGAATGAAGAAAGTAGGAGGTTATGGGAAAACCCCGAGAAAACCCACGCACACGGTGTTTGTCCACCAAAAGCTCACATGGCGCAAGCTGGGATCAAACCAGGAACAAAATGCACAAAAGATGAACGCTCTACCACTGAGCCACCACGCCTGAAGCTACTGAAAGGTGAAAAACAAATCCCTCTTTTGCTATATTTATCCCTGGACGAGAAGACAAACTGAGTTAGCCAACGAAATTTTATCAACATACACCTGTATAGGGATGCGCACGAGTCGAGACATGTCTCGAATCTCGACTCGACTCGACTCGAATTCGAGTCGAGATTCGAGTCGAGACACACTCTGTAAAATTCGAGACGAGTCGAGACAAACGTATTTCTCGACTCGAATTTTCGAGTCGAGACTCGAGTCGAGTCGAGACAGCTGGTAAAAATCTCGACTCGACTCGAATGTCTCGAAAATTTTTCTATAATTTTTAATATTATTTTGAAGAAAGTGCTCGATCAGAAACACTCGGCACGAGAATTTCGGAAACTGCAGGACTTGTCAGGTGTTCGAGGAGTGCTATGGTGGTTGTCTTCAGCAAGTGGCGAAACCAAGGGGAAAAGACGTCTAAATGTCGAGGGGTTGGGTGCCCCCACCTCATTACAGATGTCGAACGTCGCAGGCTGGGCAGACTGGTAAAACAGAACAGGCGGCGAACTGCGTCGGAACTAAGATCAGAGTTTAATGCTGGGCAAAGTACAAGTGTGCCTGAACTAGTGTTGTCAAATTTCCGGAAATTTTGAACTTTTTTTAAAAAAAACGTTTTTTTTCGATTTTCCGGAAAAATTGAAAAAAATAAATATGTTTGTATTAGGTTAATTTTACTAGTAATGATATCTCTCTTTTTTTTTTTCAAACACGCGAAAAATTTAAGTTCAAAAATTTCAATATTGCGAATATTAAAAAATAGCACTCGAAAATAA
This sequence comes from Thermobia domestica, assembly GCF_964235325.1. NCBI lineage: Eukaryota > Metazoa > Arthropoda > Insecta > Zygentoma > Lepismatidae > Thermobia > Thermobia domestica. Next base: position 256,142,131 of record NC_137464.1, read on the forward strand.
AACTATTCCAATTATTATCTATATATTAAAATACTAGATTTACGCGTATATGTTTCTCCTCACAGAAAAGTTTATATGTTTGTCTACTATCCTTTCAACAATGAGATCTCAAACCCACAAGTGCTAGAAACGTGCCGTTTTCATTTGTCGATTCCAAATTTTATGTAAATTGTCCAGTTCTAATTGAATATTTTTATATAAAAAAAAACATGGCCATTAGTTCTTTATTACATTTATAGGGGTATACAAGAAGTACTGTGGGGGCGCGGTGACTCAGTGGTAGGGCGTTCACTTCCGGTGCATGGGGTCCCTGGTTCGATCCCAGATCGCGCCGTGTGGACTTTGTGGTGGACAAATACCATGCTCGTGGGTTTTCTCGTGGTTCTCCCGTTTCCTTCCACTTTCTTCATTCCACCATTTCATTCATTTCTCATCATCACCGTCTTCTTTAGCCTAACCGCCATAACCGTGGGACGTAAAACTAAAGATTTCATTACACTAGAAGTACTGAAATTTCTGAAAAAGTAAAGCATCATACCCTACGAGTTATATATTCCAACATCACATAGTTGTATATAGGGGTTGTACATCTGTCAGGCGTTTGTTTCATGGCCAAATGATAATGAAAACGAAGGATAACCATTTCTCCAGTCTAAGATTAATCTTCATTGTTTGGTAAGGTTTTTTTTTCAATAAACACCGTTTATCACTGACATAATTAATTGTGTGTGTACTTTATTTACTTATTAAATAATGCATGCAAATGCATACATACACGATATGGGCATTCAGTAAATGGATACTTGAATATTTGAATTCAATTATCTATACAAGCCGGCTACGAGTCTTTTATCCAAACTACTCTTTGGGATGAGCTTCTTACCAGATGTGTAGCCTACCGAAGGATCACACATATGTTATCGAAACTATTGTGCTTTTTTTTTTTTTTTTTTTTTTGCTTTGACAGAAAGGTCTGTAGATATCGAAGCCCGCCAGTGAAGCCATATCTAGCATCTTGGTGCTAGATCTAGCATAATTCACTCCCATTTAGCATATAACATCTTGACTTTAGCATCTTGGCAAAATCTCATTCATTCCTCTGGAGAACAGAAAAAGAACGAAAATTTAGATGGCTCACTGACCGTTGGGAATTATCCCTTAGTTGAAGCGATGGTTGGAGTAATAAAACCAGTTAGTATTTCCGCTGTTGTATTGTTGAATTCACAGAAATGTTCAAAAATAAGCAAAACGTGACTGTACAAGATGTTTACTTACCCATAGTTTTATTATTGTCAACTGAAACCTGAGTGTCTGGGATGTTTCAGTCCTTTCTCACTTTACAACTTGAGAGGGGAGGGGGTATGACCGCTAAAAGAAATGCTTCAGTGCTGCGTCGGAAGCGGCATGTTTTGTATATATTTCTTAAAATGTTATCCATTCTTAAGGCTGTTGCTACCTCTTCCCTGAGTCGAGTTTTCCCCTATCTAATAACATTGGAACTTTTTTCGTGTTTTTCTCAGCAAGCAATGAACAAATCCTTACAAAAATTTGCATGGAGTCAGGTCGATAATAAAGGATTCGTTATATGAGCTTATAATTTTACTAAAAGCCTCCAATTAAGTTATTCATTCACCCCTTTTTTTTTTTCATGTGAAGATTTGCAACAACGCATTGACGACACTGCGGTCTCTCTTCTAGCAGGTTGCGGCGAGTAACTGAGGGTTACTTTGAAGTTTCAACATTGTCCACAGCTGTGAGGGGACCCTTTTCAACAATGACATATTTATGGCATTTCAGTGAGGAGGCGTTGGAGTACTTTTTTTTCCTGAAAGCAGAAAAAAATAAACACAGCGAGAACAGATCCATTCTTCTTTACATTAGCTTTTCCCCCCGTCAAGTATAGACAGTTATAAGCAATTAGAAGCAAACTGTCTCTATTGAATAAAGATACTTTTAATGTATACGAAAGCGAATGTCACTTTATCATTATTATTATTATTATTATTATTATTATTATTATTAGTAGTAGTAGTAGTAGTAGTAGTAGTAGTAGTAGTAGTAGTAGTAGTAGTATTACATTTTTCAAAACATGAAGAGACATACCTTTCTTGACTCCAGTGCCCATTTTATCTATATATGAGGTATTTATAATAAACTTCTATACTGCTAAAAGAAAAGCTACTTTTATAGTGACGTATCTTGCTAAGAGAATTATTTGTATTTTATTTATTATATTTCAATTTAAAATAAAGTGTATCGTTTGTAACAACGAATAGTGTTCAAAATAGTACATATTACCAGTCAACTATAGATTAGATCAAACATAATAATGGACAACAACACCAATATATATTGTATACATTTAGACCCTATTGGATCAAAAGATGCAATCTATTTCACACAAAAATTTTCTTGTAGGCCTTATATCTCGAGAACTACATATAGCGTACCCAAACTATGACTTAACTTAGTATGATGTGCTTATTGCGTAAAAAATACAAAAACTCGATTTAAGGACCGTTCAAAAATTTTGTGGGCCCTGATCCACAAAATTCAATATATTACATTCAATCAAAAATTTTCTTGTATGCCCCATATTTTGACAATTACAAAGTGTGTGGCCAAACCAAAACTAACAATTTACTCAGCATGGTGTGCTTATTCCGTAAAAAAAAAAAAAAAAAAAAAACAGCTGCCATTCAAAAAATTTGTGGGCCCTGATCCAAAAAAATCAATATATATTTCACCCATTCAAACATTTTCTTGAACGTTCCATATTTTGAGAACTACATATAGTATAGCCAAACCAAAAAGTAACAATTTAGCCCGCATGATGTGCTTATTCCGTAAAAAATACGAAAATTCGATTTAGGGCCCATTCAAAAATTTTGTGAACCCTGATCCAAAAAATCCAATATATTTCATACAATCAAACATTTTCTTGTACGCCTTATATCTGGAGAACTACAGGTAGTGTAGCCAAACCCAAACTAACAATTTACTCAGTATGATGTGCTAATTCCGTAGAAAATACGAAAACTCGATTTAGGAACCGTTGCTAACTTTTGTGGCCCCTGATCCAAAAACTAATTATTTGGCAAGATCGCAATCTTTTTATGCACTTTTTGGATCATTTTTATAATTCTTAGCCAAGATCGCTATCTTTTGATCCATTTTTTGGATTATTCCTAAAATTCTTGTTTTTATATATTTTTTATATTTATATATAAGGTGATACAAAGAAAATTTAGGGAATCAATTGATCTGATTGAAGATTTGTTTAAATCTATTTTATAGAATCTTTTAGATTTAACTATATTCCTGTTAACTGCAGATTTTTTAAAAAGATCTCTTTTTAATCTACATTTGTATTCTTTCTTTACTCACTCATGAAGTATATCTATAACTTTTGTCAATTTTTAAAGTTGCTTCTGAGATAAGTTTCGAGAGTTGTCCGCAAAATTTCGTTAATATCTTATTTGAACTAACGTAACACTGTAATCTCACTTTAATTTACCATAGTATATTTTTCTTTTTCTTTTTTTTTTTTTTTTTTGCGTGAAAGTAACATTTGAAACCGAATTATTTCTTTAAAATTTATACATGAAATGAAAATTGTTTTTTTAAAAAACTATGACATACTCATTGTATAAATAAATGTGAAATATTAGTGTTTGTTTGATTTATTTGTATTGATTGAAGTCAATACTTCGAGTGTAACTTTGACCACTTATCAACAAAATTAAAAAGTCGTAGACCAGTATAATTTAAGCAAGTTACTTACTTGATTTGAGACATAATTTTGGAGGGGAAGAGTAGAAATTTTACTGATAACATTTTTTTTTATTTAACTTTTCCTGTATTTATGTTTAGCGTGGCCTTGTGAATTTTGTTTACTTTTTTTTCAATGTAGAAACTTACCAGGGATTTTGGAGTATGCTCATAGATATTTAAATTGTGAATAGTGCTTCGGTGATATTTAGTATTTTGATTATACTGCTTGTTTATTATTTTTTTAATAACTTCATTTACATAATGTTGTGGCTTGATGTAACGAAGTATTCCATCACATATTTTTATACTCATACGGTAATGCTTTAGTTTAATATGTAGGGTCTATAACAACGACAAATTGGTGTACCTCAACAAAAAAAAGCCCTATATTTTAAAATGAAGCATGAAAAAATAATGCATAAAATTAAAATTATTCTGTTAATGTGTGGTGTACTATATATATATATATATAGATAGATAGATAGATAGATAGATATAGATATAGATATAGGTATATATATATATATCTGTTGTAGCTATAGATGAAATTTCGCGTTCACCATCTGGAAAATAAATATTTCTTATTTGTTTTGAATGCGTAAGTTACAAGGTTATTATTAGCAGGTAACACTAATAAGTCCCTATTCCCTGTTACCAAGAAATAAGTCCCTATTCATATTTCGAAAAGTAATAACCAAGAAAAGACGTTACCAAGAAAATGACGTTTGTATCTACATTAACACTACATATTTCATTATGTATAGATGTTTTCCTGTTTAGTAAAAGAATCCCTGATATTACACTTCACTTTCCCTACAAATGTGCTCTGTTAGAAGGGTAATGTGTGGTCAGTTCTTCAGTTTCCCAGTTGCCTCACGATACTGAAACAACACCAAAAAATCTGTCATCATTAGGAATAGAATTCGACAGCATTCACGCTAAGAACACATTTGTGTAACAAAAAAGTTTATTTCTAAATTTCCTTCGTATGTGGTAAAAATGAAATTATTATTATTTAGCATAAACATTCTATACTACTATTCACAGTTTCAAATACATATACACAGGCCGGTAGCCAGTCCAAAAATGTAGGGGGGCGGCTGAAGTTAGGGGAGCCCGATCCAACCATATCATAGTTTATCACCATATTATATTTCATTTGCAAGCCTACCGTGAAAAGTTTAGGGAGGCCAGCGAAAATTTAGGGGGGCGAACCCCTAGATCCTCCTGAATACGGGATATATATATAATTATTCCAAAATGCTATCTCCACTGGTTTACCTGTTTCCGTGAGGTTACAAAAGTCAAAGAGCGCTGATGTTTTCAATGTGAAAACCCCACTGGTGTCGGCAGCGCGGCCAGTCTCTGGTCAAGGAAACACCGGCAAGGAGAAACCGATGTGGTGACCACAAATTTTAACTAAATTACTAGTGCCAAGCCGCACTGATATTCCTTGCTCGTTACAATCTCTTGTGCCAAGAATTTTCTATTATTATTATTATTATTATTATTATTATTATTATTATTATTATTATTATTATTATTATTATTATTATTATTATTATTATTATTTCACACAGGAAATTTGAAAATAAAATTAAATCTGTAAGTTTTACGTCCCACAGTTATGCCGGTTAGGCTAAAGGAGACAGTAATGATAAGTAATGAATGAAATGGTGGAATGAAGAAAGTGGGAGAAAACAGGAGAACCCCGAGAAAACCCACGCACACGATGTTTGTCCACCACAAAGTTCACTTAGCGCGAGCTGGGATCAAACCAAGGACCCCATGCAACTGAGATGAACGCTCTACCACTGAGCCACCGCGGCCCCCACACAGGAAATTTATCTGCTATTACAATCGTCTGCTAATTTATATTTGTATAACCAATCACCAAGTATAAGACTGAAATACATGAGATGCAAGAGGCATCTTGCTATGTTTGAAAGTAACCACAAGAACTCCGAATGAGACTAGACGAATATACTAAAAGCAATAGGTTTAGCAAAGAAAATAAAGAGCGCCCCCTCCTTCTCAGTGCCATAAATCTGTCCTCGAAAAGGACGAGAGGGCTAGAAAATTTTATTCCACAGATGTGATATGGACAGAGTTTAAAAACCTGTTTTAAATGGCTAGCCCGAATTTCCCTGACGCTGCTAATACAAACAGGGAGAAGCAGAGATCGCATTGTTGCAAATCTTCACATGAAAAAAAAGGGGGAATGAATAACTTAATTGGAGGCTTTTAGTAAAATTATAAGCTCATATAACGAATCCTTTATTATCGACCTGACTCTATGCAAATTTTTATAAGGATTTGTTCATTGCTTGCTGGGAAAAACACGAAAAAAGTTCCAATGTTATTAGATAGGGGAAAACTCGACTCAGCGAAGAGGTAGCAACAGCCTTAAAGTATAAATTCCCCCTTCCTCCCCTGATTCTCTTTCCAATACAGAGAACCGACTCTTTAAATGAAGAAAGAACCCTGAACCCTCCCGAAAATGCAAAAATGAATGATGCGTACAAATAACAAATCTGTGGATGAATCAAATAATGCAGATACATGAGAAGATGATGACGAAGATAACATTGCTTGATGCAGCGCAGTCTACCACATGTAAATAGATTTGAAGGATTCATATTTGTGTATGTATACGTGTGTATGTACTTGTTTCTGAGTATTTATATGCGCGAATGTCTTGTAATTGTTATATTAATATCCACTGGATTAAGTGAAAGTATAAAATTTATTTGATGACTGCCAAATTGACGTCACCTTGGTAAGTCATTATTTTTTAATATTTAGTAATATTAAATTAGATTATAGTTTAGCGTCGTTTTCAGGAGCAAAGCTCTACAAGACGTGAACATACAGTTTAACGTCGGATTTGAAACACGAGCTCCTACCATGAATCATTCGAGAAAGGCGCATACGCTAAGCACATAGCAACGGGGAGCTCAACATTTAGTGATATGTATATTAAGTTGTAAAATTGTATTCGTTTAATTTTCACTAATATAATCTTCACAATGTAAAGCATTCGCTAGGCACGTTATCTTGTTTAAAAACAAAAAGCCTATCTCTTATGTTTCCGTCTCGGGGTTGGACTGCGGGATGATAGAAATCCGAAAGAGATGTTTTTATTATATTTTGTACAGTAGATCTACACCTTCATAATCTCCGTGTTTGATAAGAATGAACCTACCTGGCTCACGTATACGTAATATAACAAACCATGCATATTAAATGCAAGACTAATATAGCAAACATTGAAGATGCCCCCTAGAAAATTTTCTTCGACCGCCCATATCTGCGACACTATTTCGCAACTCAATGGATACGATATGGATGTATTCAAAGTCTACTGATTTACCCATAAAATTTAAATTTTATAACAATATTCTCAGTGAATACTAACCTGAGGAGAACTATTTTTTTTTAATTCGATCGCTAAAGAAGGTTTTTTTTTTCTACCAGGTCTCGGTAATCGTCTGGCAAGAAAACTGAAGTTTCTACAAGTGTTTCCCCAGCAATTTTTTTGAGAAAAGGGGTCCTCCAGGAGCGTTATTTAGGGTGTAATTCCTGCGTTTGTTATATACATATATAGATATACATAGATATAAATATAGATATACTGTATATATATATATATATATATATATATATATATATATATATATATATATATATATATATATATATATATATAAGTAGGAGCGGGTCTTTAAAATTAGTTCGGAAAGATAATATGAAAATCTGGCATAATTTGCAAGAATCTATCTAGTCTAATATATATAAAATAATTAGTTTGTTTGTGTTTGTCTGTCTGTATGCAGCCTGGGGACCAGACGAGTGGACCTAGAGTTACCAAATTTTAGTCAGGGGTACTCTGGCCCAGGCCCCAGATCAAGACGAATCTTTTTTTTTTTTTTTTCAAAGTTCGAACCAGGGGGTCTCAGGGTGCGCTTACAGGGACATGTAAAAGTGGTAGAAAATGGCAGATATTACTGTCGAATTCATAGTTTTCGCGGTCACTGAAATCAATGGTGAAACTCTGATCACATTAACATACAAATTCACCCTATTCGGGCCGGTGGTCACCGGGGGGGGGGGGTCTGATACTGAGACATGTAAAAGTAATCCAAAATGACCGATATTAGTGTCAAATCCATAGTTTTCGCGGTCACTAATAGCGATGGTGACACTTCCATTTGCGATGATTTGCAAATTAAGCTATAATTGTATGCGGGCCGGGAAAAAATCTTTGTTTTGCGTCCCACGGTTATGCCGGTTAGGCTAAATGAGACGGTGATGATGAGAGATGAGTGAAAGGGTGGAATGAAGAAAGTGGGAGGAAACGGGAGAACCTTGAGAAAACCCACGCACACGGTGTTTGTACACCACAAAGTTCACTTGGCAGGGGCTGGGATCGAACCCGGGACCCCAAGCACCAGAGGTGAACGCTCTACCACTGAGCCACCGCGGCCCTCAATGAGGTTGGAAGCTGGTCAGTCATGGCAGGAGGTGGCCCATGCCATAGGAGTGGCACAGAGTGTGATTTCCCGATTCAGGAATCGATTTCAAACAACTGGAAGTGTTCGAAGAAGACAAGGACAGGAACCAAAGCCAGAGACGATCGTTATCTCTTGTTAACAGCCCGTCGAAACCGACGTCAGAATACAACTCTGTTGCCGCGAGTCTTCCGAACAACAACAGGACGCACAATATCCACTCAAACGGTCCGCAATCGCCTTCGAGAAGGTGGTCTCTACGCACGTAGGCCTATGGCGTGTGTCCCATTAACGGGGATGCGGCACAGGATCGACACGGCACAGGATCGACACGGCATACGACCGACAATTCAGCTCAGAAACCTGTTTCGGTCCTGTGCCGTGTCGATCCTGTGCCGTTTCGGTCCTATGCCGTGTCGATCCTATGCCGTGTCGATCCTGTGCCGTTTTGCTCTCACGCCGCTGCTCTGAAATAATTTAACTTTTAATCATGTGCCTAAAAAATAATATTTTTATTATCTGTTTAATCTTTGCTCTTACAAATTATAAACTCCTGTCGATTCTATGCCTGTGCAAGTTATATGCATAGAATACGTACGATCGAAACGGCATAGAGCCGACACGGCATAGGAACGAAACGGCACAGGATCGACACGGCACAGGATCGACACGGCACAGGATCGACACGGCATAGGAACGAAACGGCACAGGATCGACACGGCACAGGATCGACACGGCATAGGACCGAAACGACGCACGATCATCCCCACTGCGTAGTATCTATAAAACCAAATATTTATTTCTCATAAAAGCATCAGAGACCTGTCAATTGATTTTAAAATATAAGAATTATAAGATATTTACTATATGAATATTAATAATTGTGAGTGACAAAAGAATGATAGTGCTAAATGGACAAAATATAATTTCTTGTGTGCTTGGTCAAAAGCATTTCTATATGTATGGAATACTTATATTTATTATTATTATTATTATTATTATTATTATTATTATTATTATTATTATTATTATTATTATTATTATTATTATTATTATTATTATTACTATTATTATTATTATTATTATTATTATTATTATTATTATTATTATTATTATTATTATTATTATTACTACGTTTTAAGTCGTTTTGAAATCATGGCCTGATTCCACTAGAAAGCGAAAGCCATGAGAAATGTAAGCTAAGTAGTAATATGGAATACTTTTAATGTTGCTCACTAGAGGAAACATGCTCGCATGTCTTCTCGTCTCGATATCGAGACCACAAGAGACTTTTTTAATAAGAAGCTCAGTTGGGAAGTAATAACTGAGCCGATGGCTCGAGCCGGTTCGCTTGGGGTGAACCATTGGCTCGAGCTGGCTTGGTTGGATGAACCATCTGCTCGGTTCGGCTCATCTGGGCCGAAGGCTCTTGCTGACACGGTTCGGTGAGCTGTTGGCTCGGCTCACTTCTCGGTTCGGGTCCATAGTGAGTGAGCTGTGAGCCCAGCTGCTCAAGTTGTTTACAATTGTAAACCCGGGCCGAACAGTTTTGAAGATATTTGGCCAGTGCCCTATAACTTTTAACAATGTTTGGCTCGAGCCCGAATACTCAACCTAAACCCTCAACCCAAATTCACAAGCTCGTGAACAATATCCTTGACTCCTAGAATTCACGACTACCGAGGTTAGCAATCAACTAGTTTTTTAGTATTCAAACACAGACCGCGTTTCTTTCATGTTTAAACACAGTGTTGTTATAATTATAATTATTATTTATTATTATTAATAATAATAATAAAAGTTGTACTAGTAGTAGTACTAGTATCATTGATAACCTATATTGTCTATGCAAGATACTTGAAGAGAATACTCGAAACTACAAACCAGATTTGGTTCGACTCGACCCGAATTCGAGTCGAGTTGGAGGAAATTTTTCGAATCGCGTTCAAAGATGTCTGTTTTTAGTCGAATCGAGTTTCAAAGAATACTCGCTCGTACTCACTCGTGCCCATCGTAGGATGACCACATTCTAACAATCGAAAAGTAGGACACAAGTATAATAGTACTGTATATGATATCTTACTGCGTCGGCAATACGCATATCATTATTTCAATTAATGTTAACCTTAAGTTAATGAACATTTTTGTTAAGAAGAAGCACTGAACAAAATTATTAAAGGAATTAAACACAACTCCAAATGCTTTGATGAATAACAAATTGGTTTATTTTATGAACGTACAGTCAAAGTTCGTGTTGGGCTAAATAATAATAATAACAATAATAATAATAAATTTCGAAGCGTGGTATTATTTTAAGAAATGAAAGAAAATTTAGACCGGCACAAAGGAACTTCTATTTAACTTGGTTAGCATGACTGTCATAAGTTCAATAAGAAACCTTTCCTACTTTACCGATATCTCAACAAGGCCTTCTCAGTAAAAGCGATGTATTGTAAAAAATGGTTTGTTGATTGTTCTCCATCCCTAGTCTTCTGAGGAGTGTTAGAAAACACAGCGGTTCATCATTCAGGAAAAGAGTGTGTTTGATTCAAAATGTTGTGAATAAAGAATGAAACATTAAGATATTGCAAATAAATTAACTCTGGACATTTCGCAGGACATTTTAAAGAAGAAGGATATTTCTCGATTTCCTAGACATCTTCGCAACACGCAGGACAGCTCTTTGAAAAACAGTACTGTACTGCGAAAATCAGTACGTCTGGTTACCCTAGCCCATCCGTACGAGTAACGCAGTATGGCATTTTAGCCAATGTTACCTTATATGAAAATATTCATAACTTATAGCTGTCAAGTAAAAATGTGTCCTTGCATTTACATAAAGCAATTCAGAAAGGGCAATAATAATAATAATAATAATAATAATAATAATAATAATAATAATAATAATAATAATAATAATAATAATAATAATAATAATAATAAAAGCGATAGTAATAGTAGTACGGAAAATTGAAGTGATAACATTTGTTCACATATTCTAAGTTTCAGACCTAAAAGTAACGCGTTACTTTCGAAGTAAAGTAACAGTTACTTTTTGGGGGCAAGTAACGCGTTACATTTTAGGAAAAAGTAAAGTAACTTGTAACGCGTTACATTTTTACATGTAACTTACCCAAAACTGTCCATGGGAAAATTGTTCACTGCTCGGGCCAAGATTGTTTCTGACTGTCGACAGATGGATGCCGTTTATGGCAGACCTTTGCCTGAAGTACTGCCCAAAGTTTGTAGTCCAACGGGTTAAGATCCGGGCTGCTAGAAGGCCAATCAATGGTAGAAATGAAGTGAGGGACGTTCCGCGCCAGCCAGTCCTAAGTTGGTTTCGCTGTGTGGCCTGGAGCGGAATCCTGTTGGAAGGTCCACCTTTCTCCAGGGAACATGGTAGCAGATAGTGGTTACACTATAGGTGTTAGCACTGTGTTCTGGTATACCTTGGCAGATGTTTTAACACCTTGTTCGCAAAAATACAGCTGGGTTGTGCTTGAGTAGCTCACTCCCCACCAAACCATCACTGAGGCAGCATGATGTGTTGGGTGTCATCCAGAAGTCCTAAACGGCAGAACTCCTAAAAATATAGGCACTAGACCTGAATTTTAGTACTTCTGCAGTTTAGGACTTGTGGCACGGTATGATTTTTAGGATTTCTGCCGTTTAGGACTTGTGTCGCGATATGATTTTTAGGACTTCTGGCGTTTAGGACTTCTGCCTTTTAGGACTTGTGCCGTTTAGGTCTTGTGCCTTTTTCATTCACTTGCTTTAGTTCTGAAATTCGCCACCACCCCACGAAATTGCGACGATGCAGCAACTAGTTGGCAATAATGTCACGAACGTAGCTAATTCCAACAATAACAACTATATTTGTACTACTAAGATTATTATTATCACTATCTGTTCTGCACTTATACGTGAATTACATAATACAACTTATTTCATTCTAAGAATTAATTACATAATTAGTTAAGAAATTCGTTTCTTTCGAATGGAGATACGAGAATCCCAAGACAAATTCCTAAAACAAAAATAAATAAATAAAAAATTGAAAAAATGTTTAAAAAGCATATTTTACGAGACTTCTGAAAGCAAGAAAACATTCAGAATTTCAATATATACTGTGTGGAGCGAATTTTATTAAGAGTAAGACAAAAATCCACCAAAGTTTACTTAATTAAGACAAAAGCTCACTAGACATTTCACGAGTGAACATTAAATACCAACGGTATACATAAAGAACGCAGTAAATTTAAAATTGAACAAAGAACATTTACTATGCAATACATTGGGTGACATTCATAAGTTCTAAACGGCACAAGTCCTAAAAATATAGGCACTAGACCTAAATTTTAGGTCGTGTGCCATTTTTGCAGAAATTACTACATAGTCATTTAGGGGTGTAGCCTGCAATTTTTTCTAGGGGAGTTTGATTTTTATATATTAAAAGCAAATCAAAAGTTTATTTTCAGATTACAAAAGCTTCAATAAGACAATAAATTTATACATATTACACATGTACATAAATACATAATATTATTGTATTTCCAGTTACTTCCTTTTTGAAACCTGGACCTTGACAGAGCGTAAATTTAAAACCACAGCTTGTGGGAAATGTACGAATAAGTTAGTTATAAGAAATCGGAAACTGTTCATGGAAGTCCATTTGTTTGACTGTATTTATCTTCTGTACTCTTATATAAAAGAGTAAAGATGAGTGATTTTTGGGCATACTACTACAAGTAGAGTCGATAAATTTTAGTTATAAAATATAATTTTCTTATGAATGCAGTACATAAGAAAGAATTTTGGGAAATAAGTATCGTAAAAAGGGTGGGGTAAGATTTTTTAAAAGGGTAGTGTATCTCGCAAGTTTCTAAAGCTAGTAAAATAAAACTTGGCATATAAGCTTTCCTATTAAAAAAAAAAAAAAAACTGAAAATTGAAAATTGAACACATAAAAGGGAAAGAGCAAAGGGAGCACATTTTTTTATGTTCGATTTCCCCATTACTTACTCAGAAAATATGTAAATAAATTAAGGAAGGATTTGTTTAAGCTAGATGCGTGAAACTCGGCATTTGAACTTTTAACTAAAAGTAATAAAATACTATATGTTTCAGCGTCTTGAAAATTACACTTCTAAGCGAAAGGAGGGTCAGTTTCTATAATATTAAAATATCCCACTGCTTATGAGATTTGGGCAGAAAACTCTTTTTCCTTTAGGCCTCGGTTCATCCAGTTAAGCAAACGAGAGTACAAAGTGGCTGATGAATTAGGTTCTTTTAATTATTTTAACATGTTGACGTAGTTTAATTCTTTTAAAACTGTATTCTTTCACATTCTATTATAAACATATTTCATTTGCTGTAATTATTAAACACGTTTAATAAACATAAAACAGACTAACCTCCGGTCCCGGCCAGAATATGTTTTTGGTGTTAAGCCATCATTTGCCGTCCGTAACATAACCTTTGATTTAAACTTCACGTACTATCAAGACTCAAGTCTCAGAAATGTAGCATATATGAAATATACTACTTCTACTACTACTACTATACTACTACTACTACTACTACTAAATATTAATAACAATAATAATAATAATATAATAATAATAATAATAATAATAATAATAATAATAATAATAATAATAATAATAATAATAATATGTACTTCTGAAATACATATGTATCTATGTGTTATTAATTCTTTCATAATCTTGAAAGAAACTTTTGATTTGTTTTTAATTTGTAAAAATGAAGGCCCTCTAGAAAAACTTGCTGGCTATACCCTGAATGACTATGTATTGGTTTCTGTACACGTATTGTGTTATCACTTACTAGTCTAGTGTTATTTTTAGAACAAGACAATGGTTCTTGTCTTGGAATATTACTAGTTTGGTTTGGTAGTACAGTGATAGAGTGTGACCTATGATTTTATTTCCCTGTAGGGTATGCTATCTGCAATGCAATAAACTGTATATGCTTCTTCTTCCTAACAAGGCTGGGCGATAAGCCCCTGCAATTCCATTACAAATAAGGACGATATTATTTTATAAACTACTTGGTGAACCTTTGTTAATATAACGCTATTAGTTCTTACAACCTTTTGTTAATCTTATTTAACAATTGCAAAATGGAATAATTGAGAAAATATATAATGATGATGATAGTTTATTTACATAAGGTATACATACAACAAAAGGGAATCTGTTGGTCACTACTGTGTATCTGCTAAACCAGGGTCAAACTCTGTGTGTCACAAAGGTTAGTTTAACAGAGTTTAAAATAATAATAGATATTTTGTTTGACTTACAAAGATTATCATATTAGCAAAATGATTTGAAATAACACGCCAGACATAGGATAAGTCTTGGGCTATATCGCTTAGAATTGTTTTAAGAGTAAATATATCATTTATGCATTAAATTTCATTACTGGCTACTTACACGTTTCGGCCTCGTGTTGGAAGTCAGCTTCTCGTGTTCTTTTCATATTCCACGATAACTGTTTTAATTGCACACTCCGCCAAATTACCTTTCCGACCTTACAATACTTTCTTGGAAAACTTCGGCTAACATATATCACCAGACGTTTGGAAAACCGACATCCTTTACTTCAGGATACAATGCGTTATTTAGCATTTCACCCAACACCTCACCGTTACTATCATTCTCCACTTTCGCTCCTATAATCTACCACCGTTAGATCCCTCTTTACTTATCATCGCCGATTACGTCATTCATGAACATCTTCCTCTCATTCACCCATCATTTCCAGTACAGTGATTACCATTATTTACTAACATGGGACTCATTCATTTTCATCATTGAATAGAGCAGCCTCTAGGCTAAAGATAAGCTCATTTGTCTAACTAATATCACCCACGTGTTGTCCTGTGTATGCATCTCGCCACATCATTCACGCCCATTACTATATCATACGTATCGTGCATTCTATACCTAATCCTTCGTTATGATCATTAATGTTCTTTCCTTATAATATACTGCCTGATTATTTTCTTATTTATCTTCTTACTAATAACAATCATATATATGTAAAGTAACTTGGCTTCAGTTATCGCATCCTTATTGGTATGCAACCGTGCACATCACATGGCATCAGTTTGAGGGAATATTATTGATGAATTGGCAATGGCTTTCATGTTCTTGACGCTAATCCTTACATTTCCGACGATTTGAACTCACGTTTACTGAGTATGAGTGCATTCTGGGGATTTTTCGTAAAGTGTTTCCACACATTTGAATCACCCTGTTTCACTGTTATGCTCTACCGACATTGCAGATGTCTTTCTAGAGCATTTGAGTACAAATTCGCTATACTTAATACTCAGAACATCACTGTTGTTCGGCATCCATACCTGGCGATTATGCAACCACACACAACGGGCATGGTGTCCGCCATTTTATATTTGTTCCAGATATCGACTTAATACAAACGAATTATTGTTACCTGGTACAAGCTTATCAATTCATATCCATTTAGACCAAGTTTCACTTGGAAGATTATCCGGGACTCCCTACGTTCCTTTGGGGAACCCTTGCGCGTGCATGGTAGGATTGTGAAACAAGCAAAATTCAATGGAGCAGGTATGACTTCTTCAGTGAATTTTTTACCCGCCCTCTTTATGTTGGTTAGTTTCCGAACTATTGGCGTCCGAAACTCATTTTTCCACGCTTTGTAGATCCGAAACTATGTCCGATAGCCGAAAGTTCAAGAGAACTTTTTTTCTTGTCTCAGTGGCAGGAGTCACCTCTCAAGAGTTGTAACACTTATTTTGCAACACTCGATATCTATCTATCTATCTATCTATCTATCTATCTATCTATATATATATATATATATATATATATATATATATATATATATATATATATATATATATATATATATATATATATATATATATAGTAAGTAAAGATCTAAGGGTTTACTTGTCCCTACCATAAATCCTTCATTGTAACCAGATTCCGGCGTTGCCGCTCTAACTCAGGTAGAACTGTATAAAGCTCTCAGTATGGCTAGCCCCATTACGGTTATCATAGTAGCCCGAGCCCGTGCAGACCTATAAACACATTACCCCACAGAAATGAGTGCCATAAGTCCATGCCTTCTAAAGGCTGTTGCGCCATGAATTTAGTTATCATTATTATTATTGCTAATATTAATATGTAATATTAGTAATAGGCTTAATAAAGATTCTCTGTATCTCTCTCACCCTATCAATTGAGTCAAGCGCTGCTAAGCGGAGGAATTCGTAACTATTACAGAAGCTGACCAGTTGCGGGAGAAAATGCAATCGCAAGAGAGCAATACGGGAAGATAGGAGCGATGCAAGAATAAATCCAGTTCTCCATGTTAAGAAATAGGAGCTCGCTGCCATATGCTCAATGTTACTGCTTCCAGTGACAACGTTGGCTGCCACTGGAAATGTAAATCATCTCTTTCTTTCCGTTTTTTAATTGACTTTTTTCAGAAATGCATCAATACTGTTTTGCGCTCAAGATCAAAGGTTTATTTTTCACTGATACACTACTTTAATACTTAAAAATATTTTAAGTATTAAAAAAATGTCCGGTTGCACAACCATGCAACATTAGTACCAGCCGCCGCTGCTATTTGGTATTCTATCTTACATGTTATATGCTTAATACTTATATAGAATGGGTCTGCGTCATTTATATGTATATTGAGAGATCGGATTTTGTCTGCACGTGCACGAAAAGAAAAGCAAATTTCTACATTTTGTGACTGAATTTTTTTTTAATTTCTCCGGGGGGGGATGAATTTTCTTCGGGGGGAGATTCCCCCGGGCCACCCCCTGAATTCACCCCTGCCTGGCTATATGTCCTGCCCACCTAAGCCTCCTAGAGTTAATGATCCTAACAATGTTTGGTAAGCCGTATAATTTATGTAGTTCCTCGTTATGAAGTTTCCGCCATTCCTCTTGGGTCCGAATATTCGTCTGAGCATCTTGTTCTCAAATACTTTCAGTCTATGTTCTTCCCTCAGAGTAAGCGACCATGTTTCGAAACCATACAGAACAACAGGTATGATTACTGTTTTATATATTTTAAGCCTCAAACTCCTCGACTGAATTCGCGACGACAAGAGATTTTGAACTGAATAATAACACTAATTCCCTGTTTTAGTTGACATTTAATTTCTTCGTGAAAATGATTTTCGTTATCCTAGATATTTGAAAGTATCCACTTTATCAGAAGTATTATTTAATATTTTAACGCATTCATAATTGGCCGTATTACGTTCCCAACTCACTTCCATGTATTTAGTTTTCTCTGCATTTACTTCTAAACCCTTGTCCTGCAAGCGTTTAATAAGACCTTTGCATTTCTTTCTATTGTTCTCCCATCATCCCCTATTAAATTTACATCATCAGCGTACGCATAACCTGGTACCATTTCTTTCTTTACTATACCTAGTGCTCTCAACGGGTCGGGTCGGGTTCAAGACCGACCCGACCCGACCCGTGACTAGAATTGACTGACCCGACCCGACCCGAGTGACCCGACCAGTGATCCGATCCGATTGACCTGACCCGACAACCCGACCCGAGCTGACCCGATTGACCCGACTCTACAACTCGACCCGACTAACCCGACCCGACAACCCGACCCGAGCTGACCCTATTGACCAGACCCGATAACCCGACCCGATTGGCCTGACCCGACAACCCGACCCGAGCTGACACGATTGACCCGACCCGACAAACCGACCCGAGCTGACCCGATTGACCCCGATCCGACAACCCGACCCGAGCTGACCCGACACGACAACCCGACTTGAGCTGACCCGACTGACCCGACACGACAACCCGACGCGAGTTGACCCGACCCGACCTGACCCATTTGAGAGCACTAACTACTCCTTACATATATGTAATAACAATAAGTAAGATGTAGTACCCAAATAGTATAACAGTTGAAGTACAATGACATTATATTTCTGTTCCCATGTTACCTGCTATTTAGTGGGGAGGAAAGCTTTTATATATAAATATTTCGATGGGGTAACTTGCAACATGCCGCATGCCATTGAAATAGAAATTTTTGCGGTTAAGCATTGTTATATGAACAATTGTTGTTGGTAATAAAACTAAGAGTATTATTATTATTCCATTATTATTATTATTATTATTATTATTATTATTATTATTATTATTATTATTATTATTATTATTATTATTATAGGACAACAGTGATGGCTTATTGCTTGCAGTGCCTAGTAGTAGTTGTTTCCTTTCATCTTCTCAGTTAGAACTTCAGACTGCAGGTCAAAGTGAGCTTCATGGATCACCTGCAAATGCATCTAAGAAGATAGTGTAGAATCCTTCAGATGATCTCCTGAACATGTATGGTTCTATCCAAAATCTGGAACTAGAAAACTGACAGCTCGGAAAAGGAAGAGATGTGCTATTCTTACAAACACTCTAGAAAAAAGTACTTTCGAAATGAAAAAGAAGCATCTAAAAGCAACCGAAAACGTAAAATCATCAGCTGAGAAGAATTTATTCTCAAGTCGTCTGTTTGGTTTCTGAAGAACCGTACGAAGAACAGGATACAGAAGAAGACTGGGTACAGTGTTTATGTTGTGAGAAGTGGTCTCATTGGTCGTGTTCCGAGAGAAATCCGTACTACATCTGTATAGATTCTAGACATTGACTGCCACAGTGAAAATGAGTGAAGCGATGTTCAAGCTGTAGATTTGATAGCATTAAATTTCTGAATCAAGTCCGATTGTTGCAACTTACCCCAGATGATGTTGCAATTTACCCCATGGGTGGGGCAAGTGTCAACAGTCGGACTTAGTTCAAAAAGTGGATGCTATCAAAACTGCCGTTCGATGTTTTGCACTTCTCTTTTTTTGGTATGTAGTTAAGGCATGTACCTTTTAGTACACTCAATATAGTTTTTATATCTATAATAATTTTCGAGTAAAAAAACAGACCTGAAAATTGTTGCAACTAGCCCCATCTTCCCCTACAATCACTTTTTCAAAAAAAAAAATGTATAAAGCCAGTAAAGCAATTAACATGTAGGTCTATTTTCGAAGATAATATAGGAATTTTTCGTGCTGCTAATTATTTATTTTTAAAAAATCAGATGCTGAAACCAATCGATATAGCGCAGTTTAAGCAATTCAGTTTGTTTTATTTAAAAAGAAAACTCTCTATTTACAAATTTGATTGTTCCTATGTATTAGAGCAGTCTTCGAAAAATCAGTGCCTATTGTATTTCTAAAATATAGCTGGAGCCGCGGTGGATCAGTGGTAGAGCGCTCACCCCTGGTGCATGGGGTCTCGGGTTCAAACCCTGCTCCCGCCAAGTGAACTTTGTGGTCGATAAACGCCGTGTGCGTGGATATTCTCGGGGTTCTCCCGTTTCCTCCCACTTTCTTCATTCCACCATTTCATTCATTTCTCATAATCACCGTCTCCTTCAGCCTAACCGGCATAAGCGTGGGACGTAAAACTCAAAGATTTCATTTCATTTTCTAAAATATAGCTGTATTGATTTATTGGTATATATTTACCTTCAGTTTGTTTGAGAGAAAATTATTACAAGAACTAAAAAGTGTTTCTCTAGCAAATACGTTTTCATAGTTTAGCTATTTACGTTACTAAACAAATTTGGTTTTTTTAATACATAAAATGGCGCCCGTATATATATAGGGTGTAACTTAATTAATATAACAAACGTCGTTAGGTGATTCCTGACACCGAAATAAAACAAAAGCTATACAACAACCTGGGTGTAACACCCGAAAATTTGTCGGAAAAATGTATAAACCGCCATAACTCATGAACAAAACGTCGGATTGAAGTCGGGCAGAAGAATGTCCATTGTTTTTAGTCGTAGATTCGATTAGTGTACAGTGACGATGCAAGGGTGACTTCCAAAGAAACTGGAGTATTCCTTTGAGTATTTTATCAAACGTTGAATGAAGAAATGATCAATCAAGTACAAGATTTAACATTAAAAAATAATAGTGCATCGTTCAAGTTAGAAGAACACTCAGAATTCGAAAGAAAGAGAGATACACATGTGTGATTCATCTATTTTGTCTCAGTACATAATGACGTCTCGGAAGAAGATTTTAAATGGAACGAAGTCTTTAACGTATCACACTTATATCTTCTAGGCTAATGGTAACGGATGATAAATGAACGGCTTCCTGTCCAAGAGTGTGTGAAAAAGGAAAAATAACTTTGATCCAGATTAGGTTTAAAACGACTGTGCATAGGACAGTCAGGCGGCATGTAAATAAATATAACATCGAAAAATGCAAAGATCATATGTGATGAACGAGTGTACAAGGAATTCTCCACATGACCCAGGGATTCAAAATATTGTGTGAATAGATATGGGGCAAAAGTAAGCTGCATTAAACGGTTTCTTCCTCGTAATATGTAATTCCGTGGAATATGGTACTTCTGTGCACAGAAGCAACAAAAGTGGGGAAACAAGGGATGTTGTACACGTTGCATAACGATACCAAGAAGTGCGCTGGAATAGTATACTTGATTTATCCGTTAGATGAATCTTCTCCCAGGAATACTTTTGATGGCGTTTTCCCCTTCCTTCGAGTTGGCAAACCTCAACTTTTCCCTGAGCTATGAAAAACTTCATTGCTATTGTGAATATACCAAAATACTATCCTAGTGTAGACCACTTACATTTTGATTTTATCATTGCCGGAGAAATTTTCTCAAAGGAAGCTCGTTGAAAGTACATTTTAAAAAAAGGATAGTCTTTTTTCGACATTCTAATGTACATACCTTAGAGCTGTATGGAATACCTACACGGAGGAATACCTACGGAACTATCGTCCCTTGTCTGCCAATTGCGAGTGGCTTACAGAAGGCTGTCTTGAAGTTTTATTGTGGAATGGCTTCAGTTAGCATAGCTGAGTTGTAATAAGCATCTACGCAACTTGTGAGTGATATACATAGTCAGATGCTCTACTGTTACACGTGTAATTGCTGTATAACAGGATGGGAAATGTTGTGTTCAACGGTAGAGGGTTGTGTCCAGGTATTTAAGGTCGTGTAAAAGTGTAGACGTTGGTGTTTAAGTAAAATTGATTGTGTTAACCTGTACACGCCTGCGCGATGGAAGATTACCCTGTCCACGAGCTGGCAGATATGCAACTCATTTATGGAGTAGCAAAGGGCAATAGCCCAGAAGTGAGGCGTTTACATCGTGACCGTCGCCCTCAAAAGAGAGTAACTTTCCTTGTATTTTTCCACGCCTCCATATTCGACTTCGAGAGAGGGGTCCCTTCGGTTTCTCGTACGTGAAATCGGAGGAAATAGCCCCATATGGACAGCTGAACTTGAAGACAGCGTACGTCGAATGATCAAAACCGTCTTGAAACTATCATGTGTATGGCGTAAAAACCCACATGCAACTCTAGTAAACGATCAGCAGCAGAAATTTGGTGTGGTGTGGTGGATAATTTTGTGGTAGGATCTTATTTATTATCGGTCTGCCTGTGTGGGAGTACGTATCTTTTATTTTTACGTAATTGTCTCCCAAAATTGATAGAACATGTGCCCTTGAACATAAGACAGCAGATGTGATTTCAGTATGATAGTACACCTGCACATTTTGACAGGAATGTGCAGACTTACCTAAATGAAACATTCCCAGATTGGGAGAGAAAAACCTGTGTTATGACAACCTCGTTCATTCTACCTCACGCTGCTTGATTTTTTATTTCGGGGATACGTATGAAACTCCGGCCACGACAGTCGAAGAACTTGTAGCTCGATGTAATATAGCTGCGGCAATCATCTACGAAATTTCAGATGTGCTTGATCACAGGCGGAAAAATTTGCTTCGCCGATGTCATCTTTGCAATGCGGTCAACGGTCGACAATATCAGACTGTGAACTGTTATTCTTCATAGCTGTCTCGTGTACACATACTGCATTGCGCAAATACTGTACAAGGTACCTCTGAGTATTTCACAGTTATCCTACCTTGTACGAAACAGAATAAATCGATAATTTGAAATTGTATTTCTTTCTTTCCTTGTGCAACACGCGCAACACCTTGAGTATCGTCGAATTTCATTCCTTCTGTACTCGTAGTTATTATCTTCCACGGATTTACGCATTACGGGGAGGAAATCTTTTAATCTAGCTTACTTTGGCTCAAATTATATTCACATAATTTGTGGGAATCACTGTTGTTATGTGAAGAATCCCTTATACTCTAGTTCATCGTACATGATCTTTTGCCCCTGACTGTCTTATGCACAGTCGTTATAAACCTACTCTGGATCAAAGTTATTTTTTTCTCATTTTTACACACTCTTAAGTTGAACAGGAAGCCGTTGATTGATCATCCGTTACCATTGGCATAGAAGTTATAATTATGATAAGCTAAAGACTTCGTTTCATTTAAATTCTTCTTCCGAGTCCAGGAATCACCTCCAGACGTTCATTACATTAATGAAGTTACACACTATATATATAATGATAAAAAATAATACCGATATTAGTGTCGATGAAATAGTATTTGGAGTCACTCAGACGAACAGTAACACTCCCGATGCAGTTTAAATCCATACTCAGATTCCATTGCCCTTTATGCTCAAAATGAAACTATTCTCCCCGTGCGAAGAACGGGTATTCTGTTAATAATTTATTATTAAACATCACACCATAAAATACAAAGTGTATCACGTAATGTACACGTTATACTGTTACTTGCTTAATGTATAAATGGAGGATGAAGGACTATTATTGGATCAAAAGATCCAATATATTTCAGACAATAAATTTCTTGTAGGCTTTATATCTGGAGAACAACATATAGTGTACCCAAACCTAAACTATGACTGAACTCAGTATGATGTGCTTAGTGCCTGAATAAAACGAAAGCTCGATTTAGGGGCCATTCAAAAATTCTGTTGCCCTTGATCCAAAAAATCTAATATATTTCATTCAATAAAAAAAAAAAAAAAATCTTGTACGTCTTATATCTGAAGAACTACATATAGTGCAGCCAAACCAAAACTATCACTTAACTCAGCATGATGTGCTTATTCCGAAAGTAATACGAAACCTTGATTTAGGGACCGTCCAAACGTTTGTAGCCCCTGATCCAAAAAGTCCAATATATTTCATTCAATCAATAATTTTATTGTATGTCTTATATATGGAGAACTACATATAGTGTAACCCAACCCAAGATATCACTTAACTCAGTGTGATATGCTTATTGCGTAAAAAATATGAAAAGTCGATTTAGGGACCGTCCAAAAATTTTGTGGCCCGTTATAAAAAAAAATCCAAAATATTTAATTAATCGAAATTTTTCTTTTACTCCTTATACCTGGAGAACTACATATCTGGAGAAAACTCGATTTAGAGACCGTTCGAATATTTTATGGTAACTGATCCAAAAATTAATATTAGCCAAGATCATAATACTTTGATCCATTTTTTAGATCATTCCTAAAATTCTTGTTTTTATCCAATCTTTCTTTTAAACAGTATCACTCTCTTTGTTCTCAATTTGAAATTTATCAAGCAATTATAAAGCATTGCTTATTATCCAATTTGTATTCGGTGTAGAGCTTCAATTTTCTCAAAGTTTCAAATAAGATAATAAAATATGATTTACTATCGGAATTCGTGTCAGGTATTATTATTACTTTTATTGGTGTTTTCCTTTCTTTCAATTGTTAAAACAAGAAACTACCTTGCACTGTCATAAAATATGTGCTCTTTTCCAATAGCATAATAAGTGCTCATATAATTTTGAACTTTAAAATTAAGGATTGAATCAGTACAAGAAGTACAATTTGGATAACGAATGACTTATAATTGATGTTTAGTGGCGTACTGAAGTAAAGGGATTAAGGACTTTGAAACCCCCCTTGAGCAAGGTATTATGCAAAATTAAGCACGTTTATCATATTAGCACGTTTATATATATAAACACTTGATATTATATAAACTTGTGTTCCTAAAGCCCCTGAACCCCCTAAACATTTGCGTAGAGTACTGATTGTGTTTCTCTTATTATTTGAACCGTTTTATGCTTTGAACGAAATTTGAAGTGCAGGAACCCTGTGAAGGTGACCACCTTTACTATAAAAATTTCTTTAATGGTTCTTAGTTTTTCTTCAAAACAATCAATAACGAACGAAAAATAAATGATTGAGTTTGATTTTAAATCGAAATTTGAAATACCACCAAAAAGTTGGCCCACCCAACCTTATTTTGTAAATGACTCTTAATAATTTTCAAAACAAACTATTTCCTCTTCAAACCAATCAATAAGAAAGGAAAACATGTTATTAGCTTGAGTATTGAATCGATATTTAAAAGCAGAAAAAACAGTATGAAGTTGACCACCAAATGTATCCTGGAGATAGATATATTTTACTGGTTGTTTTGAAACAAGTGATTTTTTCTTCAAAATAAGCAAACCGCCCCGAAACAAATCACCTTCATCAACATTATTTCTTAATTATATTCTTATGTTTTTCGAATCAAATTACTTTTCTTCCAAACAAGCAACAACAAATCCATATCAAACGATTGATTTTGGTCTTGAATCGAAATTTGTAAGTAAAGGAATCAGATTGAATTTGATCACATTCTAAATTTATTTTGTAAATCTCTTTCTCTATTTTTTCGAAACAAGCGATTTGCTCTTAAAAACAACCAATAAGAAACGCTTGGCTTCGGTTTTGATTCGAGACTTTAAAGTGGAGCCAATATGAAATTCCATCACCCATTTCTCTTGAAAAGACTCTTTATGTTTTTCGAAACAGACTATTCTTTTTCAAAATAATTAGTAGCATACGCATATCAAACAATTGATTTTGATTTTCAATCAAAATTTTAAGTGGAGGAACAAGGGTAAATTTGGCCATATACCAACTTTATTTTGTAAACATCTCTTTATGTTTTAAGAAAGATACGATTTTTACTATTTTTCTTCAAAAAAGTCAATAACAAACGAAAAACAAACGATTGGCTTCCGATTTCAATTCGAAATTTGAAAGGAGGCAACTTAACATAGGTGCATTGCTTCGCTTAAAAAAAAAAAATTCAAACGCAAATTCTAAGCCTACAGTTTTAAAATTGCAGTTACATGTACATACTTCAACTTAGTATACATAAAAAATTACAGCATTATAAAAATATCAGACAAATAATATTATTTATTCGGTATTGAAAACCTCGAATCAACTATTGGAGTTATTTAGCGTATTTTTTTTTAATATCACAAAATTAAAGGTGTATTTATTACGGCATGGATATATTACGCACAATATTTTTATACAATTTGTATATATATATATATAATTTTTTTAAAAATAGACCATTTAGAATTATTTATTCTTACAATTTTTTATATCCACAAATTCAAGGTGAGGGATATGCGATATTGATATTTTCAGAAAGTGTTGACCACCCTACAGAATGTCGATCCTGTGCCGTGTCGATCCTATGCCGTTTCGGTCCTGTGCCGTGTCGATCCTGTGCCGTGTCGGCCCTGTGCCGTTTCGGTCCTATGCCGTGTCGATCCTACGCCGTTTCGTTCCTATGCCGTTTCGATCGTATGACGGTTCTCTCCTATATATCCTTGAGAAAATAATTGTTACTTAATATTGCGTAATTATAAAATAATGTATTTTTTATTATTTCGATCGTATGAAAGTTCTGCTGTCGATCCTATGCCGTGTCGATCCTATGCCGTTTCGGTTCTGTGCCGTGTCGATCCTATGCCGTGTCGATCCTACGCCGTGTCGATCCTATGCCGTGTCGATCCTACGCCGTGTCGATCCTATGCCGTGTCGATCCTACGCCGTGTCGGTCCTGTGCATGTAACCCCCATTAACTGCATGACACCGTGTTGATCAAAGAGCGTAGGCGGAGGAACATCGTGGGTGGGGACGCAATGAATGGGGCAATGTTTTGTTCTCTGACAAGTCTCGATTCAGTGTAGAGCCTGATAATCGACGTGTTTTCATCTGGAGAGAGTGTGGAACACGACACAATCCCATGTTTATGCGAGAAACATCCCAGTATCATGGTGGTGTACTGATAGTGTAGGCAGGAATCAGCATTGGTGGGCGTACTGAGTTCCACATCATCCGAAATGGCTCTTTGACGGCTCTCAGATATAGGGATGAGATCACGAAAACTCTTGTTCTTCCTTATGCTGGTGCCATTGGTGATTCGTTCCTTTTTATGGATGACAATACTCGTCCTCACATAGCTCGGTTAGTGGATGAGATGCCGGATGCTGAGGGTATCGCTCGGATGAAGTGGCCAGCATGCTCTCCGAATCTCGTTCCAATTGAGCATGTCTGGATAATGCTTGGCAGACGAATTGTCGCTAGGCCAGTAAATCCAACAATCATTCCAGAGCTGGAAGTCGCTCTTCTGGATGAGTGGCACAACATCCCCCAAGAACTCATCGATAATCTGATTGAATCCATGCCACGCAGGTGCGAGGCCCAGTTGGCTATTCGAAGTGATCATATGACATATTAAGGAACAATCAGTGTTGTTGCTTTGCCTGTTTGTGAGCAGTTCGAGAGGTGCACACATAACCGTCTTGTGTCATGAGCTATGTGAACAAGGTTTTCCGTGCCCCAACACCAGTATGTGCCCCATTTTTCTAGTGTATCTTAAAGCATTCCTTCTTGTATGATAATATGAGTCAAACACAAGCTTATTCATACACTATCTTAAGGTCTTGTGTGATATTTCAGCTGAACCCCTAATTTTTTTGAGCATTATATACAGTATATATATATATATATATATATATATATATATATATATATATATATATATATATATATATATAGTGGCGGAACCAGGATATGATCAAGGGAGGGGCTAAACCGTAGTTTGCAGTTTTATCCAGTGTAAAGCAAGATTAAAGCCCATTTTATGCAGTGTATACTTGAGTGTGAAGGGGGAGGCTATAGCCCCCTTGGATCCGACTCTGTATATATATATATATATATATATATATACATGATCGAAAATGGCCTCGAATCCATACTCGCTGAGATGAACAGAAGATACCGTTTAAATCTACAAATTCAGTCCCATTAGTACTCTAAGGAGGATGGTGACATGTAAAGATAATTGAAAATTATCGATATTAATGTCAAATTCATAGTTTTGAGGCTCCACAAGTTCATTG
The DNA here is from genome assembly GCF_964235325.1 of Thermobia domestica. Classification (NCBI taxonomy): domain Eukaryota; kingdom Metazoa; phylum Arthropoda; class Insecta; order Zygentoma; family Lepismatidae; genus Thermobia; species Thermobia domestica. Next base: position 256,169,654 of record NC_137464.1, read on the forward strand.
GTGACAGTTTTGGTGCCCTTTGTGTCCAAAAATGAAACTATTCTCCCCGTGCGAAGAACGGATATTCTGCTAGTCTGTAATAACCAACGGAAGTTTCATTTAATATATTTCTCGCTGCACAAATTTACTCACTTGTGCGGTATATGTGTGTAAAGTAGAATTAAAACCTGTTGCTCTAAGTATTTTTCCGTTAGCGAAATACATTGTATATACACTAGGACGTCGATAATCCTAACGTCAAAAATCCGAACGCGGTCCCTAGAAGCTTTTTACATTTTTTCTTAACGCTAGCGATAAACAAACAATAGCGTGTCTATCGACGTTATGTGAAGTCAGTGTTTTTACAAAATTTCATTTATATGTAATTGTTTGTCATGTATTTTTATTTTTATTTTTTCTTAGGCCTATAAGTTTTAAGTGTGACTTAGAGTACAAGCAAGTTCTTCAGAAACATTAAATGTAAGTAGCCTTACGTACGGTATTGTAATTACTGTATGTACTGAATAACCACTGTATCGATAGAAGAACATACCGTACAGTATATGTAAGCCTAAAAGGCATTTTCTTGGAAATTTTCGAAAATCCGAACAATTTGAAAATTCGAATACCTGTGGTCCCAATTAGTTCGGATTTTCCACTTCCCACTGTATATGTTGCAGACATGTTACAGCAAGTAAGATCACTAGCATCAGGCCAACAAATAGTTTTTAAACTATATTTTCCTGTTTTTGCCAATATTTCCGAACAAATGATTTTTTCTAATGGTTTCAAAATTTCCGGAATTTTACATAGAACAATAAAGATATCTCTATGAAATATATGTTTGATTTAACATATTAACTAAAATGATTCTGTGATTAACAAGAATGATGATTCTGATAATACCCAAATTTTCTGTTTTTTCCCTAGCTCGGGAAAACAGTAAAAAAACTGTTTTTTACCCAAAATTTCCGTTTTTTACAGGGCTTCACAACACTAGCCTGAACACACAGTGCACCGAACACTCCTAACGATGGCGAATGTTAACACCACGACATCGGCAACTATAACTGAAATGAACACGTGACCATCACCACTTGACCTTGGCACAATGGCAGAGCATTGCATTGTCTGATAAATCCCGATATCTTTTTCATCATGACGATGTGTGGGTGCGAATCCGTCGTGTTCAAAGGGAACAGCTCCTTGACATCTGTACTGCGGGACGGAGACAAACTGGCTGCGGCTTAATTATTATCTAGGGAACATTCAGGTCAGCATCCATGTGTCCAGTGAAGCTCGAGCAAAGCACCATGACGGCCGAGGTGTCGCACGCTGCTTGCAGACTACGTACACCCCCTTCATGACGGCCATGTTTTCCATCGGTAGTGGAATTTTTCGACAAAATAATGCACCATGTCACAAGGCCAGGAGTGTGATGGAGGGGTTCGAGGAACACAGGAGCGAGTTCCAAGTGATGTGCTGGCCCCCAAACTCTCCGGATCTGAACCCAATCGATCACATCTGGGATGTGATTGAACGTAACGTGAGGGTGCATCACCCCCTCCCCGGAATTTACGGGAATTAGATGACCTGTGTGTGCATATGTGGTGCCAACTCTCTCCAGCGACCCACCGAGGAACATTGCGACCATGCCAAGACGCGTTGCCGTTGTTATTCGTGCCAAAAGTTGAACATACTAACAATTAGGTAGATAGTCATAACGGTCTGGCTGATGTGTGTGTATATTTTAACTCGTATATTTTGTCTCGACTCGAATTTCGAGACGTCTCGACTCGAATTCGAGTCGAGTCGAGACAGAGACTGTCGAGTCGAGACACGAGTCGAGACAGCACCATATTTTCGAGTCGAGACACGAGTCGAGACAACATTTTCTCGAGACGAGTCGAGACAGGCTTAAATCTCGACTCGACTCGACTCGAATGCATCCCTACACCTGTAAAATAGTGTCTAATTTCCTGAAAAGTAATCCTCATTGTTTAAAAACACACAAATGCATTGTAACCCAGCACCAATGACACATTTCTCTGTATGTAACAAGATTTGATTAGAATGACGCATGTGTGTCTTGAAAACGAGTATTATCATAACTAACTAACTAACTAACTCTATGGCCTATGGAACCCGGAGGTTCAATGCCGCGTTCACAAAAGCTCTCCACTGACTTCTATTCTTAGCTAACTGCATCCAGTTTCTACTCTGTATTCCAATCTCTGCGAGATCCATCTTAATATTGTCCTCCCATCTGCGCCTAGGTCTTCCTAATGGTCGTTTTCCGATTGATCTTCCAGTCAAGACTTTGAAAGCGTCTCTACTTTCTTCGTCTCTACTTTGAAAGCGACTTCACGACCCTAACAATGTTGGGTAAACCATATAAATTATGTAGTTCCTCGTTATGAAGTTTCCGCCATTCCCCATTCCCGTTCCTCTTGGGTCCGAATATTCGTCTCAGGATCTTGTTTTCAAATACTTGTTTTCAAATACGAGTATTATCATAAATACAGAAAACGCAAATAACCGATTCAGAAAACGACATACTGTAGTTATATGCTACAGGGGCATATCGAGTCATAAGGATTCCATAAAATACTATGAACATATTCACTCCAGCGATATTTTTACTGAGGCCAAGAAATTCAAGTGAAAGATGTAATGATTTTTCTGCTTTTTACATTCTATAAAAAAAAATCAAGTAATACCTGTACTTGTGCAAGACTCTTACGCAAGAACCTTGGTCTTGGTCTTGCAGGTATGGTCTTGGTCTTGCACCCTTGGTCTTGGTCTTGGTCTTGGTCTTGGTCTTACATCTAGATTCCTGGCCTTGGTCTTAGTTTTGCATGCAAGACTCTTGCACAAACTGCAAAACCAAGACTCTTGCGCTCATCAGTATTTCTAGCATTGGCGACGAAAGGAGAAAATAAAATTTTCTTGTCCCGTCTCGTTTCGTCTCGAATCTCGCAGGGTTCTTTAACTTCTCGTCTAAATGTATATACGTGATTTTTCGAAATAATGAAAATAGTAGTCTTAGTAGATGAATTTAGAAATACTACCAGTGGCGGACCGAGACTAAAGTCAGGAGACCCTTACACGGCGCAAAATATATTGGCCGTTTTCCTGGAGACTTCGGAATAATACACTGGGGAACTGCATAAACTAGTTTTGTCACATTTCGGTTGCAAAAGAAAGCGATTAGAATAATTTTTAGATTACCCACAAAATAATCGACATGTAAAATGGTTTTTCATAGAAGCAACAATTTTAACACTTCCCGGCTTATATATTTATAAATCTATTCTTTTTACTGTTTTTTTTTTTTTTTTTTTAAACAGGCATCTCTGGAAACGAATATTTATATCAGGTATTAAATTGCAGATTAAATAACATATTCAGTCATATTAGGGAAGAGAAACAAACTCCGTATATGTACATAACAAGCATAATAGTAAGAGCCTACCTATTTTTTCTTCTGTTCCTTGGATATTCAATGAGCTTCGAAATACAAAGTAGTTTTTTCGTGTTATACCGGTACCTCGTCTACAGACATCTTTTTATTTTAAAAAAATGGGCATATTTTTTTCGAGTATCGAGACGAGACGAGTATTTTTAATTGATGATTTTTGTATCGTCTTGATCGTGGTCACATTTTCGAGACAGAAGTTGTCACGTCTCTCATCTCGTCTCGAAATTAAAAATATCTCATGGACAACATTAATTTATTTCAACATCTTAAGTTTTTGTTTAATTTCTTGTTTGAGGGTAAACAGAACAAATTACGATATTGTATTAATACTAATTCTACGCTTGTAGAAAATAAATAAGTCCAAAATAGCGTATTTACTCGAACAGGCTATAGCTTCCCCCTTCTATTTATTATTATCTGCTAAACATGATGTTAGTTAAAAGCCTCTAAAACAGCAAACACAGTTATTTACAGTTAATTAAATTGTATTTGGCTATATATTACCCTATTGTAGACACAGTGTAATGCAAGCCCCGGTCCTGGGGGGAAGGGGGCCCAATCCCCCAAAGCTTAAGTGGGCAACCACATTTATTTATGAATATACAATATTTGGCGTAATTTGAATTATTTTCTCTTAAAATCCTCATATAGGCCTTCTACAACCAAACACACATCTGAATGCACCCTCCAAAATTTACAGAGAAATCGGCGCCCTTGGTCTTATGTTCTACGGGGTGATTTTTTAAATCATTCATACGGGGAAGGCATTCATGGATTTCATTTGGGTCTAGAATTTCTAACTGAAGTCCGATTTTCATGGGGTTTGTGGTAAATGATCAAAGAAGAATGAGAGATTTAAGGGAAGTATGTTTACTGGTTTACATTCGCCCAGGATAATATTGGCCACACTTCAAGAAAAACAGCAAATAATCATCAGTGTACCTTACAATTGGAAAGAGGTGCGTTCCGGTGTGAATATTTGAGTGTTCTTCGTTAGAATGTAACTTTGCTAAGGTCAATAATAAACAGGAAATAGGCGTTGTATTGGCAATTGTGCTGTACAGTTCTGTGCTACCGTGTGAGTATGATCAGAACACACGTCAGAATAGTGTATTCTTTGGAGCGTTAGAGGTTTTGGAGAACGGAATCTGCTGTTGGGAGAACGGAAGGGCATCGAGAAACAAATTTGTCTCGAGTTCTACCTCTGACAGGAATATAATATAGTCGCTAGTCAATAACTTGGAAGAAACAGAATATCTTCTGAGTTAAACATAGAACTATCGGATCGCCCAGGCCGGTGCTGTGGAGGATGTCAGTTATCGACTCCTTACGTCGCCCAAGAAATCTCTCCGTCGTTTGTCCCAAGAAACCGGCTATAGCTATTCAACATGTGTTTTATGAGTGTTATCACCAACATTTGTGTTCTCACTAACACTAAATTTGCATTCCGTAATTCCTCTACAAAAATCCAAAACATCATTCCAATTGTAAGGTATACTGATGAATATTTGCTGTTTTTCTTGAGGCGTGGTCGATATTACCCGCGATGAATTTAAGCCAGTAAACATGTCCCATGCGATAAATCTCTCATCCTTCCTTGATCATTTGCCACAAGCCGCATAAAAATCGGAGGGGTATGTTTAGTACAAGGGGTCCAGAAGTACGTAAAAAACACAAAATTTACAGGAGAAATGAGTGATGCAAGTACTTAGACGTAACATAACGTAACCAAATCTAACCTAACCTAACATAAACTAACGTAAGCTAACCTAAACTAACCTAAACTAACGTAATATTAGTAAAAATAAGCGAAATTCTATCATTTTTTAGAAAATTATGCGGGACTCCTACACTAATATAACATAAACTAAACTAACCTAACGTAACCTAAACTAGCCTAACCTAACTTAAACTAACCAACCCTACCCTAAACTAACCGAATGTGAACAGAAATTACCAAAATTGTAACATTTTTTAGAGAAAAGAGCCGGACCCCTTCTGCTAAACATAGGCCAAATCGGACTTCAGTTAGAAATTCTAGACCCAAATGAAATTCGTGAGTTTTAAAAAATAACCCTGTATATTGTGTAATTTGAACAACTATAATATTGTTAAATATTGTGAGTTGAAAATGTCTCTGTGCAAGAAATTTTACAAAAAGTGAGGGAGCAGGTTTTTTGAATGTGTGGAATGTGACGCGAAACATCTTTGAAGTCTTCTAGATCATTTTTGTGAAATCTGTTTTTAATTTGGTTAATCGGTTGAAGTGTCATAATCGAAAATGTAGAATTCGGTTAGTGTGCTAACGTTAAATTTTTCAAAACTTTCTAACAATGAACATTCTTTCAACGAAATATCTGTACTTTTGTTGTTTCATATGGAAAATAATAACGTGATTTTTTCGCAAAACATACCTTTGTCAATTAAAATCGAAGCTCAAACATGTTCGGAATGTGGCAAGGAATTTCCAACAAAGAAGGGTTTGAGCATACATAAGACACAAAAACATGGCACACAGGAAATACCTACAACCAATACGGAGGATTTTGTTCAAGAGCTCACTAAATTAAAAATCAAGCACTTGGCTGATTAAACGAATCCCAAGAGGAGCTAGAAACGCAGCAGCAAGAAAACTCTCATCTGTAGTAGAGGAATGCATCGACAAGAATGATTTTGTCTCGTGGAAGAAATCATTATTATTCTCTTTCCACAATTTATGTCTACCCAGAAATCGTAGCTCAACATCTGTCACAAACATCATAAAACAAAATGTAAACGAAACCTTCTCTATGGACACTCCTCCCGCTCCTAGTAGAAAACGTAGTTTTAATTTAACAAACAGGATAATATCCAAAATTTCTGAATTGGATACAAAACGGGCTTTGAGATTACTAGCTTCAGATGATACCTTGGCTCCTGCAAATGAGGAAACCTATAAACTCCTGCAAGGAAAACATCCATCACCATCTAGAGTTCAAATAATGCCAGATCCTCCAAATGAATTAGACCCATGCTTAAAAGTTAATGAGGATGATGTATAGTTTTCCCATAGTTTTCCCTGCGGTTCGGCTTCAGGAATAGACGGACTGTCGCCTCAACATTTAAAAGACCTAACGTCCAAATCAGCAGGTGATTCAGCGCTCATGTTACTAAATTCAATAACTAGAATGACAAATCTAATTTTAAATGGAAAGGCAAATCCGGATATATGTAAATATTTCTACGGAGCAAATTTATGTGCCTTACGAAAGAAAGATGGTGGGATCAGGCCAATAGCAGTAGGTTGTGTTTTTAGAAGATTGGCTTCAAAGATTGCTGTTTCATTGGTCTACAATCGTTGTACTAAGTATTTACAACCTCGTCAATTGGGATTTGCCACAAAAAAGGGCAATGAGGCCATTATCCACTCTACCAGAACATTCATAAAAGCAAATAAAGACTCGAACAAGGTAGTCCTCAAAATAGATTACAAAAATGCTTTTAACTCAGTCGTAAGAGACTCCATGTTAAAGGAAGTGAAACTAATTCTACCTGAACTATATCCATATTTATGGCAGAGCTATTCTAGCCCATCATTGTTATTTTATGGAAATAGAACTATTTCACCACAAGTAGGATGCCAACAAGGTGACCCTGCTGGACCGATGATTTTTAGCTTAGCAATCCACCCAATAGTGCGCTTGCTTTCTTCTGAAATAAATCTATTTTATTTAGACGATGGCACATTAGGGGGCTCACCAGATACGGTTATACAAGATCTAAAGTTCTTATTGACAGAATCTAAGAAGATAGGTCTGCAAGTTAATCCTTCTAAATGCGAACTGTTCTTCACGTCGGGTAAATCAGGGTAAATCAAGCCCAGTTTCAGAATTTGTTGCCTGGAATTCGGACAACACAAGCTCACGAGCTATCGTTATTAGGAACACCACTACTTGAAGATAGCTATGAAAGTTATTTTGAAGACCATTTGAACAGTTTAAAAATGATAAAACACAGATTAAAAGGACTGCCATCACATATAGCCTTCTTTCTCCTAAAAAATTGTCTAGGTGTCCCCAAATTAACTTACTTTTTGCGAACCACTCCGACATGGCTTCTCCCATCAAAAATTCTTCAGTTGGTTAACTCCCTGAAAACATCTTTACAAACAATAATAAATCAAGTTTTAAATGAAAGTCAATGTGCTCAGGCAAGTTTACCAATACGATTCGGTGGTTTAAATATTCGAAGAGCATCCGATTTGAGCCTTCCTGAGTTTCTGTCTTCTTGCTGTGGGGTGTTGTCACTAGTCTCCAACATTTTGAAAATTTCAGTTGACGAAGTGAAAATTCCTCAACTGTCAGAAGCATTGGAATTATGGAAAGGCATCTATAATAATACCATTCCGGAGGCCAAGGAATCACAAAGAAAATGGAATGAAATCCTACTAAACGAGATAGCTGGGAAGGAGGTAATTTCACAAAATAGTTTTGACGTTGCTCGTCAAAAAGCGCTTCAGAAAAAAGTCTGGCGCCTGGTTACAAACTACACCTTCAAAAAACATCGGAACTGTTTTAGACGATAATATTTTCAAAATATGTGTAGCATCAGGGACGTACGGAAGGGGGGGACACGGAGGTCCGGACCCCCCCCCCCCCGAAATTTCGACTTTTTAAAAAATTTGCCTAATTTTAGGGGCAATTTTAGCAATTTTAATATAAAATAGCTTCATATTTAGTTTGAACCCCCCCCCCGAAATAAATTCCTGTGTACGCTACTGTGTAGCATTACGCTTGGGACTAAATGTTTGCCACCCATTCACATGTGCGTGTCAAGATCGAGTGGACGAGAAAGGTTTACATGCTTTGAGCTGCATTAGAAGTGGGGGTAGAATTACACGTCACACGGAATTAAACCAAATAATCAAACGAGCACTCGCCAGCATCGATGTTCCTAGCATCATTGAGCCACAAGGATTGTGTCGAAATGATGGTAAAAGACCGGACGGAGTAATATTAATCCCTTGGAAAATGGGCCAGAGTCTTGTATGGGATGTAACATGTGTTGATACTTTCGCTCCTTCATACATAACACTAACCTGTCAGGAAGCAGGAAATGCAGCAGAAGCAGCGGTTAAACGTAAACATACAAAGTACTCCAGACTGAAAGAAGACCATCTTTTTGTTGCCTTTGCTACAGAAACGATGGGGGGTTTTAGCAAAGAAGCCAGTGAATTTTTGAATGAGTTAGGATCAACTTTAATTCAGTGGTGCCCCCCCATATGTCCATGACGCACCCCCCCCCCCCCCAATTGTCTACCCGTAGGTGTTCTTCCGTGAAAAAATCTTCTTTTCGATTAATTTTTACACTCCGTCAAACATATTTATACAGATGTTTACCCCCCCCCCAAATATTTCAATGACACACTTTGCGTCATAGTTCCCCCTTGTGGGCACCCCTGTTTAATTAAGAAGTCAGGCGACCCAAGAAGCAAACACTATATAATACAACGAATAAGCCTAGCAATACAGAGAGGAAATGCAGTCAGCATTTTAAAATCTTTCCCATCAACACAAGAGCTGGATGAAATTTTTTACTTAAAATAAGTAGTATAAACATGGTGATGGTCAGCGATTTATTTTTCTAAGTTTATTTAGTAAATCCGTTCTATTTCCCTTTATACTTCTTCGCTGGCATTATATTCTTATTTCAATTTTTTATCACTAATTCCGAAAAGATTTTCCTAAGATATTGAACTTAGACGGACTTCTATCTTTTTAAAAAATTTATAGTGCTAAACTGTGGTCTCCAGTTCCTCTTCTGTGTTCTGGTAATATTGAATGTGTTTGTCGTTGTTGAAAATGGAGTGCTAGGTGTAGTAGTGTGTGATGAATTTTTTTTTTTTTTTTTTTTTTTTTTTTTTTACATTTATCAGATGTTTAAACATGACATATGCGACTGTTTCACAAAATGTAATACTAAAACAATAGCGAGTAAAAGATAATTTATGTATGTATCCTAGCAATTTTAACAAAGGCTTTATATAATTAAAGAAACTATAATATTGTTGCAGAATTATTAAATACTTGAAGAATAATATTTTAACAAGTGTCTTAATTCTTGTAGAAATTGTGTATTCTAAATAATAATAGTTATTTATTTCTTCTTATTCAGGCTCAAAATTAAAAATTATTTTCGCCAACTATTATTTTTATTCAGTGTTTACATAAGGCGTCATCTTGCGTAACCATAACAAATAGCAAAATTAAAAAAAAAAAACATAATTAATTATATAACACCAAATGTGAATGAAAATCATAATGGCGCCTCTAACGCAAACTTCACTTAGTGGAGTATTACAACGCTTAAGAATAGCGGCAGGGAGAATAAAATTCACAATTACACTTTTGGGTACAGCTTTACTATACGGATCCACAGATTGTAAAATGTACGAAAAAATTTGGGCAAGTCTTTAATTTGCCTATTTTATGTCGAGAACAGAACCCAACGAATCCCTGCGGGGCTTCTAACCCGTTCCTACTCCTACTGCTACCCCTACCCCTACTCCTACTCCTATTACTACTTATACTATAGATCTGTATAGTAAAACTGCACACACTTTTGGACACCAGCACTATTTTCGATTTACGAAAATGGTACCGTAGCATTTCTTAAGTAATACCAACAAGATCCAGTTACATAGACGGCCTAAAAGTTTCATCTAAGTATTGATACCAAAATAATACTATACATAGCAGAGTTGCCAGACGCTGAAGACAAAATTATCGATTTTCATCTTTAAAATTATCAGATATTCGTTACGCACGTACTAATTATAGAAACAAGTAAAATACTACAAATAATAACAATAATATTTAATAAACTTATCTAGTAATCTTCAGTTTCGAACTTCTAAATCTGCGTCACTTCCTCCATATTTTTAAATCCTTATTAACAGTACTCTGAATAATAACAATATTTTCACCCTCTCATAAAGTAATTAAATTTAAGGAATAGATGCAGGGTTGCCATTTACCAATTCTCAAATCGTTATTGATTTATTTTAGCGGGAATGGCTATTAAAAACCTCAGTATATGTTTTATAATTATTTACATAGACGGCCTAAAAGTTTCATCTAAGTATTGATACCAAAATAATACTATACATAGCAGAGTTGCCAGACGCTGAAGACAAAATTATCGATTTTCATCTTTAAAATTATCAGATATTCGTTACGCACGTACTAATTATAGAAACAAGTAAAATACTACAAATAATAACAATAATATTTAATAAACTTATCTAGTAATCTTCAGTTTCGAACTTCTAAATCTGCGTCACTTCCTCCATATTTTTAAATCCTTATTAACAGTACTCTGAATAATAACAATATTTTCACCCTCTCATAAAGTAATTAAATTTAAGGAATAGATGCAGGGTTGCCATTTACCAATTCTCAAATCGTTATTGATTTATTTTAGCGGGAATGGCTATTAAAAACCTCAGTATATGTTTTATAATTATTTACATGCACATCTACAATTTATTAGCACATTCAAAAACTACAAAAAAGTGTCTATTTTAAAGTTATTGTATATTCACCTATTACCGCAACAGCATTTTCATATATAGTATTAAGACTTAAATTATTATCGTATATCAGGATAAATTATCGTAATGTTGGCAAGCCTGATACACAATTTTAACGAGAGAGTTCTAATCATTTACATATTTTGAATAACAAGTACGGGATACTTTGTTCGTATTTTGCACCAAAACGGGACATTTAGCCGTCCTGTTATAGTATCAGAAAAAGATGGGACGGGACGCCTGGTTGTCTTGCACTACAGATAATATTTTGATGGAACGGAATTTTTAACCCCCGTCACACACGAACCAGTAGTTCAATCATTAATTATATAAACTAAACGGCTTGACAAACATCTTGGCATTTGAAAGCGGCGCTCCAAGTTCCCTTTAAATGCTGTTAGCAAATGAGATGCCAGCGGTATTCCCACGTTTATTTTCCACACATCCACGTCTGTCCCCTTCCACCTGATCGCGCTGTAGTTTGTCTGCTTAGCCATAGCTACACCCCTTTACCACTTGGCAACGTCGCACCAGAGCTTGCGTTTTATTCTTTTAGCTGAAATGCCAAGATGTTTGTCACACGCTTTAATTTACAAACTCTTGGCAATAGTATCAATTTATTCACACTTCAGTAATTTATTCATGGCGGAATTTTATTTCAAAAACTTTAACTGCAGGAAATTCTCCCGTATTGCTCCAGGATTTCGCAACCTACTTTTAAAAAAGTCTGTTGTATATATATATATATATATATATATATATATATATATATATATATATATATATATATATATATATATATATATATATATATATATATATATATGCAAGGGCTAAAAAAACGGCTTTTTTAAAAAAACTCGGTTTCTTCTGCTTCGCTTTTTTGCTTGGGAAATTTTGGGCTTTTTTCAAAATTCTGCTTTAAATTGATAAAGCAGACTTTGTTTCGCTTCTCTATAACACAAAAAGTCATTTAATTAGTGGTTGATGCTGATAGTAATATAAAACCCCGAAAATAAACTATGAATTTCGAAAAGATATTTCAAACAATTTTTCTTCGGCATATATACATTATGAATTCCACAGGATTAACCAATGTATATAATAAGAATTTTTTAACCTCCTATATACAAAAGTAAGCAGAGTTGGCAAGAACCGTGGTTGTTTTTGAAAATGCCAAAAACCCGTTTTTGGGGGGATGTTTAAACCAGGCTTTTTTGGTTTAAACAAGGTTTTTTTATTTAGCTTTTTGCTTTATGTATTTATATTACATTTTCACAGAAATAAGTTTGTTTCGCCTTGGTGTTATTATGCAATAGCGGGGTTATGTCGGAAGAACTCCCATAAGTTTAAAGAAGTCCGGTCAGTAAATTTCTTAAATGGAGAATCTCCCGCCCTAGTCATCGAAAAAATCCCGTCATTACTTGAAATGTAAGACAATAACGGGAAAATCATGTTATTCCTTTGCATGTAAAATTTAAAGGTCAACATATCATAATCAGTACGCTAAAACCGAGGTATTAAATTACAAATTTAGTACGTAGATATCATTGAAAGTCCAATCCAAGCTAATGTTGACCGTAGCCAATCGATAAATTTTGCCAATTTATATCAATATATTTAAATAACCTTGGCTTCTTTATAAAACAACAGGCATTCAGGCATGCAGAAATATACAATTTCGTTTCGTTTCATATGTTTAGGCTTAACATCCTTACGAAATACCGAGGTTATCAAGGAGAAGACTTTCGCTTAAACTGACATCCAAACCGCTACTTGGTTTACGCATGAAATAAGGGTTGTGGTTCGACCGAGAATTGAACATGGGACACCTTGATTAAAAGGTGAAAGGGAAATAAAACTGTTGCAGGTGGTTTGATATCTGGAAACGTCACCATAAAGTTCACACGATTCGCATTTTTCATTCTTTTTATTTTCTTGGTTTAAACCAGTTATTAAAAAAAAAAAAGTTGGTGTAAACCAGCCAACCCTAAAAGTAAACACTTCTTTTAAAAGAATACACAAATAACTAGCAAAATAGTACGTAGTATTTTTACATCAAAATATTCCATACCATTTTTGAAACAAAATAAAATTAAAATAAAACATAAGAGAAATACTTAGATTTATATGATACACTTAAAGGCTGCACACCTAGAGCTTTTGGTTCTGTATATTCTTGAAAATCTACAGTTAAGTTTTATATAACCACCATCACGATTTACCCAATCCTCAAGTTTTCTGAATTTTTAACAAGAGGTATTTAACATATCATTACGAAACTCCCCCCACCCCCACACCCCCACAAAAAAAAGACTACGGAAGATATTTAAGTTAACTGCATAACAAACATGACTAAGTGATTAGCTTTTGCGCTTCCATCGGGAAGTCCGGGATTCAACAAGCATTCGACCATTCTGACAAAGCTTTTCTTCATTCCATCTGCGAATGTAGAAATAGTGCGTGTACTGTGAGTTGGCAGACTTCCTTTCTTATTGTTTTTAAATCGTTATTATTACTAATTACCAGCAGTGACGGTTTTGCGAAGGTTAACGGGGCGGTCTTTCGGACTGAAGCCCGTTCCCCAAAGTTACGGAATGTCTGCAACAAACGAAATATCTATTAGTTATGCCTTTACTCATAAACTTAAAGCTCCCGTCAAATAAAAATTACGAATGTTTAGAAAAACTAAACATTAGTAAGAAAAACCCTTCCCAAAATACTTTTCTAAATCCGCCACTAATTCTCAGTATAAAATGATCTTTAAGGTTGTATCCGGAAGATTATTGCTAAACATATAAACGAAACGAAATATTAGTTAAGCCTGTACTCATAAATTTCAAGTACCTCCCAAATAAAATTAGGACTTTTTAGAAAACGAAACAATCAGAAAAACCCTCCTAAAGTACTTTTCTAAATCTGCTACTGATTATTTGTATAAATTGGTATTCAAGGTTGTGTCCTTAAAATTATTGCTAAATCACTTCACAGCTACAGTATAACAGAAATGTGGAAGTACGGTTTGATGGATATATTAATAAACGTATGCTTTGACGGATAAATAGAAAAACGGGCAAGTTTAACTTTTGTGCTAGAAGCTAGAGTACTAAGCTCTTAGAAACGAAACACGGATGACAAACTAAAATGATCTAGAGAAGAAAAAAGATGTCGATAACTCAAAAGTTAAAATAAAGTTAAATAGCCTCTAAAATTGCCCTCAAATACTACATTCTTCATGTTAGACATGTTAGCTTTAATTCGTAAAACATGTGCTCCATTCATCTTGATGGTGAATTTCAGAGCGAAATATGGCATTTAGGTCATGGAATTCTTATCTAACTATAGAATATACTATAAGAAAGCTATTTAGATAGAAAAATCATGAAAATGAAAAAAGCCAAAGTTTCCAAAATTCTCGTTTTTTTCCCAAAAAAGCCGGCTTTTTATGTGAAAAAAAAAAACATCGATTCAAAAAAGCCGGCTTTTATCCATCTCTCTCTCTCTCTCTCTCTCTCTCTCTCTCTCTCTATATATATATATATATATATATATATATATATATATATATATATATATATATATATATATATATATATAATATGTCACATCAGAAGGAAGTTTTCTTGGATTTCCAACAGATGGCGTCAGTTGTTGCTTCCCGTTAACTTGCATGTTTCGTTAGACTCAAAACTAAATTTTACAAATTTTAAAATTCGTTTCGGCAAGTTTCAACCTAAATTTCCTAACTCAAATCACAAATCTTTGCAACAATAATGTGAGTTTATAAAAAAAAAAAAATGTGCACAGATTTTCAATTAATAGCTCGTCGCCAGTGTTCTGTAAAAATGAGGTTAATGGAATTAGTTAAATATATTCTCAATAGATGGCAGTCAAGTTTCTACTCAGTGAGCAAAGTCAAAATTGTTCGTCTAAAGTGCTATTAAATTTTAAGCGAAGTTACGCAATAAAATGTTTGAATGAACTAGTGTAAGTAATCAAGTTATCTATTCAGTTATACCTCGTAACAAACTACCAAAAGCTTCCTGAATCGCAATAGTTTTATGATCTAGAAAGCCAAATTACACAAGCTGTCAGGATGACCGTGGCCAATCATAACTGGGCGCCAAGACGGAATACTGCTTTCATTCTCAGGTAATAAGTTTAAGTGCAAATAACCGCATTATTTGTAAAAATAAATAAATAAATTAGAATTATTATAAAGTTGTATCGTATAATACTTGATCAGCTGAGTCGTAATAAATAGCATCAGATTTTTATGCACATGCATAGTTTGTTGCTTATATGCATTTCTGTTAATCTTGGTAGGGTTTTCTAACAACCAGTAGCGATTCGTAGTCTGTACAAGCACCGGTTGCAATGTTGCAATATCAAAGTTATGTAGGTACGCGCAAGCAGGGATGAATTCAGGGATAGTCCAGGGGGAATGCCTCCCCGAAGAAAAGTTATTCCCCCAGAGAAACTCAAAGCATCAATCACACAATGTAGAAATTACTTCACCCAAACTCCCCTTCTTCCTGAGGAGTTCACATTCTCCCCATGTGAAAATGTCTGAATTCAACACTGTGCGCAAGTGTTCCCCTCTCCCAACATTCTTGAATCTTATAAAAAAATATTTAGGAAGTATGAAGAGGAAAGTCTTTTAAGCTCTATTTGTATATTATTGATTAAAGTGTTTCTCTAATATTGATTTAATATATAAGCTATTTCCTTTTTTTTTTTTTTTTTTTTTGTCGAAACAACCACTATCAATGTACGTCTATACACTACAAAACCTCTACACTCATGTTATTGAACAAGAGATAAATAAAATATGTAGCATGTGCTGTAAGCCATGAATGATGGCGTTAACCCAAAAAGAAGAAAAAAAAGCAAGAAAATTGCATATATTCATGCACGCAGTTAAACAAAATTATTTAATTATATAAAGAATGTATTATTTTAAAATGGAAGTTCTTTCTTCGTTCTTTTCGAGCTTCAAATTTTTCTATGACTTCATTGAAATCTGAAATGCTGCTCGCCAAGTTTTTCTGAATAGAAAGCATCGCTACCGCAAATATTTTCCGCTTTCTTTTCTTTAGGGTAGAGAAACACTTTTCTCCTCCGACAATATGTATTTTGTTAGCATTTCTTTGTATGAAAATAAGGAACAAAAAACCACGTATTTTTATCTCCTGTTCTACTATAAAGAAACATCAAAATCTAAGATGTGTTCCTTCGAAAATGAAAAAAAAAAAATAATAGTTTAACATTCCAGCAAATTAGGCTAAAGAAGACAGATGATTATTATTGAAAGTGAATGATTTGAGATTAATTTTTTATGTTCTCCGCCGGAAATCGAACACGGGATCATGTGCACGAAAGACACAGAGCTACGAATTAGACCGCGATAAGACATTTTCTTCTTCGAGACTCGATCTTCCCCCACCCCAGAATAGGATATTTTTTTTTATTTTAAAAATAAAACTTAACCCAAGAATTTTCACCTTTGTATTATAAATGTTAAATAAAATTTATTGACTTCGAACGACCGCTTCCCAAACTTTAAGCCTAGATCCGTCCCTGCTACCACCAGACCTGTATTTGTTCTTTGCGAGTTTGTGTTTTGTGAATAACTTCTTTCTTCCGAGCGTCTGTATCTCTCTCACCCTATCAATTGAGTCAAGCGCTGCCAAGCGGAGAAATTCGTAACTATTACAGAAGCTGACCAGTTGCGAAAGAAGGTGCAACTGCAAGCGGGTAATACGGGAAGATAGGAGCGATGCAAGAATAAATCCACTTTCCCATGTTAAGAGATAGGAGCTTGCTGCCATATGCTCAATGTTACTGCTTCCAGTGGCAATGCTCTCTGCAACTGGAAATGTAAATCACTCTCTTTTCTTTGTTTTTTAATTTATTTTTTTAAAGAAATAAATCAATACTGTTTTGCACTCAAGAGCAAAGGTTTATTTTTTATTGGTACACTACTTTAATACTTAAAAAATATTTTTTTAGTTTAAAAAAATATGCGGTTGCACAACCATGCAACATATAGTACCAGCCGCCGCTGCTAACAACAATAATACAGCTCGAATTTGAAGTTTTATAGTGCATATAAGTACATGTTTCAAAGGTTAGAGTATATATTAGTACTTATGAGCATATTCTATAAGCTTTTATTTCATATGTATGCTTATAACATAGGATAAATTCAGTTTTAGTTTGTATTTTCGAGCGTTGACATGTCTATGCAACAGAATAGCCTTTTCCATGGAAGGATATGGAAGAATGCCTAGTTTATAGAGGACCAGTAATGTTAGCAATCGATCAGCTAAGCAAAGACGCTTATAATTGCGAAGACGTTACGAGAAATCTGGTAATAATAATATCGTCGACATCAAATCAAAAAAACGTGAGGAATGTTGCTCAGTAAATGCTTGTATCTAGTTGACGAAGTTTAGCACGAGCTCAAATCAGTCCCTGGTGAAATTGGACGCTCTATGGAAAAGAAACTGACAGATGTTATTGCTAGAAGCTCTGACTACAAAACAATTGAAGTCATAGGAAAATACATTCAAAGGTTAAATTTTTATCTGCCAGAAAATATAGATAGCAGGCTTGCCCCTCTCTATAAATATTGTCCAGTAACATTTACTAATGTTAACAGGTCATTTTCTGCCTACAAATGTCACAAACTGACACAAAAAAATGAAGAGAAGTATCTTGTGGTGCACTGTAAGGCTAGTTACGGAAAGAGTAATTCCTTAGAAACGAAATCGTACAATGAAAACGGGTGGAAAATCGAGGATTGTATTATTTTGTATAAACTAAATATACTCTAAGTACAAATGTTAAGAAAAACTAGAGATCGTAGCCTCAAATCACTGTATTTAATTAAATATCATAATTGTGTATGTTTTAAAAAGTTAAAAGTATATAAACTGTAATTGTCACTTTTGATGTTATTTTTCACCTACAAAACTTTGTCACAACTTTGCTGCATGTTTGAAAAATGCTAATGTTTATTGCATTATTGCTGCATACTAAGTGCATATTTTAACACATTTAACAGCATAGTTGCATGTATGTTTGATGAATTATAAGTGCATAAAAATCCGATATCTACTAATGAACAAACAGCAACATGGTTTATTAGTGTGTAAATACTGCGTGCTGCCATTTTGAAACCCCAAAGCAGTAGCGTCAATTCAGATTTTGCCAGAAGAATGTGGCAACACTATGCACTGACGTAATAAAAGTTACACAACTTTTAAATAACATATTATTATACCATTTATTAAAAATCATGTTTTTCTCAAACTTAGAAATGAGGAGCCTTATGCAGAGTCGTTTTGAAGTCTGATTAACGCCATACTACGAGGTTGACTAACGGATGGTTATCAAAATTGTATTCAGAGTCTCTGATTAGGACGTAGTATTTGACGAAGTTAATCACAAGTGCCTAATTAATCTAAAGCAGAGGCTAATCTTTTACCCACGGTTTAGCGTGCGACACAACATTTCGTATTTCGTATTTCATGTGTTTTTATTTTTACAGACTACGCATGCGCTCAGTTACTTTTCCGTAGTTGCCACATTTATTTTTCTCACCCGATGCATTGGGGTTAATAAGTTAATCATACCCAAATCATCTTTTTAGCTGTACTCAAAGTAGACTCTGAATACCAAAATGTGCACCTTCCTTAGTAAAGAGTTAGTATGACTCTAACTAGACT
Source organism: Thermobia domestica (assembly GCF_964235325.1). Taxonomy (NCBI): domain Eukaryota; kingdom Metazoa; phylum Arthropoda; class Insecta; order Zygentoma; family Lepismatidae; genus Thermobia; species Thermobia domestica. Next base: position 256,188,417 of record NC_137464.1, read on the forward strand.
GTAACTAAAACTCGATTAACGAATTCTCTCTGAATACCGCCCGAAATCATTTAGTTTATCGTATCATGATTACGTCCTTTTGGCTAGGGAGACGGATGAATAAAGCAAGTGAATGATGATGCAAGAATTGGTGGAATGAGGTTGTGGGAGGAAATGGGAGAACAAAATCAAAATATGAGAGAGCTGCACTGGGACACTATTTTGGTATATTGGCAAAAGGAATTTAATTTTTTTCTACCTCCTTGAGCAACTCGAGGGAGGCTCAGCCCCTCAGAAAAGTATGCCCAGAAGAAACATTGTTTCCTTGTAGACTCAAGAGCCAAATTTGTGTCCCGAATTGCCCAAATCTTGCTGGTCATCGGGCTTGCATCCTGATCAATCTAGCAACCCTACTTCGAATTGCCGTTATTGATCGCTATCGAAATAGCAAGAGTGACAAGATGGCTCAGTGGTAGAAAACTCACCTATGGTGGGGTTCCTGATTCGATCTCAAGCTATATGAGTTGGTGATGGACAATAACGTGTCCCTAGATTTTCTCGGGATCACCCATTTCCTTCAATATCTTCATTCCATCAATTCCTTTGATTCCTCTATGATCCATCCAGCTACATAACGTATGCGTAGAACGTAAAACTAAAAAGTACTTTACTACTAGTATACACTGAGAAAAATCGGTTCTCCGGACAGCGGTATATTGTACAAATATACGGTATCCTCTTGCTTACTATAGAAATCAGTACGGAGCATACATTATCCGTATGCTACATAGGCACTGCCCTTGGATGTTACATCATGCCATTGCAGGATGTCTGACATCTAACAGTTTTCCGTATATCACATGCATATACTTATGTTACATTCCTCAGCTATATGTTATATACGTCCATTTGCATGTGAGATCCTGACCGCCTACATTGTTTCATACAGAAAATATATATAGATGGAACACTTATACAGAATGTATTATAAAACATGCGTTTTCAGTTATACATCTGCTGTACGTGAAGTCCAAAAACTACAGGAATTACGCATGTAACTTATCTTTTTAAGTACGCCACCTACAATTTTTTTCTCAGTGTAATAGTGTTATTACAATTGAAAAAAATAAGAAGAAGAAGAAGAAGAAGAACGTTCACTTATATCTTTGTCAATTATATAAAAAGGATAAATTTCAAGTGCACATAATAAGACCCTATTTAAAGTGCAGGAAAAAACAAACCATTGTCTTTGATGTTGGCTTAGAAATAAGATAAGCTTATAAATCTTAATCAATTGTATTAGTAACAGCATAATCCTTTCGATATCTCTTAATGTAGATGAGGTGATGAGTAAGCACTTGTTGTTTGTTAGAAAAAGTGCCACGATTTAATGGAAAACATTCTGCACTTATCGGTTTTTGTGGAAAGTGCAATACAACTTGATAATGACGTTGCAATTTTATATGTATGAATTTATGTATATAATAAATTGTTGTCTGCATATTCTTCTTACTTGTCAGTGGTTCGTACATCTCATAATATAGTATAATGGTGTCCTTGATATCCTCCTCTATTGTTTCTAAAGTAGCAGGTTATCTGGGACGGCTCGTAATGAAAATTAATCTCACTAGACAAAAAAAAATTAGCTATCCCCTCTCTAAGACTAACATTTGTTCGTTTCTCTCGTTATAGATACCGTTTCACCGTTAATCCATGACTATATGAGCCATCACCAATAGCACTTGGCAATTGCACTTATAGTTGGAATCAATGTGCCAGTTTGACGCATGTAAACAGTTCCTCAAGGTGGGTCAAAGCAAAAATTTGACAGAATGATGAAAAGGAGCCATTGTGTTCTGGGCGTGCCGATGGAAACATTGTAAATGCAGACCTAGTTACAGGCACTACAACTAAACCCCGTCGCCACTTCTTTTTTATTCAGTTTCTTGCAAATCACACCTTTGGAGCACAATTGGTAGAATCAACGTAGATTCTGGTTGGCATGGGTAAAAATAAAAATTAAGCTGAAAAATTCGTTGGTTCAACGTCGTTTACAGTATATGTTGACCAAGCAACAATTTGCCGTCATCTATCGAACAGTTTGTTGGCCAACCAACAATTTGCGTCGTTTATCCAACAGTTTATATTGGCCAACTAACAATTTGTCGTCATCTATCTAAGAGTTTGTTGGCCAACCAACAATTGCATCATTTATCCAACAGTTTATGTTGGCCAACTAACAATTTGCTGTCATTTATCCAACAGTTTATGTTGCCCAACTAACAACTTGCCGTCATTTATTCAACAGTTTATATTGGCCAACCAACAATTTGCTGTTATTTATCCAACAGTTTTTGTTGGTCAACCAACAATTTGCCGTCATTTGTCCAACAGTTTATGCTGACCAAGCAACAATTTACTGCCATTTATAGAACAGTTTATGTTCCCAACTAACAATTTGCCGTTATTTATCCAATAGATTATGATGTCCAACTAACAATTTGCCGTCATTTATCCAATAGTTTACATTAGCCAACTGACAATTTATTATCATTTATCCAACAGTTTATGTTGGCTAACCAACAATTTCTCTTCCTCTTCTTAATAATATTTAAATTGTTCTCTCACCATTTCTAACATTTTCTTATTCGTTTTCCGCTCTATCCAGTTAATTCTCTCCTTTTTTCCTCTACAACCATATTTCGAAAGTTTCTAGTAGTTTTTCATCATTTTCGCGGGTTTCACATAACCCGACAAAAATAATTTGATGTGTTAGAAACTGAAATAACTGTAATTTATGAAAGCAACCATGCATTGATATCTATTTACAACATTTTGTCTAATATCTTCCCTATTTGACGATCTATTGCCTTTTTTATACTATATTTTAACTTCAGTTTCAAATTCTGCCTCCATCAAGCCATCGTTTTTGAGCTATAACGTGATCAACTTTCGAAACATAGACTTTTTTTTTCCTTAGTGCTAGTTGAACTATAAACAAGTTAGGGAAACAATATATTTGTGATAACAGGAACACAATAACTAAACGTGCACTTAAGCCTGCCTTTAATGATGTCAAAACCCCCTTTCTCGCTGCGAGATGCTGACTGGAAATTTAAAATACAAGAACAATATGAAACAAGAGAAAACGAAAAATCATACTTTCTCGCTTTAAATAATGAAATAAATTCTTTTCATATGAAGTATACTGAGTTAACAGCGTATGCTAAACTCGCAGTTTAAAGCTCGAACAAAACAAAATTATATTCTTGCTGATATGCTATTTTCATTAGTTACTTGTATTTGCAGTTGGTTGTTAGTGTTTATAAATATTGAATACACAATGCTAATGCGAAGTGTTGTAGCAAGTAATTTTATTTATTGATACAAGACAAACAAAATACAGGAATAATTGATTGAGGGGACATTAGCAGCGAGACCATTTTTCCCGTCTTGATCAAATCAGAGCCAACACATGCTACACATTAAAAAAAAAAAAAAATCATGATTAAACTTATAAAATATCTAGTTAACACATATTGGATATATATTAGCAGCCTTTTTAAAATTTTGTTTTTTGTGTAACAAATTGCGAAACAAATTTAAATTTACATAGCAGCTACTAAGTTTTGTATCGCACTTTTGACCATGTACAGCTACAACGAAGTCGTCTACAGTGGGAACTGCGATGTTATGGAATAGTTCATGCCGGTGGTCATCATATTGAGTATGATCTATGGTTGTGGGATTGCGACAAGTGCATTTTATTCAGACGGAAGAGGATCAACCTCTATACATCTGCTACAGAGAGGGTATTGCCTTTTGCACCTAGCCTTTTTTGCCAGTAAAAATCTAAAAAAAAAAAAAAAAAAAAAAAAAAAAAAAAAAAAAACGTAGTGCGAGGTACCGGTACTGGATACTGGATTGAAAAGTCCGTTTATACATTAGCTGCGTATACGTTGGTAGTTACTATGTAAAATTTCATTTCTCTATTGTTTCAGGTGAAGAGTTTATAATTGTTTGGAACTGCTTCAAAGTGATCCGGATTAGTTTATTGACAGTTTTGTGATTATGGACGAGGCATGGGTACACCACCATACAGCGGAATAAAAAAAAATCGAAGCAATGGAAACAACATGGATCTCCTATCCCAAAGAAAGCTAAATAAGTTTTGTCGGCCAACAAGGTTATGACATCAATTTTGGGGGAAGTTAAAGGCATTAGCCTGATTGATTTCTTGGAAAAGAGGAAGGTCATTAATTCTGAATACTATTGCACCCATCTGCGACGTTAACGTGAGGAAATCAGAATTAAAAGATCAGGAATTCTGTGAAGAAAAGTGTTGTTTCATTAGGACAATGCGTGGGTTCATACGTCTCTTACATCCATAAAAGAAATTCATTCCTGTGGGTTCGAATTGTTACCGCACCCGCTCTATTCGCCCGATCTGGCTCCCTCAGATTTTCACTTGTTTAGAAACCTGAAAAAGTTATTTTCAGGAAGTGATTTTCCTCGGATGCAGAGGTGAAAAGTGCTGTGCTGGGATATTTTGCAGGGCTTGAGGAATCATTTTTTAAAAGTGATATACAAGCGTTACCGGAGAGGTGGTGTAAATATAGAATATCTCGGTCGAGGAAGATTACGTGGAGAAATAAAGCAACTTATCCAAATGTTTTCTAGTTTTGTAGGTCAGTGCACCAACTTTCCAATCCACTTTCGTACAACCTAGAATCAACTTTTCATTTCTATCAATAAGAAATTTGAAACTTCTCGAAAATATAAAGGAAACTTAGAAAGTTCTGTTGCTTTTTCATCCACCACCTTCGAACATCGATATGTTACCTAAGTCGTACCTGGAAGATCAAAAATAGTCCTTATCAGCATCGACGATCTTTTGCCAACGTTCTGGAAGGCAATGGGTTCCATCGCGGTAAAACTTGGTGGGCCATGAAGCGAAGAAGGTATCTAGTGCATTTTGCACCTCTACTAGGGATTTGAACTGGCGTCCTCTAAGGTGATTGTCCAAGGAGTAGAACGGGTGATAATCGGACGGTGTAACGTCCGGGTACTATGGCGGATACAATAGTGTTTCCCATCCAAGGCGTAGAATGGTGTCCCGGGTCATCCCAGCCACGTGGGGCCTAGCGTTGTCCTGTAACAGAAGGACCCCTTTGCGATTCAGAAGTGCTGCACAGAGAAAAATCCGTTCTCCGGACAGCGGTATATTGTACAAATATACAGTATCCTTTTGCTTACTATAGAAATCAGTACGGAGCATACGTTATCCATATGCTACATAGTCACTGCCCTTAGATGTTACATCATGCCGTTGCAGGATGTCTGACATCTAACAGTTTTCCGTATATGACATGCATATACTTACGTTACATTCCTCAGCTATATGTTATATACGTCCATTTGTATGTGAGATCCTGACCACCTACATTGTTTCATACGGAAAGTACGTAGAGATGGAACACTTATACAGAAAGTATTATAAAATATCCGTTTTCAGTTATACGTCTGCTGTACGTTAAGTCCAAAAACTACAGGAATTACGCATGTAACCTACCTTTTTAAGTACGCCACCTACATTTTTTTTTCTCAGTGTGGCCCTAGAGTTTTGAGTTTTTCCTGAACACGGCTCAACTGCTGATAGTACACAGTTGCATTGATGCTCTGACCAGCTGGTAGCGGCTCGATGCACGATGCGGCGAGCAGTCTATCAATCACTCGAGAGGACCTTCTCCCAGTGCAGTGCTAGTTTCGGCTGTTTTGGAACCGGTCTATGGGATGCTAACCAATGATGACGGCGCCATGGAGCTTCGCACAGAACCCACTTCTCATCACATGTCAACAGCTTGTCCAGAAATGGCACCTTCCTCAGACGAGACAGCAAAGAAACACAGGTGTATGTTCGCATTGCCTTCTGGCCCGGAGTCAAATCATGTACGACCCATCGACCCAACTTGTAGTGCTTCCCAAGTTGATGTAGGTACTGCCGAATGGTTTCTCCACTCACACTGAATTGTGGTCCCAGTTCCTCACATGACTGACCACTGTTTGCCTCAATTGCCCCCTGAAAATCTTCATTTTGTACATGTGTTGGTCTTCCGACACGTGGTGCGTCTTCGAGTGTTTCGTCACCGTCCTTAAACTTGTTAAACCACCGCTGGAATGTCCACATAGTCACAACATCCTCACCAAAGTCCTGGCATATCTTTCGACCCGCTGCAGCGGCGTTTGACCCCAGTTTGAACTCGTACAGCATACACGCCCTTATAACGCTCACGCAAGTTCACCGTGTAACTGAACTGCCCCAACCAGGTAGTATGTATGATTTATCCGCATCAACAACTGACCTTCGCCTTAACTCTATTCGCATTCAACTCATGGTGTAAGGGTCAGTTAAACACAGACCTCCACAAAAAGCGACAGTACTTTCTTGGTTACCTTTATAATATCTTGCTACGTCACTGCAAAGTCATTGTGTACCTGTATGTAAGTTAATTCTAGCAATGAATAGCTATTGTTTGTAAGATCTCTTTATATGACTTTTTACAGATTTGAGTGAAAAGAATTGCTCCTTTGTGTTAACAGTAGAAATTAGTGAGAAATGCGTGTTTCTGTTCGTTTCCATACAAATTAAATGAAGTATTTTGTTTAATGCTAGCGATTGTGACCAAACATTGCTGTGAACGGAATAACCAGCTAATGCTTTTCATTTCTCATTTTCTGCATAAGATCTATTTTTCTTTTTCTGATTCTGAGATTGATCTTTAATCACTTTATATTCTATACAAAAAGAAAAAAAAACCTAAAAGAATCACATTTAGCAATAAACTCAACAAGAAACCGTCTTTCCTTGTTTTCTTCTATTCCTTAAAGTATAAAGTAGGCTTCTGGCTAGCTAACTAGGAAAAGTGACCTTGAGGTATGGAAAGCATTAATGGCTTTAGTAGATTTTCCCCGAACAAAGGTGCCCACAGAAAGGTCTCAGAGCGCATTTTATGCACATGAAATTATTTGGAAGGACATTATTTTCCATTGAAAATGATGCAATCAAACTGTGAAATGGTAAGTTTGGGGTGGGCTAATCCACGCCAAATCGTACAGCGAAAATGCAATTTACACCCAACCATCTCCGATTGCAATGAAATTTGGTATACAGTATCTTTAGACAAATACTGTATAAGAACCCGTATTTTTTATTTTGCCCATATTACCTCTGGTTTGGTTTTGACAGCCTTCGAAAGAGAACTCTGCACGACGATTTTGTGTATGCTGCGATAAATGAACGGCACGTCACTCGGAACTTCAACTGAGCACCATAAGGCCACGTTTGACCCAAATGTATTCAAATTCATCAGACTAAACGGAAATTGCATAAGGATTCTACAAATCATGACCGAAACGGCATAATAATATTTCCAAACCATGAAAATTTAGTTTCAAAATGGCGGAATAGAATTTTTCGAAGGTACTTATTAAATTACGCATAACTTTTTTCTCTAAGCAGGGAATTCAATGAGTAAATGCCGGTTAAGGAAGTGGATAATGCTCTATTAGGAGAATAAAAAATATCCGTGGGTTTTGGCTTGTAACAGCCTACAGAGCGCTTAAGTCAATTTATGACCTTAGGTTTGAGAGTACGGGCAATACACCATAGATGTTACAAGATATTGCATTTCGTAAAAGAAGCACGGCACTTGGTAACTGGGATAGTAGTTTCCAACAGAAACTATTTTAGTACGAGGCCCCATGAAAATATACCTTAAAAACCAAGATGGCGGCATTGCAAAATGGCGGCACATGGTAGCTAGTTTTGCGTCACACAAATACAAATTGACGTAGGGCCATGTAGCGATATAGGCAACGCAAATATTCATACGAACGCTATGAATACAAAATCATCAGACCACAAAGACACTGAGAATTCAAGATGGTGACCTTTCCTAAATTATTGTTTTGGGATCTATGTACTGCAAATTCCAAAAGAAATGTTCACTGTATTTAACAAAAAAGCATACCACTTGAGAAAGCATACTTACCTAAGTTATTTTAGAACGAAATCCGACAAGAAAACTCCCGTAGGATCCAAGATGGCGGCCTCTGCAAATGTCAGCATGTAAGTAATGGTTTCCTTATATCTACACTACAAATCCAAGAAAAGGCATATAACTTCTGCATAGGAAAATATGTATTCACATTAATATTTAAACATAACACCTTCAGAAGATACACGTTAGGTTTCAAGATGGCGGCTGTTTCGAAACTGTATGTTTAGTAATTTGTCACAACATCCTATGTGTACATAAGTTGAAGTGAATAGAACGTCAAACAATCATACATGAAGTACCTAACTTTAAATACTTAACTTTGAGTTATGCTGACAGTACATTTAATTTCGTTTAGTGCATGTTGCCTGAATGTCCTTAACACTCTTTGCAGTGAGTTTGTATTGCAGCCTTCCGAACTGCGTGATAACGTCAGGAACTTCTATCGCACATAGAATATTCGCAAGTGGAACCTAGCACTTGTCTTCTCTGCCGCGGTTTTTATCCTCTGGCCAGTACAACCTCCTTGAAGGTCAATGAGGATGCATAAATTTGATCCATACATCGTTGCTGTAGTCGTCAAGTTCTAATATTATCCCGATATAACACTGTTCTTCGTATACACAACCAACGTAGAAACTAAGTTGAAATTTTCTGAATCTGGTCACCTATGAAAATCTGTACCTCAGAGAAAAACTTTCATGTTGCTCATCCTCTTTGTAGCAATTTCCGTTGTGGAGACTGGCTTGAAATAATGGTAGGAACGGGTTCCTGGTACAGTTTTATGTTTTGAAAAACGCAAGTTTAGATTAGCTGCCACGGCAGTAACATCCTGTTCCTTGATAAACTGGATGGTCACTTTAGGTGCAAACTGTTCACTGCAAAACTGTGACATTTGCTGCACTGTACATATTTGTTCTTTGTAAGGTCTTTGCAAGTTTGCACGGGTTACACTTCTTTTGACAGTTCCGCCTATACCATCACAAGCAGACTTGCCGGGATAACTGAAAGTTTGTTTGGATAACTGAATGTGTTGTACGTAGTTAGGCAGCAGTGGCGGCTCGTGACGCGTTACTGTCAGCTGACACTCTAAAATCGAATACTAATGAGCGCTTGTATTGCAATATACAGTGCGTACGATCCCAAACAAGGTCGCCATCTTGAATTTTCAATGTCTTTGTGGTCTGGTGATTTTGTATTCGTAGCGTTCGTATGAATATTTGCGTTGCCTATATCGTTACATGGCCCTACGTCAATTTGTATTTGTGTGACGCAAAACTAGCTACCATGTGCCGCCATTTTGCAATGCCGCCATCTTGGTTTTTAAGGTATATTTTCATGGGGCCTCGTACTAAAATAGTTTCTGTTGGAAACTACTACCCCAGTTACCAAGTGCCGTGCTTCTTTTACGAAATGCAATATTTTGTAACATCTACGGTGTATTGCTCGTACTCTCAAACCTAAGGTCATAAATTGACTTAGGCGCTCTGTAGGCTGTTACAAGCCAAAACCCACGGATATTTTTTATTCCCCTAATAGAGCATTATGCACTCCCTTAACCGGCATTTACTCATTGAATTCCCCGCTTAGAGAAAAAAAGTTATGCGTAATTTAATAAGTACCTTCGAAAAATTCTATTCCGCCATTTTGAAACTAAATTTTCATGGTTTGGAAATATCATTATGCCGTTTTGAACCTGATTTGTAAAATCCTCATGCAATTTCCATTTAGTCTGATGAATTTGAATACATTTGGGTCAAATGTGGTCTTATGGTGCTCAGTTGAAGTTCCGAGTGACGTGCCGTTCATTTATCGCAGCATACACAAAATCGTCGGGCAGAGTTCTCTTTCGAAGGCTGTCAAAACCAAACCAGAGGTAATATGGGCAAAATAAAAAATACTGGTTCTTATACTGTATTTGTCTAACGATACTGTATACCAAATTTCATTGCAATCGGAGATGGTCGGGTGACACCCCTGTACGATTCGGCGTGGAATGACCCGGGTGAGAAAAAGTATGTCTGAGAGGTAAATTGGTAAAGGGACTTATGCCAAAATCCTTAGGAGGAGGATACCCTTGCTCCAAGGGAGACTTCAATACACGGAGATGAAAAGTAGTACTAGTACTATGAAAATACTGCTAGCACCATAGAGTTATAAAATAACCACTAGAGGCACAATTGGCTCCACTATTTATGTGATTCCAACTACTAACGCGTTGGCAATTGAACAGTTATTTGGTTTCTACTTGTATGACAAAAAGCAGTCGCCTGCTATTTGTTTCAATATGTAAACGGTGTTATCGAGTATCCAAACAAGATTTCTGACTAGGATATCAGTTATTTAAAGAATTTCTTATGGCGGTGCAGTGTTCGGTTGAAGAGTTCTTCACATCCAAGACTACCTGGCTTCTTTCGGCACGCAGTCAAGTCGTTAACATCGGTGGAAAAAGTATGTGATTGCAGATACCAACTAGGTTTTTTGGGGGGAGAGAAAAATTAGAGGGGCTTAATAATAATGCTTGTTAAATGATGTTGTCTTGAAGTTATAAGAAGATTCTTTAGTGTTCATATTTTTATACTAGAACTACAAGACCGTAACCAGAAATTTCATTCGAGGAGAATCATACTTTTACCTGTTAAAAATTAATGTCAAGAAATTGCTATTTAATTTTGTAAAGTCTCATTTTTTTTTTTCCTTTTCCACTTAATTTTCGGGCGATCTGGTTCTCATAGATCCCCCTTTGATACATCCCTGGTAGAACATCAGGTAAAAAGACATGGTCACCAAAAATTGAATTTCACTTCCCTATATTAATATAAACATAGTAACAAATTATTTGCTAAATTATTGAGAAAATGAAAATGACATCTTTCAGTTTTATGTCCCACGCTTATGTCGTGTAGGCTACAATGATGATGAGACTGAATAAAGTGGTAGAATGAAGAAACTGGGAGGAAACGGGAGAATCACAATTTTTTAAAAAAAACCGCACACGATGTTTATCTACCACAAAACTCATTTACTGCGAGCTGGGATGGAACCAGGGACCCGATACACTATAAGTGAATGCTCAACCACTGAATCACCGTGACTTACTAATAGACAAGTCCAAAAGTAAAAGTTTTTGCCTATTACGATCTAATTTGTACTGTTTTGTTTTTCTGGCGTACTTTAATCAACGTAATCCGAACATCAATGTCACCACTCGAAAAATACGGAATAGTGTCCATCATCTTGAATTCAAAATGGCGCACATTTTAAAAAAAAATTGAAAACTTTCTAAATGTCCACAGATAGTTGGTGGGAGTATTAAATTAAAGGATTTTTATTAGAGAACATAAATATGTGCATTAGAGTTCTCAAAACCTCCTATGTGGCCGCCATTTTCGATCAAAGATGGCGGATTTGTAAAAATCAACAACATTCAGAAAATATTATGAAGATCGACAATATACTCGTAATTATCAAATTAAAGGAGGTTTCACAGATAAACACATATTTGTCCATTAAAATACTCTAAACCCAATCATATGTCTGCCATTTTGAATTAGATATCACGCAACGGCGAAAACAAGCAAAATATTATCATTCAATGGAAAATCATTAAGAATTATGTAAAAATAGTGTATTTTCAATTGAGAAAAACATGTGTAATTCAAAACACTTTAAATCAATTTAAGTTTTCGTGTTTTGGAATTCAAGACGGCGGATATTGTGACTTTGAATGTAAATCTGAATAATTGTTTACCTGAATTTTTAATATTGTTTTTAATTATAATAACTGGAATTGAAAACAGCATATGTAATCAACAATTGTATTCAAATATAAAGAATTATTTGGTTTCATGTCATTTAATCCTTGGATTTGGATAAAGTTTGAGTTGCTAATGGTTCACTTTATCTTTCACTACACTATTTAGTAAATTGCATTGTCTATTACGTACTCTGTCTCTTCAAATTCAGTGCTATCACAATTACTTGTATCATCACTACTGAAGTCATGCTCCTCTCCAGTTTCAGGTTTCTGCACAAACATTTCGTTCGAAGGTAGTTGAGATCCATCATACCAAAGAGATTGCTATGATCCACTCCTTCTTTTCCATCCATTTTCCTCAGGATTTAATTCACATTAGATGTCATATTAGAGCCCGTAATAGCATGCACAGACAGTATAGATTCAGACAGATAAGACCTTAAAAAGGAACAGATCTTCATGACATTAACAAACCTGTTATGATCAAACTTGTAAAACCATGCATAAACATTGTCTTTTTCTTTGAGTTTGTTATATACATGGATACTAATGACTCATACATTAGTATCTTTAGGGAAAATCACAACAGGTGTCACTTTGGAAACTAAATGAAAGCTAATCAAAATGAAAAACGTGTCCTGTATGCTCCATGAGCTAAGAAAACATGCTTTTAATGTCCAGCCAGGAATATATGTACAGGATTGAAGTTCCATCAAAATTGGTACAAGATCTTTTGCGATCTCATAGCAAAGGAAAAATACAGCTGAAAACTTTCATAATGATAGATTGAAGTCCAATGAAGTAGATTTCTTTGCACCTATTAAGCGTAACAATCCTATGACTGGGTTTGAAATGAAGACAATAAAAGCTGTAGAAGTAATCAAGGAAGACAAAGAACCCTTTAGATTACTTTATTCTCAGTATCCAAAAAAAGAGGAAGCATTTTCACATTGCGTGACCAGCTTATCACTATTAATTGCTGATCCAGACTGCAGCATGTGAATTGATGATAAAGATAAACTTCGAAGTTTTTGATGCAAGAAGGAAAACCTGAGAAAAATCATGCTCCAGAGAATGCGACATTGTTGATTGATGGTGTGGTAACAATTAACACTGTCCAGCCGAAAATCTTGGGGTAAATATGGTCTGGCAGTACTTATATGTTTTCAACCAGACTTACTTTCGGCTGTTGCTGTTAATATTCTTTTGGATGTATACCATAAGGAAAGCATAAGAAAAATACGCAAGAAGAAAAGGAGAAGCTGGAACATGAGTTCATATATGGTCAGCTGAAACACCCATGCCTAAGGGACAAACTGGAGAGATTTAAATCGAAGAAACGAGAACAAAGCTGAGCTTACAATATTCTTGGTAGAATTTTGGAAAAAGAATTCAATTCGAGGAAAAATGACATATCCAGTAGTTGTCACAGATGGTGAGGACTATTGGACTTTAAGTCCTTACGATCTTACGAAAGGAAATGATAAATGCAACAATGAAGAGGAAGATACTCGATTGATTTTGAATGTCTCAGCAGTTTCCAAAGTGACACCTGTTGTGATTTTCCCTAAAGATACTAATGTATGAGTCATTAGTATCCATGTATATAACAAACTCAAAGAAAAAGACAATGTTTATCCATGGTTTTATAAGTTTGATCATGACAGGTTTGTCAATGTCATGAAGATCTGTTCCTTTTTAAGGTCTTATCTGTCTGAATTTATACTGTCTGTGCATGCTATTACGGGCTCTAATATGACATCTAATGTGAATTAAATCCTGAGGAAAATGGATGGAAAAGAAGGAGTGGATCATAGCAATCTCTTTGGTATGATGGATCTCAACTACCTTCGAACGAAATGTTTGTGCAGAAACCTGAAACTGGAGAGGAGCATGACCTCAGTAGTGATGATACAAGTAATTGTGATAGCACTGAATTTGATGAGACAGAGTACGTAATAGACAATGCAATTTACTAAATAGTGTAGTGAAAGATAAAGTGAACCATTAGCAACTAAAATTTTATCCAAATCCAAGGATTAAATGACATAAAGCCAAATAATGCTTTGTATTTGAATGCAATTTTTGATTACATATGCTGTTTTTAGTTCAAGTGATTATAATTAAAAACAATAATAAAAATTCACATAAACAATTATTCAGATTTACATTCAAAGCCACAACATCCGCCGTCTTGAATTCCAAACTACGAGAACTTAAATTGATTTATAGTGTTTTGAATTACACATGTTTTTCCCAATCTATATATATAAAAGAGAACGCACAAAATCCTTTGTCCGCTCATCACGCTAATACGGCTGAACCGATTTCTTTCATTTTTGGGGGGTTGTTAGGATTTGGACCCTAGATGGTTTTTATCATATCACTTTAATTTTCAATTAGCAGTGTCTTGAGATAATTGACCAATCAGGTGTTCATACGTAGAAAAAATCCTTTGTCCGCTCATTACGCTAATACGGTTGAACCGATTTCTTTCATTTTTGGGGGGTTGTTAGGATTTGGACCCTAGATGTTTTTTATCATATCACTTTAATTTTCAATTACCAGTGTCTTGAGATAATTGACCATTCAGGTGTCCATACGTACAAATCCTTTGTTATTAGTTCATCATATAAAAATAAACGTACTTATATGCAACCCGCATGACCCTGTGACTCGGCGGGTTAACATAAATGACAGGCGCTATAAATCACTTGAAAGCGAAAAAGTAAAAATTATCTAAGTAACAAAGTTTATTGCGTTCCGGGATGACCGCAGCGAAGCGGGGCGGGTTGGGGTGACCGCAGCGAAGCGGGGCGGGTTAACATAAATGACAGGCGATATAATGTTAACATTAGTGCAATCTTCTATGGTTTTTATCATATCACTTGAAAGCGAAAAAGTAAAAATTATCTAAGTAACAAAGTTTATTGCGTTCCGGGGTGACCGCAGCGAAGCGGGGTGAACGCTGCTAGTCGAAAATACATTATTTTTGCATAATTCTTAATGATTTTCCATTGAATAATAATGATGTTTTGCTTGTTTGTTCCATTGAATAGTAATGATGATTGTTGGCTCGAAGTATTGCGATCTTAGTGGCGCGGAGTGGGCAGAGTAGGTGTGGTGACGTGTGGCTTCACGATTTTGTTGTATGGGTAGATCCTCTATTTTATAACATATCCTTGTATGCAACACGATATCTAATTTGAAATGGCAGATACATGAATGAGTTTAGGGTCATTTAATGGACAAATATGTGTTTATCTGTGAAACCTCCTTTAATTTGATAATTACGAGTATATTGTCGATCTTCATAATGTTTTCTGAATTTTGTTGATTTTTACAAATCCGCCATCTTTGATTCAAAATGGCGGCCACATAGGAGGTTTTGAGAACTCTAATGCACATACTTATGTTCTCTAATGAAAATCCTTTAATTTAATACTCATATCGACTACCCTTGTACATTTAGACATTTTTCATTTTTTTAAATGTCCACCATTTTGAATTCAAGATGGCGAACACTCTTCCCTATTTTTCTAATAGTAACATTGACGTTCGGATTATGTTGATTAAATTGCGCCAGAAAAGCAAAACAATACAAATTAGATCGTAATAGCCTAAAACTTTACATTTTGGACCTGTCTATAAGTAATTGAGTAACTTCCAGAGTTAATATGGTCTAGTAGTGATAAGCAGTGCATTAACTTGAATTTTTGTCTACTGCTATATACCATAATTAATTGTAACTTTGATTTAGTTCGTGTAAGTTTTTATTATGGTTTAGATGTGTGGTGATTTTTTCTTCTTCCCGGCTCGCATTATTTATCTATACAATAATGTTCACACGTAATGTTTATCTCATTAGAAAACTCCGAAAGTCAAATGAAATTTGATTTAAAATTGAAATTTCTAACAGAGTTCACTGACTTCTGTTTTCTCTACAGTCTCCATATGTTGCTGCAATAACTTACGTAACGGAACTTCATACACACGTCAGCATTCCCACTTGCAGCCTTCTTTTAGTTTCATTCAGGTACGAACCACCTTACACTGCATTATATTTATTTCGTTTTTTTTTTTATTTTATTTTATTATTTTTTCATTCTTCGCTAAGTGGTATCCGTATAAAGAATAACGCAATTTGAAGCACAAAAAACTATATTAGTATCAAATTGTCACCCTCGTGAATTTCTTTGTGGTTTAGGATTTGCATACCTGAGTTCAATTTAGGTGGGAGCTCATGTGGTTCGTGTCCAAGCAAGGATGTTATAAAATAGAGAATCTGCCAATACCTATCTTAATCATATGAACTGAATGAAGCCAAAAAAACAACTGAGCATCGTCTAAGCCGGAACGTCTGATTGGCTACTCTCGTTTCTGCCATGATTGTTAGCTCGAAACATTGCGATCTTAGTGGCGCGGAGTGGGCAGAGTAGGTGTGGCGAAACTGTGACGTGAGCTCCTTCGTGGCTAAGTGGTTAGCGTACGCGCCGTCCGGGTTCGATTCCTGGCGGGAGCTCATGTCGTTCGGCTTCCACGTTAATCAGTAGGTCCACGTCTTATATAACCTCGCTGCTGAAAGGGACGCTAAACTAAAATTCAACTCATTTCAAAGAAGCTGTGACATGTGCCTTCACGATTTTGTTGTATGGGCAGATCCTCCATTTTACAACATATCCTTGTATCCAACGTTAAACCACTGAGCCAGGTCCACTGTCCCATGTAGCTCTCGGTGTTGAAACGGAAGTTCAAAGCCAACATCTTATTCTTGCCTTCAATTATAGGCCCTACTTGATTCATTTTTCGGTACAAACCAATGCCTCATCGATATATATTGCATGAACATGGGACGTAACACAAATAGTACATCATATGGACGTCCAATTGATAGCCATAGGATATATCGAAAGCACTTGATAAAAGATTTATAAGATATGCATAGATAAAATCAGGTTTAGGGTTACATCCATCGGTTTGAATACTTCGTAAAACTTTACAGTGAGTGAAGTTAGACTTTGTAATGTAGTCATTTAGTGCAGTGGTTCCCAACCAATGTATCGCGACACACTAGTGTGTCGCAAAATTTTAGAGTTTAAAATCATGAAGCAATCAATAACTAGTCAAAAATCAACTGTGAGACAAAGTGTACCAGTCAGCGTCTCCAACGGCAGCAACAAAGTTCAGTATTATGTAGTGTTGGTACTATGTAATACTGAAATAGAAATTTATAAGCTTATTATCATAATTTATGTGATTATTAATTTTAAAAAATTAAACAAATGTATCGGCATTGAGTAAAATGTGTCGTCAGTCATAAAAGGTTGTGAATCATTGACTTAGTTGATGCAATTCCTCAAATTGTAGACCTAAAAAATAAGATGGCTCAGTGGTAGAACGCTCGTCACTGTTGCCAGAAATCTCTGTTTTGATTTCAGGCCATGTAAGTTAATTTTGGACAACCTCGTGACTAGACGTTCGTCCGTTTCCTCCCCCACCATCATTTTCCAATTATTTTATAAGCATTCACTTTCATTAATCATCCGTAACGTTTAGCCTACAAAGTATAACGTTGGCCGTAAAACTGAAAGATTTCATTTGAGTTTTCCACTGAGTTGTATATTAAACAGTATGTGTGAGGATGTTTTTTTTTTTCTTTTTTCTTTTAAAGCTTTTATTGAATGTGGGAAATTCCAAGGTTTATTAATTTAAGAATGTCAGTAATAATAAATTAACGAAGTAAAGAAACAAAGAGAACCTAAGCACGGAATTCAGGTACGAAGTCCTAAAATTGTCCTTGGATCTATAATAAAATAAAATAAAAACTGACAGTAGAAAAGAAGAAAGTACAGATGTTACAGGTTTGAGCTGGGTTAGGAGGCTATCAACACGAGCGAAGCGACCTCTTGAGTAAATCTTTTAAGAACTTGATTAACGTTTGAAAAGTACTCTGTGATACATAGTCTATAATGATTACAAACGACAGAAAAACAAGAAGGTAAAAAAAAAAAAAAAGGAAGTTAACATTGTGTTAGGCTACAATACGCTTTAAAAAAAAAAAACAAGAAAGACATAATGAAAAAGAAAGATAAATATAATTAGATAATAAGATGATAAGGGATTAATGCAAGGCATTCTTGTGCTGCCGCCTATCAATAATTATCAAGAACAGCGATATATTTTGTAGAATCTCATCGTTTGACAGTCTTTTTTTCACACAGTGTAGTGCCTAGTTCTTAAGAAGAATGACAAGCACGGTAACACTCGCCAATATAAGTCACAAAAATCCTCTGAATGGTGAGTTTTTATTATTATTATTATTTATTTTATTCTTTGTTAACGTGATTTATGCATTTAATCAATTCAGTTTGCTAGAAACTCACATGTAGATTGAGAATATCAGTAGGGATGCACACGAAACAAGATTGGAGGCTATCTCGTCTCGAAAATGTGCTGTAAAGGTGATGTTTCGATTCGAAAAATGTATATTCCTCTATTGGAAGAGCTGTGTCTCGACTCGAATTCTGTCAGGAAAATTCTGTCTCGTCACGTCTCTTGCGCATATCTATATTTTAGTAAAATACCTACAATGTTTTTAAAGTGGTTTCTGACGCAAAGATCAGGCTAAATGCGTAAACCAATCTATTTGTATGTGGAAATGTTTTCTTGTGGAGTTATGACCAGCCGATAATTTGCCGAAAAAAAGCATAAAAAGAGCCATAAGTCGATAACAAAATGTTGGATCAAAGTCGGGTGAAAGAAAATATTTTATTATTTTTAGCCATGGATTCCATTAAAATACAATTGAGTTCCTTAGGGCGGCGTAAGGGTAAACTCATTTAAAAAATAAGGAATTTCTTTGATAATTTATCAAAAGCTGAAGAGGAGGAAAGTGTTTTGTTCAGAAAAAATGTTCCGGGGGGTACACTGAGTATTCGGAGGAGTACTAGTGTTCCATTTATTATTATATTATAGATCTATTATTTTGATCTCCTCCGGGGGGCACTTTCAGAGCTCCGGAGGGAGTGTCCCCCAAAAAATACGTCCGGAAAAAACACTGGGAGGAAAAGTAATACTCAATCACAATATTTCAATGAGTAAAAATAATAGAGCATTATTCAAGTTAGAAGAATACTGTTACAGCTGCACACCCAGAAATTTTTGTTGGAAGGGGTCCAAAGTATGAGGGATCCAATATTACAAGAAGATACATCTATAGTATTGAACTGGTGTTATTTTGCACCCAAAAGTAGGATAATTAGTTGTTAAGCACTGCCACCTACATTCTCAGAAACAGGATAGAACCAAACTGTTTTTATAAGAAAAGAAAGCGTATACAGGGTGACCGAAAAGTAAGTATACACCCCTGAATTGATCAAGTACAACATTCTAGCTTATAGGTTTATTTGTATCGGCTCTTCCGAGTTTAAGATATAAGTAAAAGATATTAAGAACAAATAATAAAGAAACTAAGTCTACCTGATGGATAACAATGAGAAATTATACAAAAAGCAATGAGTTGATCAGTACGGGACTGTATACCTACTTTTGGGCCACCCTGTATATATGGATGAAGTGTAAGATCAAATCTCTACCTTACACCAATAATTTCTCTGCTAAACAAAGTATAGTTTTATTAAGAGAGTGGACAAATGTAGAAGAGATACGTCGGGTTACGATGTTTGGGGGAATTCGGACCAGGCCCGTATCCACGGGGGGGCTAGGGGGGCCGGGCCTCCCCTAAATTTTTGATGCCCCCTAAAATTTTTACGGTAGGCTAGAAAATGAACTATAATAGAATATGGTAATGAACTATACTATGGTTGGATACCCCTAACTTCTACTGTTCCCCTTACAGTTTTTGGCTGGCTACCGGCTGGTTCGGACCCGATTGACCCTCCACGTGAGTGCGCCATGCCGTGTTAGAATTGGAAAGAAGAACTAGACATTTCAGATTAGTGATTATTATTAATCTATTTGGTCTCAGATTGAATAAACTCTCGAAGAAAGAATTAAAATGAACTTAAATCTTTAACGTCTCACAATATGTCCTTTATGCTAACGAAGATGGATGATTGATTAAAATTAAATATTATGAATGGAATAAGAGTGTGGCGGGAAACGGGAAAACCCGTAAATAAACTCACGGACACGATGTTGTCTACCACAAATTAACATGTTCTGAATTAGAATCAGGGTTTCTTCTCACGAGAGGTGAGCGAACGATCTGTTACTGAGGCGCCATGCCTCCACTTCCGAGGAGAAACTGTAATTTCGACAGATGCATAGATCTAGTAAATACTGTATGAGATACACCATGTAAAGAACTGATACACAAAATGTGGAGTATGTAGAATTTTCTTCACCCGAAAAGGAAGAAGTAAGTAGTACGTTCTTGTAGTTTAATTGGAAGAAAATGCAAATTGTGTGAATAATATACGAATATAACATAGAGTTTGGCTGCATGAGTTTAAAGAATTAAAATGTGATCAAATGAAAATGAAATGTGTCAGTTTAACGTTCCGTCATGTCTGTGAGGCTAAGGGAGACGGATGATTGAAGCTAAGGGAGACGGATGATTGAGGCTAAGGGAGACGGATGATTGAGGCTAAGGGAGGCGGATGATTGAGACTAAGGGAGACGGATGATTTAAGCTAAGGGAGACGGATGATTGAAGTTAAGGGAGACGGATGATTGAAACTGAGGGAGACGAATGATTTAAGTTAAGGGAGACGGATGATTGAGACTAAGGGAGACGGATGATTGAGGCTAAGGGAGACGGGTGATTGAAGCTAAGGGAGACGGATGATTGAGGCTAAGGGAGACGGGTGATTGAAGCTAAGGGAGACGGATGATTGAGGCTAAGGGAGACGGATGATTGAGGCTAAGGGAGGCGGATGATTGAGACTAAGGGAGACGGATGATTGAGGCTAAGGAAGAAGGATGATTGAGGCTAAGGGAGGCAGATGATTAAAGCTAAGCGAGACGGATGATTGAGATTAAGGGAGAAGGATGATTGAGGCTAAGGGAGACGGATGATTGAGGCTAAGGGAGGCGGATGATTGAGACTAAGGGAGACGGATGATTGAGGCTAAGGGAGACGGATGATTGAGGCTAAGGGAGACGGATGATTGAAGCTAAGGGAGACGGATGATTGAGGCTAAGGGAGACGGATGATTGAGGCTAAGGGAGGCGGATGATTGAGACTAAGGGAGACGGATGATTTAAGCTAAGGGAGACGGATGATTGAAGTTAAGGGAGACGGATGATTGAAACTGAGGGAGACGAATGATTTAAGTTAAGGGAGACGGATGATTGAGACTAAGGGAGACGGATGATTGAGGCTAAGGGAGACAGGTGATTGAAGCTAAGGGAGACGGATGATTGAGGCTAAGGGAGACGGGTGATTGAAGCTAAGGGAGACGGATGATTGAGGCTAAGGGAGACGGATGATTGAGGCTAAGGGAGAAGGATGATTGAGACTAAGGGAGACGGATGATTGAGGCTAAGGAAGAAGGATGATTGAGGCTAAGGGAGGCAGATGATTAAAGCTAAGCGAGACGGATGATTGAGATTAAGGGAGAAGGATGATTGAGGCTAAGGGAGACGGATGATTGAGGCTAAGGGGACGGATGATTGAGGCTAAGGGAGACGGATGAATGATGATTGAAAAGTTGGTAGAATAAGAATGTGGGAGATGGAGGTTCCCGAGAAACCCACAGACTCGATGTTGTCTACCACAAACTTACTGGCCGGGAATCGAACCAGGGACTTCTTGAACCAGAACTAAGCGCTCTACCACTGAACCATTATGCCTCCCCGCGATGATAAAATTATGCAGGGACGAAGGAAAGAAGAGAGCTCCCGAAACAAAGAAGCTCATGGCCAAATGGCAAAAAATATGTCGCAGTGGAGGGAACTACGTCGAGGAATAAATAGGCTAACTGCAATTCATATCTGACAAGATCTAGACATTCATCTGTCAAGATATCTAACGGACGAGGGAGGTGTTAGAAAGAGTGGGAGCGAAAAGGTCAATTTTAGACGAAATTAAAAAAGGAAGAGGAACTGGCTAGGACATTGACTGAGAATGAACTGTATCATGAGGGACGTGCTAGAGGATCATGTAGCAAGAAAAGAGGGGAGGGGAGGAGACTACAATTAATGGACGATATCAAAACACAAAAATCGTACGTAAAAACGAAGAGGTTAGCAGAAGGCCGTGGAGCATGGAAGCTTCTCAGTTGCAGGAAGTAACCTGCCAATAATGGCAGCATATTTTGATGATGATGATGATCTCATATTAACATATTTCATATTGATTTAGCAAGAATTTTAAGGTCAATGGACGAGTGAAGTGATTTCGTCACATCCGCTGTCAAAGTGCAATTTTCGATTCCAAACAATACGTTTGCTAGCTAAACAAAGAATAGACCGGCGGATATTTCACTTTTTTGTCATGTAACTGTTTCCCTTCTTTACTTATCTGTGATCTATTTGCTCTTTGAAGTTCTCTCTCTGAGAAACTTAAACAAATATTGCAATTCTCTCGTTCATTATAATATTTATAAGTTAATGCAAAATGTAACCATTGTTGACTTCCGTATGTAGCTCACGACTTTGGAACCCAGTAGAAACAAATGAACAACAAATGTGGCGGAAATACGTCATTCTTAACTTGTTCGTTCTACAAGATCTGCGTAGTCAAGAACAAAAGGGCTCATTTTGGACTAACCACACTCAAACTCACGCTCATAACATCTTTTCGAGCTCACATTCATAATATTTTTTTCGACATTACGCTTCCGACATCCTTTCTACATCACGCTCACTCGACCTCACGTTCACAAGATTTTTTAGACCTCACGCTCACAACATCTTTTCGATATTACACTCTCTCGATGATGATGATGAAGGATGAATGGGGATTAATGATGACGTCAGCAACGAGGCTATATGTCCCCGTCACGATAAAAAACGTTGCTCACTTACACTCTCTCGATCCCACGCTCATAATATCATCTCGACATCACGCTCATAACATCATATTGACATCACGCTCACAATATCCTTTCGACATCATACTGACTCGATCTCACGCTTACAACATCTTTTCGACATCACGCTCATAATATCATCTCGACCTCACGCTCACAAGATTTTTTTCGACATCACGCTCACTCGATCTCACGCTCACAACATCTTTTAAACCTCACGCTCATATCATCATCTCGACATTCCGCTCACTCAACCTCACGCTCACATCATCATCTCGACATCACGCTCACACCATGAATTAAAACTCACGTTCACTTCATGAGGATGAGGTCAAGTGAGCGTGAGTTCCGAACTTATGAGCGCCGACCTCTTGAGTTCGGGCATCTTGAGTTCTTGAGTTTGGTCAAGAATGCTGAAATAGTTGTATTGACAGCACTTTCATTGATTCTCAATAATTATTTCTTAACTTGTAGAACATTCGGTGTAAAGTTATTTTATAGCCTAAATAAATCAATACAGGATCTCACTGAGGGAGTCTTAATCTATGTAATTTAGGGCATCTCGAATATATTAGGACATAGAAAGTAGTGGGACAACGTGGTTAGGAAACCTAAGTTCGGGGAACTTAAAGAGCAAGAGGGCGAAGGATATCAGAATATAAATGTAAGTAGAGAAAGTAATAATGTATAGTATAAAATTAAGGAATACAGTATAAACACACCAAAGATATATTCTAGTCAAATAAAAGATCGGAGAACAGCGAAATTAATAAAAGTGGTGGATTGTTTATAATGTCTTATCATTCATAGTAAATATATTTACAAATATAGCGAACTCGCATGCAATATAATTTCAATTTTCTTTTCTAAATTCATAAGTCATATACCAAAAGATATGTACGAGTATATATTATGGTTACAATTGTGCGTCTGAGAGTTTCTTCTATACTGTGACAAAATAAATTAATCAAGCATATCTATTTCTCCCTATTTCGAATTTTAATGGTGTTTTCTCTACTTGAACAATATACTATAACCTTTACTACGTTGTACTATTTTTTAAATACTGCTCTTGAATACTGTTATTTTCCTCTTGAACTTTATAAAAAATACCCTAGAATTTCTCTAGTTCTTTTGCGATTACTCTCGGGATGTGCTTTATATCAATACCAACTGGGAAGTAGAGAAGTGCGAGTGAACATCAGAGAGCGAGAACAGGCGAGTAGTACAGAGTTTAGCCGGTCAATGGCAGGAGCGGGTACTATTCGAAGCCGTCGAGGCTTATCCCTACGTACACTAAGGTGGGTTAAAAATTATCCTCACTTTTATTAGGATAAGATTTTTTTTTTTAAAATATCATGTCACGTCATATAAATTTTATTTTCTGCCATTCAATACTATTAATTTCTACAACATAACCCACTTTAAGAAAAAAAGTTTCCATGGTGGACATAAAGTACTCTCACTGGGTGCAACGGGTTACCATAATGGGGGTACATGAGGTTATTTCCAGTTAAAGTCAAAGATTTCGAAACTAGGCGTCGCTACGGGTACAGCTG
Organism: Thermobia domestica; assembly: GCF_964235325.1. Lineage (NCBI taxonomy): Eukaryota > Metazoa > Arthropoda > Insecta > Zygentoma > Lepismatidae > Thermobia > Thermobia domestica. The sequence goes on from NC_137464.1 coordinate 256,212,766, forward strand.
ACGTAAAGCGTCGTACATCTAAACGGAAAAGACCTGCTCTGCTGGTTTCAGAGTGGTGACATTAAAATTGAAAACCCTACGTACACCAAAGGACACGCATAACACCGCAAACCAAGAGAGGATTAAAAATATCCACCACCACAGAAAGCATTATTTTCTATCCTAGCTTCTCTATTTTGTACTAAATATAAATTAAGACAACTCAAGACATAAAGTAGAGAAGAATATTACATTAACTGCTACAAAAAATAATCATTTATGTGTGAATATTTTTTCCTTGGTGTGCGATACGCTAAACCCTTGCTGTACGTAGGGTTAATATACATTGTGGAAGTGCATATAACATGCAGCATGTATAACGTTTGCAACGTTTCTCTAAAGGAGCAATAAATGGGAGTCATCCTTATAATAATCTAGATTTTGTACTCCTTCTTGGCTGTATTGTTAGCGTACACGCCTCCGGTGCGAAAAACCCGAGTTCGAATCCTGGTGAGAGCTCCTATGGTTCGAAACCCACCAGTTATAGGTCCATGTATCGTATCGCCTCGGTGCTAAACAGGCCGCTAAATTCCAAATCAACCAGCAACCAACCACTAACCTAGATTTACTGAAAGGGAAAGATCCTCCGCCATTTTAAAAAGAAACGAAGTCCATTTACGTTTACGTTTTAAATAATTATGGATCTCCTTTTTTCTCAGGAGCTAAGTTTGCTTTTTATCCCCCGTCCGAAAGCCATATTACTACATAGTGCTGAATTCAAACTTTTTTTTTTTTTTCGTGGGAAGCTTTTGAAACTACAGAAAGGGGTCTGCGCCAACTTGATTGTTATGTAGATCTTTGTGAAAAAGTATATTCATGGTGGGCGAGAAATGTTTTATTTCAACATTGATTGAATATTATAATGATGGTTAATTAGGTTTTAAAGAGGGAAATTACTGATTAATGATCATTTTATCGTGTTTCGTCATGAGGAAAGAATCTACTGATATTATTATTATTATTATTATTATTATTATTATTATTATTATTATTATTATTATTATTATTATTATTATTATTATTATTATTATTATGTTTTATTCTGATCCAATAAATTTACTGGGAATTGATATGTGAACGATACAAGAGTTGAGCCTGTTCGTCTTCAAAATGAGTCGTAAAATAATGTGTAACCCCGTGTAACGTAGTCGCTTACGCTCTTGTTATGGTGCGAGCGGGCCCGGATTTGATTCCCGGTGGGGACATTCAGTCGAAAAACTGTAAAAGGATTTTCAGGCCAGTCATCCTGACTGAGGTTCTCCTGGCTTTTCTCACCAGACAAATTCCTAAATACTAGTCCAGGAAGTTTGGCTACGGGCTTATGATATGAAGTACTCACCAACTCCCTCTATAAAAATTGTTGCGGAAGTACCGCAGGCTTCTAAAACATAGGTATTTGGATAGGATACATACTAGTTATTAAATGAAGTCTTGAGTCGACTACAGTAGATCCCCTAGTATTAAAGCTATGGACCATTAAAGTTCATTTTTTCAAGTTTTCGGCAGCCTATAACTCCGAAAGGAAGCATTTGTGCACCGGCACCCAGGTTGGTCTATACGTTTTGTCTTATCTTGGTATCAGGAATCAACTCCCAGAAGTTGTCGATGTTGTTTTGAAACACTCTATATATTTTTGAAAGTTTATAGTAAGTTGCCTTTTATTCTTTATTAGACATTTCTAGGATAACATTAATAGTGATAAGTTGTACATTTATAATCAACATTTATTTTCTCCGACAATTTCTAACTTGAATGTTAATTACAATTTTTTTGCCATATTAAGTGTACTTTCTTCCACTTGCCGTCTCTGGTAGGGGGACGAAGGGGATCCCTCAACCCAATATTTTGTAGTACAGAATATAGAATATTTTATTCTAATTTACTTTATTTACTAACGACAGAATGGCATATAATAATAATAATAATAATAATAATAATAATAATAATAATAATAATAATAATAATAATAATAATAATAATAATAATAATAATAATAATAATAATTTGGAATATAATATTCAGGTTGTGAAACGATTATAACAGGATTCTTGATATACCTGAGGGGGCCCGTGAAAGTAAGCAGAAAGGTAACAAATGGAATCGAGGATAATAAACAGGTTGGGCTAGGTAGCACCATGACTGAAAGTCTAAAAAATACCCCAAAAAACCAGGATCCCGAAAGGGTTACATTCACACAGGGCCGCTCCAGAGGGACCCAAAGTGTGAGAAAAAAATTCCCTCCGAAATTTTCCCTTTGACATCAATTTTATCTCTTCTGGTATACGATATGGGTATGTAAGTGGTACCATTTGAAAGCCAGCTTTATTCTGAAGAGAATGAGGTATGAGCCATGATCCTAGGGTAAATAGTGACGATGCAATAGCTGCTTGACTGAAAGTCTAAAAAATACCCCAAAAACCCAGGATCCCGAAAGGGTTAACAGGAACTATAGCACGGCCAACAAGAGATGGTCTCTGACGTTTCTTACCACATGCGGTGGGACATTGCAGCCCCTACTTTGATACCAGTGTTACCAATCACGATCGCTCTGTCTTATACCATTAATTAAATTGCCACTACAGTTGCACCGAAAAAAACCTTGACACGCGAGTAGTGGCAATGTCACTGCGAGCTGTCAGAGACGTTCTCTTACTGGACGCACTATAGGATTAACAAATGAATCATGCCTTTCACCAGTTAGACATGAAGTACAAACTAGCAATTAATAAATTGTAGGCATTTACAAGTACAGTACATAAACGAATTGGTCAGAAGACAGCACTGGCGTCTCTGGCATGTAAATTTGGGGGGGGGTGTTAAATGCGTAAACGGATTTCAAATTAAAATGATTTGCGTAAACTAATGACATACCTCTCATCGTCTGGATTCTGGTTGCCCCCGTTTTTACTTTCTAGATCCGCCACTTCTTGTACTGAACGTAGCACAAACAAAAAAGTGGTTGAGCAACGGCCAACTTAAAGAACTGGTCGTCAAAGAGAGCCGTTTCGAGCCTAAGGTTCAGCTCTGTGTATGGTGGAACTACGAGAAGGTAATTCACTTCGAGTTCATTCCTAACGGTCCTATCATCAATAACAATCTTCATTCTGAACACTTTTAGGGGAGGTATGCTACACTACATCAAAAATATCCTGCACTAGTGAAGCAACAAAACCATACTCGACTCGAAAAATGCAACAAAAATTCAAGAATTTAATGGTATCGAACTAATCCCATACCCACCATATAGTCTTGACCTATCTTCCTTCTGATTACTACCTGATTCGGTCCATAGCATACTTTCTAAAATCACTATGCTTCACAATTCAGCAAGAGGTGGCAACAGTAGGAATTGACTTTTTTGCTTCTAAGGAGAACACGTGATATGGACTTGAAATCGAGAAACCGGCAGGAAATTGACTGCAAACAGTCCTAGACAAGGAGCTATACTTTGATGCTTTCACTGTACTAAAATAAATACAGGTATGTTATGTACCAGAATATTGCATGACTTATGAGAAACCCTTGCACATCTAGTAACGTTGGATATATGGCGAATACAGCGCCGTAACTTAGATTTTCTTCTGAGGGAACAAGCATTAAAATTTGGGCCACCTAGAAAAAGTTGTTTGGTGCCCTCCCGCAAAATTTGAAAATTGGTTCCTTCTTTCCATCTTTCTCTTACTCTTTGTGCTCTCCCCCCCCCGAGCCTGTGGGCCCTCCCACACGCCCCTGGGCCCGTTCCATACATGGCAAATTAATTAAAGTGACAATATTGACAAATCTCAAAGCCATACGGATAAATATTATTTCTAGGGCCCCTAATGGTAAACATGTTTTGCTGAAATGGGCCCACGACTCATTTTTGTTTTATTTAGCTTTTATGTGCTGTTTTTGTTTATGTAATGTAGTGAACATGTTTGATGATTCATTTATAATTTCGTGTTCGTATAGTATATGGAGTAAGAAAATTTTGTCTTAAAGTGGGTCCCCCTCGAACAGCGGGAACTTTCCTGGAGGGGCAGTTGCCCCTGCCTCTCCACAAATTACGGCCGTGGGCGAGTAGCCTCTATTTCTTAACATAGAAAAGCACATTTTGCATCATTCCTATCTTCTCTGTAAGCGGTTACAAAGGGCCGCGGTGGCTCAGTGCTTGAGCGTTCACCTCTGGTGCTTGAGGTCCCGGGTTCGATCCCAGCCCCCGCCAAGTGAATTTTGTGGTGGACAAACACCGTGTGCGTGGGTTTTCTCGGGCTTCTCCCGTTTCTTCCCACTTTCTTCATTCCACCATTTCATTCATTACTCATCATCACCGTCTCCTTTAGCCTAACCGGCATAAGCGTGCGACGTAAAACTCAAAGATTTCATTTTCATATATAAGCGTTTACAGACAGCTGACAGCGACTAGCGGTCTACTTCTTAGTATCATTAAGACCTTATTCAGAGTCGTTCTGACGCGTGATTAGTGCCATACTAAAGAGTTCGATTAATATATGTTTGCTGCAGTAGTCAGGTCTTTAGTATGGCGCTAATCATACGTCATAACGACTCTGCATAAGGCGGATAGTTACGAACTTCTCCGCTTAGCAACGCTTCGCTCAGCTTTTATTTTATCCATAGCGGGCAAGTGACCAAGGAGCGATAAGAAAGGTCAATGAATGTTTCACAAAATAATCTTACATAGAGAAGAGAAAGAAATTCGAGCGTATAGTAAGTTCGAATTGAATTTAAATCGATTTATTTTCACGAAGGCACAGGGAGTTAGGAGTGCAGCCAATGGGAGGTTCACTGGGTCCGAACTCTCATATAACTTCGTAACTCAACATACATTTACGTATTTTCTCAATAAAACTATACTTGTTTAATGTGGCGGAACTAGCACGGAGCCGGGGGGGCTAGATCCCCCAGGTTTATAGTGACAAAATACTTTGATGTGCCATACTAAAATGTTTATTTCGTATGCACATGTGTGTGTCTTCTTGTCTTAATTCATATAGCTAAATGTGTTTTGAGCATGAGCGGATTTAGGGATTGTCTATAGTGGGGGCGGTTCTGCCGGGGGTTTCGAATACAATTCAGTTGAGTGGGGGGTGCGGCACATTTCCCACAGAAAAATTAACATAAAAACTCGATTATTATTATTATTATTATTTTTAACATTTTCGTGTATAATTTTCAGAAAGTTGATAGCGAGGGATCAAAGTCTCTCCATGCCCTCCCCCCTTAACTAAAGAGAAGCTCTCCAGTGTTTTTCAATCATTATGTAAATATAAATGCAATCATTTAGGCAACATACCCTAACTGTATTTCAACATTTAGATAGCCGGTATGTCGAGTTAACCCGCCGTAGCACGCGCCGCGAAGTCACACTCCGCGGATAGAGATATTTTTGTTTTCTTAGAACTGTTAAAGGAAAATATGAAATGAAATCATTGAGTTTTACGTCCCACGGTTATGCCGGTTAGGCTAAAGGAGACGGTGATGATGAGTAATGAAGGAAATGGTATAATGAAGAAAGTGGGAAGAAACGGGAGAACCCCGAGAAAACCCACGCACACGGTGTTTGTCCACCACAAAGTCCACTTGGCGGGGGCTGGGATCGAACCCGGGACCCCAGGCACCAGAGGTGAACGCTCTATTACTGAGCCACCGCGGCCCCCACTGTTAAAGGAGTTTGTGCTCTAAAATATACGTGGTAAATTGTCAGAAGCATTGCAAAGAAAATATTAAACAGTTTAATATCGCTTCAAAACAAAATACACATTAAAATAAAATAAATAAATATTGCGGACTGAGACTCCGTGCGCGTGCCTTAATGTTACAATTGACCACGCGTGCTATGGAGGGTTAAAATTGTAATAAAATATACCACTTCCGCTTTTTCTCCACTTCGAACACTGAACTAAGTTATAGTAAAATCGCTCGAACCATCCCCACGCGGCTACAAAGGAAGCGGAACACAATTGAAGGAAACCGCGTGTTTCTTTGTTACATGGGAGTGATAATTCAACATGTCCTTCCAGTTGAGGGTGGCCTGCCAGTTGACCTGCTGAAAAAGAAAGCGATGTTGCAATTTTCACCCTCTTGCTTACTGTTCTTCAGTAGTCTTCGCAGAAAGACAGATTTATCTAGTTGTTTTTTCGTTACTTTTGTTTTCATTGCATCCTCCTTCCGTCTCCTTTAGCTTGGAGGGCATAATTCTGGGGCGTTAAACTGAAATATTTAATTTAATTTGAATTCGTTGTAATGAAAAGAAAAAAGAAATGAATCATTAGTTTCATGATATGTGCTTATATTACTCTTAAATATAGCATATTGTTAATATTATGTAACTTCCATAACGATAACGCTTGTACGAACCAAACATGTTAAGTAGTTCGCCCCTGTCCTCCCCCCCGCAAGGCAGTGCCGCAAAAGCCTGATGAGAAAAAAAAATACAATCTTTCTTTGCCGCTCCCAGAAATCCGTCCTTGACCGCCCCTGTCCATACTATTATACTGAATTCCTTTAATGATTGTTGTGTTTTATTATTATTATTATTATTATTATTATTATTATTATTATTATTATTATTATTATTATTATTATTGTTATATAATGTATCCATCGATAATAAAAGTTTAACGATGGCAACAACGTATTACTTCGACACCGAACACGTGCCGTTTATGGCTTATTTGGAGTGTTATTTATGAGGGCGGTTAGGGCAAATTTTCTGCTTGAGTACAAAGGAAGCCGGTTGGGGACGAATAGAACGTCTCGACTATACATAGGGGCAAAATTGCATTTAGTGTTCCATTCAAGCTTGACGCAAGCGTTTTACAAGGCAAGGCAAGTCAACAGTCAATGAACGGCTAGTGATAATATAACGCTCTGCGAAAGGTCTAAAGCATCGCTTGCAAATACAACAAAAGGCAGATTGAATAAAAGCATGCGTTTCAAGTGCAAGCGTAGAAAGCCAAAAGCCAACCACGCGCCAACTGGCAGAAAGCTTATTTGTTACTAGGGAAAATTTGAAGCTAACCTAGCACCATTCAGGAAGTTGTGCATAGACCGAAACAAATAATAGCTGACGGTCCCAGTCTGGGCTATATGGTAGATGCATTAACATATCTCAGCCAAGTTCTCCCAATATCTGACGGGTTGTTAAAGATGTATTCAGCCTAGCGTTGCCAGCGTGATATACGATACCCTTTCTGTTGATCAGTTCCGTTCATTTCTTTTGACTTGTTAGATGCACTTGCGCTAATTGTCGACAATAGAGCTTCGAATCCATCCTTCTGTCCAGCGACAGCAGCTCGTGATGCACGATGCCCTTCCAATCCACCAAACGCACAGCACAACGTTCCTAAGCGTCCGTGTGGTCTTTGCCACGCTTCTGGCTTCGACCATAATCTTTTCCGCACATTGTTGTGATCAACCGCTTCACAAATAACTCGAGTTCATTTTGTTTCAGTAGAGACTAGCAGATAAAAATTCGATCAAGTACGTAAATGTTTGTGAGTCAGATCATGTAGCTTCCTAATGTTGAGCTTCTTTTTATATCCAAATTTCTCCAAATAGCTCAAGAGTATTCATTCCGGCGAAATTAAAATACCGCTAATTTTACAGTAATTATGTGATATCTTCAAATAGACAAAAGATAATCGAAATGTGAAACAAGAGCGCCCTAGATAATATTATTTTACATGACAAACAGTTATCAAGACTCACTTATCTGCTTTCAATTTTGAGCCATTTTGAAAATCGGCATTTATTTTCGCGTTTCTAAACAGCTGAAAACGGAAAGCTGCTAGGTGACTTGTGATAACGGTGCCTCACGCAATATAATATTGTCTAGGGCGCTCTTGTTCCATATTTCAATTATCTTTTATCTATTTGAAGATATCACATAATTACTGTAAAATTAGGGGTATTTTAATTTCGCCGGGATGAAGACTCTTAATACGATTTCGTAATGGATGGTTTCGTCATTGACAATGTCATGGATGACGCTCTTGTTCGACTTTTGCTAGAGTTTTTTTTTTTATCCACTTTAGCTATGATTGCTCGGCCACTACGAGAAGCATCTGCGACATCAAAATTTACAGAACGAATGCAAAACGTATTTGGTTATAAATAATAAGAACTGCTTCATGGCTGACTAAATTTGCGCTTCTATCGAATAAAATCATAAAATATAGCACAATTACACAGAAAATTCACTCATCTTAACGGTGCAATAAGTTACGTCTCATTATAAGAATTCCGATTTTGCACATCTACTACCTTCAATTATCAGCTGTCAAATAATGTTACGCCTCACCTACTGCGACTCGTATGCCATGAGATTTGGGACAATAATACCAAAAGGTTCAGTACTTTTTAGACTGCCTAATGTAATCTTTGAAAGTGAATATTAGCTGAATATTATAATAATAATGGGCACCGAGACCTTAAATCAATAGCTTAAATATAAAAATGAAGGAGAAGAAATTCGTATTCCTATTTTCTAAATATTGAAGTAACATTCTGGAGCAGTGAGCGCGCTCGTGTATAAACACATGTCTTTAGAAATAATATTACAACTGCTTTCACAGAGCACGGCTCACTACCACTAAAAATATTATACTTAGAAACTTCGTGGCATTCAGGATGACAATAGCTTAATATAAAGACATGGCTTTTCCAGAGTATTTTAAAATTAAATTGAATGATTTGTCATTGAATTTGATTTGATTTTAAGTTCAACGTCCTTTTCAATAATAAGGCTATATGAAACGTAGATCTACAGCTTAACGTTGGCTCCGAACCACGTGTGCTCCCTCCGGGAATCGAACCCGCGTCCCCCATACCAAAGGCTCTTACGCTAAATGCTTAGACACGAACAAGGCCGGCTCTACCATATGTGCAACACGTGCATTTACACGGAGCGGCAAGTTTCAAGGGTGGGGGAGGCAAAGTTTGTCATAATTATATTATTTAAAATAAATATTTCTTGTTGGAAACAGAGTTCAAGATGATGGTAGTTAAATTGACTAAGCTGACATTTGAATACCTACATTCATAAATCATGTTTAGGTCGCATTAGTTTAAAGTCACGCACACAGTGCTAAAGCAAATGGTCAGACAAATCATTGCATGAATTGCTTGATTGTTGTCAAATACAAGAACTCAATTCTCAAACAGTAGCGAACACTTGTTCCATTTAGTTAGTTATCACAGTTTAAAAAAATGTTTAAAAGTCTTCATCCCGGCGAAATTAAAATACCGCTAATTTTACAGTAATTATGTGATATCTTCAAATAGATAAAAGATAATTGAAATATGGAACAAGAGCGCCCTAGACAATATTATTTTGCATGAGGTACCGTTACCACAAAGTCACCTAGTAGCTTTCCGTTTTTAGCCGTTTGGAAACGCAAAAATAAATGGCTCGAAATCGAAAGCAGATAAGTGAGTCGTGATAACGGTTTCTCATGTAAAATAATATTGTCTAGGGCGCTCTTGTTCCACATTTCGATAATATTTTATCTATTTGAAGTTATCACATAATTACTGTAAAATTAGTGGTATTTTAATTTCGCCAGGATTAAGACTTAATAGATGTAGGAAAGAGAATCAAGAAATAAAGATAAAAGAGCTATTTACACTGGAAATGCAAACTGATATATTGAGATTGAAGCTTGATATTGAATTCTACAAAAAGGATTACCATTTTTCCTCTGCATATGTATTTGCTTTATCTTTCACTAACATAATAGCTTATTATTTAAAGAAAACAGACAGAACGAGATTGCATTTGTGCTGTTTAAGGCTTTCTGAGTGCGAGTACCCTTTCCCTCCTTTTCGTTATTCATGATGCCGTAGCATAGGTACTTACAATTGTGGCTTTTACGATTTGTTCTTTCTAGAGAAAGGGAGGGCAGCAAATGTTGCTTTTTACGGGGCAGTAAATTTCCTAGTGCCGGCCCTGGCCACGAGGCGGCTTTATCACTCATTTTGGAGTATTTATGATCAGGTTATGAAATAGTAGACAGTAAAATAGTAATGAAAGAAAATTAGACAAATTAGAAGAGAGCTCAGAAAACTGAATAATGAAGAATGTGTAGAAATAGTAGTAAGGCTATCAATCAATAGGATTAGAAACGTCATACCTTTATACAGTACCGGCCTTTTTATACAAAACTATCAAGGTTATTGATCTAGCACGTGTTGTGATAACAAACAAAACACTAAGAACGTGATTATCAGAAGAAGAATTGAGGTATGGCAGCGGAGCAAATAATGGATAACCTATTTGTGTCAACATAGTCTGTATCTCATTCAAAAAGAAGAAACAAATTAAGCCTTATGCAGAGTCGTTCTGACGCGTGATTAGTGCCATACTAAAGAGTTCTACTAACATATTTTTACTGCAGTAGTCAGACCTTTAGTACGACGCTAATAATACGTCAAAACGATTCTGCATAAGGCCTACTATTTTCAGAGACGATTTGACGTGTGATTAGCATATTACTAAAGTTTTCGCTAACGCGTTATTATAATATTTATGTTAACTGTCAGACGGAAATCTAATTTCGCGTTAGTCAAAAATCTTAGTTCGGTGCTAATCACATGTCAAAACTTTCTAAATGTGCTTCATTGGGCGTTATTCAGAGATAATTCCTTAATAAACTCTTCTTCATGAGATTAGTTAGTATCCTATTAGCTCTGTATTAAGAAGAGTATCTTTTGACATTCAGGGCCTTATATAGTCGTTTTGAAGTATCATTAGAGTCATACTAAAAGCCTGACTTCTGTAGGAAACTTATGTTAGTCGAACGTTTTAGTACGGCACTAACCACGGTCCCGAACGACTCTGAATAAGGCTGTCAGAGTCAGCATTGAGTTCAATTAATAATTTGATTTGGATTAACTAATATAACCCTAATACATCATGTGAGAAAAATAAATGTGGCAACTACGAAAACTAGATGTACGCATGCGTAGTCTATAGAATTGAAAATATATTAAGTAGGAAATTCGAATTTCTTTTTCTAGTTGCATCACAACACTATAAATAATTACGAAATAGAATTATAATTTACTTGCTCATTTCTGATGGATGTATTTAGAGTGTGAACAAGTAAAAGTCAATTAATATTGGTGATAATTTTATCATTATAAGGGAAGATAATTTATCGATCAATTGTGTGTAACACTTAGAACACTGGAAATTTTCTACTTATCTCTCACTCATTGTCGGACTGGCCAAGTCGAGGGCCCTTGGCGCGGATCCTTAAAGGCCCCCACACATATTATATATATATAACCTAACTCGTCCATTTTCCAGAGGAAAGATGGGTAGTATATTTGAACGGTATACGCCTGAGACAACAGGTAAAAGCCAATAAGCGCAAGGGACCGTTACCGACTAGAGGGGGCCGTTTCTAAGTACGAAATTTTACTGGATCACGTGGCCGTACTGATATGAACAAGGGGGATCCGAGAATACGTCTTTCGGAAAGACGAGCTTAGGCTTCGGCAACCTATTTGGGAGTAAGATTCAAGGAAGCGCGAAAATTCGACCAAGGACAACAGGTCCTGTGCCTCGTGTTCCCTGCGGGGCCCCTAGGTTCTCGGGCCCTTGGCGATCGCCAAGTAGCCAACGTGGCCAGTCTGGCATTGCTCTCACTGTTCACTTTAAGAAACTTTTCTGCTGTTGTAGAGGATTCGGCTTAATAGTTGCTTCATAGTTAATTCATGGGAGGTGATTCCTGGCACCAAGAAGGGGCGCGGTGGCTCAGTGCTAGAGCGTTCACCTCCGGTGCTTTGGGTCCCTGGTTCGATCCCAGCACGCGCCGTGTGGACTTTGTGGTGGACAAACACCGTGCTCGTTGGTTTTCTCGGAGTTCTCCCGTTTCCTCCCACTTTCTTCATTCCACCATTTCATTCAGTTCTCATAATCACCGTCCCCTTTAGCCTAACCGGCATAACCGTGGGACGTACGTAAAACTCAAAGATTTCATTTCATTTTCCTGGCACCAAGATAAGAAAAAATATACACCAACCTGGTTGCACAAATGCTTCCTTTCGGAATTATAGGCTGCCGCAAACATGAAAAAAAAAAAAAAACTTTAAAGTTCCATAGCTCCAATACTATGGGACCTGCCGTAGTTGGGTCAAGATTTCACTTAGGAACTAATTTGTGCCCTATCCAAAGACCCATGTTCAGGAATCCTAAAGTACTCACGCAACAATTTTTATAGAGGGAGTTTGGCTACGGGCATATAATTTCAAGTACTCACCAACTACATCTATACAAATTGTTGCGGAAGTATCGCAGGATTTGAAACATGGATATTTGGATAGGGCATATACTAATTCCTAAGTGAAGTCTTGACCCGACTACGGTAGGTCCCATAGTTTTGCAGCAATGGACCTTTAAAGTTCATTTTTTCATGTTTTCGGCAGCCTATAACTCCGGAAGGAAGAATTTGTCCACCCAGATTAGTTTATACTTTTTGTCTTATCTTGGTGTGAGGAATCACCTCCCAAACGTTGTCGGTGTTGTGTTTAAACACCCTGTATAAGCATGGAGAAAGGCGGAGAAAAAGGATGACAGTTTATTATTATTATTATTATTATTATTATTATTATTATTATTATTATTATTATTATTATTATTATTATTATTATTATTATTATTATTATTATTATTAATACTCGAGAAATTTCTTGACAACATAGCAAGAAAATATAATTTATACAGTTAATCTTTTACAATACATAGGTAAATGGTAAGAAGCGGTTTTCTGCAGTCAATAAGGTGTCCTAAGAAAATATTCCATTTTCACTCCAATCTCTCTACTAAATTCAGAAAATATCACGCGTTACAATACAAACTAAACCTCTTCACGTGGTGTAAGCCTACATGTGGCACTTCTACTTGTTAAGAGGACAGACTACTAAAAAAAAAAAATACAAAAGCTAACCATTTTTCTTTTGCCCGTTTTTCGTAAGCAAAAAGAGATAATGAAATGCAACTTACCACAATAATAATAGATAATGTTATTCTACACCCGAAAATACGAATCGGAAGAATTGTCATTGTTGATATCCATAAAAATTACAGTGTAATTAAAATATGAATTACCCAAAAATCTAGGTTAAAAGTGAACGGTAGAAAAATGAACGCAAGGTTAATTGATGACTTATCATGTTGTATTGGCTCCTTATTAACTACTTTTTAAATAATATTTGTATTTATTTTGTAATAAACAGAAGGTTATTAAAATTACACTTTCTTATTATTTGTTCCTATATCTTTACTCTTGACATCTTTTCGTCCAGTTTATTGAAAATGGTAGGAACATGCCATGTCACATCGACTAGACAATGATAGCTGCAACTGAACAAACTTCATATTAAACCTAGAATTTATCATGTCCAGTTTTGAATATCGAAATCGATATCAGAAAAATGTCGAAAGTTTATCGATATATCAAAAAATATCAAAATATTAAATATCGAAAAATATCACATAATCAAAAATATCGAGACGGAAAAATATTGATATGATATAATACCATAATTGGTAGTATTCGAGATTTCGATATTTAAAAATATCGATCGATATTATTTAACGATCTCAAAATTTTAATAAAGCACGACAGTAAATGACCACTTCAGATGATTGTAGAAGTTGCACGTGAAGTACAATTGACAACAAACGCTCTGATAAAGATAATGAGCGTCTGATATGCCACATGTTATTGGTCTACTTGAGTTGATTTACACTATCTGCAATTAAATTCTTGTCGTAATGTTCTTATAAAACAGCATAATGACGTATGGACGTTCGATTACCTATTACAGACGGACATTCAAGTTCATAATCCGGAAGCACCTGATAACTTCATATTTAAGTTATTTATCTTGATATTGCATTATTGTTATTATGTTATTGTTTTTTAATATATTGGAAGCGTAACAAAGATTTTCAATGTTATATTTTCATATTTTGAGACATACCTAAACAAAAGGAAATTACTTAAATTTTCTGGAAAGGTTCTAGAACACGAGTCCCCCTTTATAAAACTAATGAAATATATGTCACGTTCCTAATTTTGGAACTAATGAAATATATTTTACGTTCTATTATTTTATACATAAAGTAATAACAATGTTTTAATTATTTATGATTTTAGATAAAAGGGGCCTTATGCAGAGTCATTCTGACGTGTGATTAATGCTATACTAAAGAGTTCGACTACCATATGTTTCCTGCAGTAGTCAGGCTTTTAATATGACGTTAATCATTCATCAAAACGACTCTGCATAGGCCCAAAGAAGTTTTTTGTTATTTGTTTGATTTTACGTGAATAAATTTTAGTTTGCTTTTTATGCATACATTTTATTTTAGTTTGCTTTTTATTTTATTCGAAATTCCATTCAGTTTCGTTTTCGCATTCGGAGTCGATGTTGAATTGTTCTTTGGTGGTGGACGTGGTATGTGATTGTATTGTGTGAATCTGTCGAAGTATTTATATATTGCTTTATATTTCCTGTATTCCATGTATATTTTATAGTTTCTTTAATGTTCTATTTCTTGATACTATTGGGTTTGTATATTTGTTGGATTTTTATGGGTTTACATTTTTTTTTTGTAGCATACAGTGTGGTGCTTTGAAGTTCATTTGTTCTCAATGAGTATATCTATTGTTTTGCATTGTCTGGTGTTATTCTATTCCTGGCCACTTTTATTTGTTAGGGTAAATTGCGTGAATTACGGTAAAATAAATTATTCGAAACTATTAATTAATCAATATTCCAATTACATTGATGAATTTCTTCTAATGACATGGCGAAAGTGCAAACCTCGTATTTCCACTCTTTATGGAATTTTAGATTTTGGTTGCATTCAATTCCTGACATCTGAATCTACTGTAACTTTTAAAACCTCGTATCGCATAAAAGATAATGTAAAAGCAGAACGGTTTTATTGCTCTCCTGAAGAGGTTGGTTTTGATGAGTTACGAGGATTTGCACTTTCGCCGTGACGTTTGGGAGTGTGGGGGGCTTTGCCCCACTGATATTTGATAATGTAGATTATTGGAAGAATTCCCTTTATGCAAGTGGTATTTTGGTTTGTTAATAGTTTGAAATAGTTTACTTTATAGTAATTCACCTAACTTGGTCTCTGGATGGTGGACCTTGGGGCGGGGGGCTGTGTTCTAGAACCTTGCCAAATTTTCTAAATCATAAAAGTTTCAACCATTCTAACAAACATATATAGCTAAATGTGAGACGTGGATGTGTCGCAAAGCATAAATGATTTTTTTTGTTTTTAATCATATCTTCCCCTTTCACTTTTTGGGAATTTTTTCTTCTGTCAGTTCATTCCACTTCAGTACACTAAAACTGTTATAGGTGCTGTTATACACGCATGTTATCGTATGTGTGCCATCTTTCTATGGCTAACATAAACTTAAATTAGTGTTTGTTTCATCGATGATCTTTTCAAAGAATCAGAAACAAAATGCGGCAAATTTGGTGAGAAGTTTTTCAGCTTCCAATAATTGGCAACTCTGCCAAGAACAGTTGAACAATGATATGCGCTGAAAGTGCGACTGCGAGTTTCTTTGGCGTTTACGATTTCAGGTTAAAAATAATGACATATTTGTATGTAAATGAAGATTGTTTGTTTAGAAAACAGTAACATATAAAAATGATAGAATAGAAACCGTAAGTATAATATTGAAAATCATTGTCGTAGTGTGCTAAGTAGTTTTCAATTACGATATTTATTTGCGATCCACCTCTATGAGGAAGGTTATAAAATAATAATAATAATAATAATAATAATAATAATAATAATAAAGAAATGAAGTAAAATTAAAGACTGGTGCTGACCCATTTTATGGAGGCATACTTATATTCATGAAATATAAACTTTCTTCAGCAGTAAATGCACTCCCTGTCTGGCATTTATTCCGAAGTTGGGCGTCCGCTTTCGCCACGCTTTTTCGCTATCTCCTTTCCACACTTTCTGCAGTTTGTTATTAGGTCCATTAATCCGTGCTCCCATGTTTATAACCGCTTATATATATCAAATAAACAGATTTTTCGAAACCCTTATATATTATCAAGCACACAAACGATCAAATATTCCATATCTTTCCATAAAATTTTAAAAATATTGCTGGAAACGGACGCCCAACTTTGGAACTTAACCCCCCTGTCTTAGTGTTTCTTAAGGGAGGAGTTGCATTGCCAGGTGCAGATTTACTTTAGGATGGCTGAGTATAAAATAAATAACTTGTGCCTTTGTGGCGCAGAGTAGATAGAGCATGTTAAGGTGTAGGGTAGTTTAGGTTAGGGAAGTTAGTTCAGGTTAGGTTGAGTTAGTTTAGTGGTTTATTGCTGCAGATGGCGGTCCCGAAGTACAAAATACGCGAACAGAATCAGGCGAAATGTGAGAATAAGAGTAACAAAAAAAGGTAATAAAGGTCCTCAGTGTAGGGTGATTAATTAGGGAGACAAACGTGGTGCAGGTGTAGTTTTGGTGCACCATATTTTGGAATATTTACACGTAAAATTCAATACTTTGCATGCAGAGACATGTTTATTAGGAACAAATTTCTGCAGGCGTCAGAATTAACTACATAGTAATACAGCTGTATTTTACCTTTACAAGTGTAGGGTTACTAAGTATAAAATCATTATAAGTATTTACGACAGATACAGTTAGTGAGCGCATATGAAAGATAGCTCTATTAGATGCTATTTTCCACCAGCGGTATATTTCCGAACAATGTACAGGATTTGTATTTTATGTTTACAATACAGCGTTACTAGTATAAAACCATGAAAAGTGCCATTGAAATTCGTATTGCTGAAACACTTATTTCCACTATCCTTGCTTGCGCGCATAACCACCATCACTGATGCTCCTATTCCTTTCGAGGACACCCCGTGCTATCACACGGGACCACCAGCTTCGCCCTACCCTGATTCAATTCTATTATGTTTCTAAAGGTGATGATGAGAGTGAAATATGTGGTGAAAAATATATATATATATTTTTTTTTTAGTTTAACTTCCATCGATTAAACAATTTAGTGCTAAAGAGCTCTATAGGCCAATTAATGAAAATGAATGGCGATGAAATTATTGTGGTGCGCCACCAGAAATCGAACCCAGAATCACGTTCGTCAAAGGAACACACGTTAGCCACCTGTAGACCAGCAGGCAGGGCCTATGGTGATAAAGGATAATACTTAAACTTTCTTAAACGCGTACCAACTGTTCATTATTCCTTGTATTATTATTATTGGTAAGGACTCCTTAAAAAAAAAAATTATGAATGCCGATTACTTTCTAGCATAAAGGCAACACCGTACTTATAACTGAAATAATTGCGTCTTTCTTTCTTTTTATTGTTTCGTTTAACGTTCCATATTGTGCAGTGTGGCGAAGGAATAACTGACAATGAGAGAGATGATCATAGTGGAATGACGATAGTAGGAGGAAAAGGGACAAACCCAAAAAACCCATGCACACACTGTTCGTCCATCACAAAGTCCGCCTTGGCGAGAGCTGGCATCGAACCAGGGACTCCATGCGGCAGAGATGAACACTCTAGCATTAAGCTACCAAGGCCTCTTTCTTTTCGTAATGATTCGTCTATTTACGTACTGGCTACAACAAAGTACTGCAAAATATGCTTTGACAACCACTGTGAATCATATAGAGGAGTAATTAGTTCTGTTATCAGTGAGTCACAGATAATCAGTGATAATTTTGATTGATTTCTATAAATCATTTATCAATAGTATTACGTTTAGAGTTTTTTAAATTTGTTTATTAGTTATCGGAACCACGAATTGTACAAACTGAACGTAGCAGCTAGCTCCTGATATTTGTGATAGGCCTATCTTCTAATTGAAACAGATAATTGCTATTCTATCCAATCAGATAAACTTTTTGTTAAGCGATAATGTATTTATGTGTATAATAAATTAAAGTAAATTATTTATCTGTACGTCTTCTATTATTATTATTATTATTATTATTATTATTATTATTATTATTATTATTATTGTTTATTATGAGCGTTTTCTTTTCTAAAAATAAAGGTGCCGATACGCTGGACCTCAGGTTCATGATGGTTAAAAAGTTGCATTCCTTTCAGAGTTTTAATAATAATAATAATGTCCAGTAGCATATCACTGCAGTCTTGTAAATAAAAATTCTTACGTACACACACACACACACACATTATATATATATATTTCTTACATCTTAATTTTATAACAAAATAAACGTAATAATAATCAATATTTCTTATTAGTTATTTGCTGCTTGTTTTTTGTAAACGAGCGAAAGTAAGCTGCTATAGTTTGTTCTCAAAAAGGAGGCGCGAGGACGTGCCAGCGAGCGATAGACAGAAGGGTCCAAATATTTCTAGTCCCTGAATACAAGTAACTGACTTCATGAAGGAAAGAAAAAAAAAGGAAAATAAAAACAATAAAAACACTGATTTTCAATAAAACTATATATTTACTACTTAGTATTCTCCAAGTTTCTCACCAATCCCTTTTTAAGACAAAAGAGGAAATATTCCGGTCTCATGAAAAAGGTGCCGGTATGCTGTACCGTTGCCTACCGCCAGAAAAAAAAAAACACTGATTATTATTATTTATCCGTTATCTCGATATCTCCTGGCTGTTACCTCTTCAAGAGATGAAAAATTCGACGAAAACTTAGATTTTCTTATGGATTACATTCTTGTTTTGATTTTATGCTCTTCCAAATTCCTGGTCCAGTATCCTATTGTTAAAAATTTCCTTTAAAAACAACACCAAGCTCTTCCTTAATAAATATTTACTGTATTAATCACCACAAATAAATAAGTAATAAGTAAAATGTGATGAAATTGAGGATAAACGAACACTATTCACATGTTCCTGCAACAGCCAGGAGTTACTGAAGTATAGCGTAAATAAAGAAGACGACAGGTAAATAATTTACTTTACTTTATTGTACACAGAAACTTTTTTTATTCTTTGTTAGCATAGCTAAATAATATCGCTTAGGGTCGCTACGTATCAGATACATATACTTATCTCTTAAATATATAGTAGGCGTAACTCTGTATCCAATGGCGAATTTCCTTTTGCTCGTGAATGGTAGCGGTTAGCCCTGTTATCTTCCTCAGCATTAATACTGGTTCATTTATTCCAAGGTATATAAAGTAACAGGTAGCCCCTGTTCGTTTTTAGCGTTCTGATTGGCTCCCTGTCGGTGACTTCTTGTGGAGGAACTTTTGCGTATGCAGTATTTCACTTGTTCTTTTGAACGATACTTCGCGATACCCAAGGATGTCATAAAATAGAGGATCTGTCCATGTGCATCGTCAGTCTATTACGTAACTGAATGACCATCATATATGTTGGGTCAAAACATTGTGTTCTTCATATGTAGACATGTAGTGTGTCTGTCGTTTGTTTTTATTTAAATTGTTGCTTCAGATTTATACTGTATCATACAATGGTTACATGCTGCACGTATGGATGTACAAATAGGAGTAAGAAAAAAATATCCGAAATAACCTTTCACAAGTAAGAAAATCACCAATCATAGGATACGTATGGCTTCACGATTTTGTGATATGGGCGGATCCTCTATTTTATAACATCATTGGCGATACCTCCACGTGACGTCACAGACCGCAAAGTATCCTGGGAAAAATGATAAAAAGGCTGAATCGAGAGTCCCCTGCATTTATTCATTCATTTTCGACGTTGTGATTTTAATATTAAAGTTGCAGCACTTTGGCCAAATCGACTATTGTACAATTATTGTCACAAAGTAGGAAATTGTATTAAATTATTTGCACTAATTGAATTGAATTGAATTGAATTGAAAAAGGCTTTATTCAAGCGACCGAGGTTCAGCATATTGCTGCTTTACCACCTAACCCTTATCGAAGAACATTCAGTAAAAAATCAATATACAAAAAGAAAGAAAGAAAAGAAAATCAGTTGAGTATAAAAGATACGGTGATATACAACAAAAAGTACTGGTATTCATTAAGATGATAAAAAAAAAAGAAAAGAAAAAAGTGTTACTTTTAACAAAACACACACACTAGTACTAGAAATGAAGAAAGAAAGAAGAAACAAGCATACAAATACAAACATGAAAACGAACACAAACCGATAAATAACATAGAGACAAAATAAGGTATGCTTGTCATTGAAAATGCAAGCGGGAGGTGATAAAATATTTCTACAATGCTTGATTACTTCATAAAAAAAAAAATGTAGCAAGTCAAGTCTGATTTCATTTACGTGGTCACTAAATAACTTTAGTCACTACAAGTCGCAACCAAAATGGCGCGGGCATAAGCCTGAATCCGCCTGCACTAAATAATATATTGTTACAAACTGAAGGACAATAAATACGTTGACTCCAGGTATGCTCACATATTATACACATTAAATAGGAAAGAAAATTACTTTAAAACAGCACTTGTATTAAATTTAAATAAATAAATAGCTATGAATTTGAAGGTCGAAACAGGCCATCTAACCCTGATGCCATCTTGTCTCAAGCCAAAGCAATACTGGTTGTAGCACTTGGTTTATCAAATAATCATTGTTGAAAATTGTCGCCCTGGGAAATTATAAGAACACAGAAATCATCTGAAAAAACCATTTCTGGTATATTGTTACTTCCTCAGTTCTTCACATTTGGTAATTTTTGTTTAATCAGATGAAGTACAAATACATGGTTAAGTGTGTACCTATCGAGGAATTTATTTTTAATTGTTATGTCTACTAAAAGTTAAAGTAGTAACGTAAAGCAAGTGGTTTAATAACACACAAAGACTGAAAAGGTGAATGACTGGATTGAGATCCGAACCCGAGATCTCCGGCATACTGTGCCGATGCGTTAACCGCTACGCCACACAGTCCGTTTCCCAAACCAGCTAAACACTCTCTCACTCCTGCAGTCGGTGCTCTCCGTTCAGACCACATGATTTGTATCACAGCCTAGCTCCTGTGCTCGGACAATCCAATATCCTCATATTGAGAACACCTGTTGGCGGTTGTAATATCATATATCTTAATGAAAGGAGAAAACAAAAGTAAGTGTGTAAAAATAAGTTTAAACCGGTTGTTTTCTCCTTCGAAAACATTTCGCACAATTGTATATTTCATCGACTTAAGTACAGACGTTCTTGGTAGCGAGATGAGTAAAGGTGTTATCGTAATGAAAGTCATTAGTTTTACAGAGCAAATTAATGGCAACAGGGGAAAAAAAATACTAGTTAAAAAAATGGTTTTGAAACTATTTTTAAAATTAGGTTGTAAATTATTTTACTTTAAAATTCTTTTCCAGTTGCTTAGTAAGGAGAATTTTTCACTTTTTAAACGTGGAAATTTTTCATTTCCAGTCGGCTTTACCACAGAGTATACAAATGAATTGTTAATAAAGAATAGGGTTTCTATTTTGCAAGTGAAGAAAGAACAAAAATTGTTAGAATGATTTTCATAAAATAATATTCCGATTCAAAAACAAAATTTAAAAATTAGACCGAAACCTTCACCATGTGGAATTCAGGTATAGACACACATACGTAAATTATTTGGATTATTTTAATGTCTTTTTGTAAGATTTTTTAATGTCGAAAGTTCAAGTTTAGTTTATTCGTGTTTTATCTTTGTAGAAAAGCCCATCAATGAGAGTGAAAGCTACCCGGAAAAGTCCCGTGACGCCTCCTGGTGTGAGAAGTGGCGGCGAGGGATGTGCTCTAAAAAGTGTCTTACTCAACGGTTGCCCATCCTAGCATGGCTACCTACATACAACATCAATTTCTTATTGCATGATGTAATGGCAGGATTAACAGTTGGTCTCACTGCTATCCCACAAGGCATTGCGTACGCTACAGTCGCTGGTCTTGAGCCTCAGGTAAGATTTTTCATTATCTCTATTTTACTTTCGATGGTAAGTATGAAGAAAATATTGTATTCTTGAAAATGAGCTCAATTCGAGCTTTTATTGAGTTTAGACTTGTCGTGACAACTATACGAAAAAAAAAAAAAAAAAAAAAAAAGGATGTCCAACTATACGAAAAAATGGTCGATTTGTCGACTTGTTTCTATGTACAGAAACCTAGAGGGCAAAATGTACGACGTATAGACACCAAATTCTGAATTGAAAGTTTATAGGATTCTCCACCTGCAATCTTTTATTGGTAGTTCTTTATTGGACTTAAGGAAGAGAAAAGTTTGGCAAACGTAATACGAAAGAAAACAAATTTTAATATTCATAAATATGTAATTATTAACTTTCTTTAAAAAAATACAAAAATTAAATCAATATGTTTTAATTAACATTAAGAAAATTAACAGTTCGTCTGATTCCTTTATTTCCTAGCTTTCTTATATAATACAAAAATTAGATCAGAAGTACAAGAATCGTGAACAAGCGAAAAATCAATCCATGACGAGGTTAGGCAACAAATGCCACAAACGCATTAAACTATTTAATTTAGATGAATAAATAAGATAGAAATAGAAAATATACAGATAAATGAGGTGAGATAAAGATAGAAGTGTAGGAAATGTATATATCTTGATTGGCGCTTAGTTTTCAGTGCCTAGCTTACTTTATATGTCGTAAATTGTGATTTTTACTATGTACCTCGCGCCCAAACGTCTGGCGCCTAAACGGCTTTGCGCCCAAACGTCCGGCGCCCAAACGACAGCGCCAAAACGTCCGCGCCCAAACGTCCTGTCCCGTTTATTATGATTTATTCCTACACCAAAACATAAGGGTGGTTTATGGTATGTGATAATCGAAAACTGCTGTCTTCTTGAAAGTGATTCCGGCGATTTTATTCTTACCATATATAAATATCTTGGTAGTTATTATAGTATTCATGTCTCTCGAAACGTCCAGAAAAGTAATTTCAGTGACTGTAAATGTTACTGAGACGATTTTTTACAAAACGGTTCTAACAATTTTGTTAATATTCGTGTATAATTATTTCATTTAAACAGTACGGGGGTAATTCATGTTAGCTAATAAACGTAATTCATGATTCGGTGTGGTACAACATCTTACGCCCGACACCTCGTAACCACTTCTCACGGAACGAAATTCCATTGAAAAGTGGCATACAAGTGACAAACTCACAGAATATGTATTTTGAAGCAAAAACTATTATATAGATCGTAATATAAACTCTTCAAATGCAGTGAGTAATTATATCCACTCATGTTCGTGTCTGAGTGCTTTTAAGCAAGATTTATTTAAGTTTGCAATCAGGAAGATCATTTGTAATAACCCTGTGTGTAAAGACCGTCAGCTTTTAAGAAGTGTTCTATATCGTCGTTAACTAGTACCTGATCAAGTGATACTGAAAGCGAATCGATTTAGCGCTAAACGACAATGTTAGGTAGGACTATTTAAATGCAAGCAAAAAATAAATAATAAATAAGTAAGCTGAGTGATAATCAGGCAGTTCTGTCCTATTCGCTTCTTTTCAAAGTCTTTCTAGTCGTAATAGGTAGGTATATCAAAAATCTTAGGCTTCTGGCAGAAGTTGGATAAACATAAACAGTACGTGGCATGATAGCTTATTTATTTATAGCAGATCTGATGTTGCTAACGTATGTAAAAGTAATAAATACATAATAATAAGAATAAAAATAAACTTCAGCTTCTTGCGCGTTAAAAATACATACACTTATTGTCTAGCATAATTTTCAGCCCAGCAAAGCTTTAAATGCGAGATTGTAGTATGTATTTGGGAAATTAATAAAAAAAAAAGGGGGGGGGGGAAGTTGACTAATTACTTTATTTAAACAAGTGAGTATACACAGTGTGAAACTAAGACTTCCAAACTATGTGAATTCAATACTGAAACTTGAAGTAATGCATCTATATGTACTGGTTGCTACAGAATAATAAAACCAAAGATATAACCTGTTCCTCGGATATTGAATCCACATCAAAAAGCCATTACTCGATATAACAATAAAGATTAAAGCCAAAAATCATTTATTTCAAGTGACCCTCCGGTGCGTGAGGACCCGGGTTCGATCCCTGGTGGGGTCACTCGGCCGAAAAGGTGAAAAAAAAAACTTTCTCAGGACAGCCATTCTGAATGAAGTTTTCCTGGGTTTTCCTCATTCACACCAGGCAAATGCCGGGCTTGTACCTAGCTTATAGGTTCCAGGCCGTTTCCTTCCTTCCCTTTCTCGGGATAGTATGCTCACCGAGGGACGTCATCCCCCCATATGCGATGGGATAACATGGACATAGATGCCGAAAGCCCAGAATCCTAATCCCGTTTATTTCAACCACTTTCAGTTTGATTGGATGGCTAAGGAAGAAGATAGAACATATTCTTGGGACACTGAATAGATTTCAAAAAGCCGCTTCTCAATATCTTTTACCGTTTTTCCTCCACGGAAATCAGTATTGAAAGATGAAGTAATAGTAAATTTGAACCACTTCCGGTTTCAGTAGAGTGTTGTGGATAGTTATGGTATGCTGTCTTGGGACGCTGAATTGTTTGCAGGAAACCGTCTCTCGCTATATGTTACCATTTTCGTTCTATGCCAATAAACGTTGAAACCGGAAGCAATAGTAAATTTGAACCACAGGCTTTTATAGTGTGTTTGTTGTGAATAGTCATGATGTGTTGTCTTGAGACGCTGAATCGTTTGGAAAAAAAAAAAAAAAAAAAAAAAAAAACGTTATCTGGTTACCGTTTTCGTTCTATGGCTATAAACGTTAAAACCGGGAATGGCTAATTTGAACCATTTTCTGTTCGAATAGAGAGTTAGCGTAGGAGATGGAATGTATCATTGGAACGATTGAATCGATTGCAGATTGCTCGATATCTCGTACAGTTTTTGCTCTGATATCTGTCGAAAGACGGACGGACAAACCCGTTGTATGGTATTTCTGACAGTTATGCATAGCATAGTTTCGAATTCTAAAAAAAAATAACGAATTTCCACTTGAACACTGGTTTGATCATACGGAGCAAAATAAAATTATGTGGGGAGTTCAGTTGTAAAACATAATTACAATTAATGATTTTTCTTCACCAAATGTGATTTTATAAAATGGTTTTATTTTATACAATGTATTTGAATTTGTAAACGACTGTGCATTCTTACCATTACTGTTTTCCTTGTCTTTCCTAGTATGGTCTCTACTCTGCATTTATGGGCTGTTTTGTCTACATAATATTCGGCAGTTGCAAAGACATTACGATAGGACCCACTGCCATTATGGCGTTAATGACCTATGACCATGTGCACAACGCAGGACCAGATTTTGCAGTATTGCTCTGTTTTCTAACTGGATGTATTATTTTAGTGCTTGGACTTTTACAGCTAGGTAAGAAATTTTAAAATTCTGTATACTATATACTAAAATATATATGAAATACATATACTAAAATTATGATACGAATGTGCTGTACGATTTTATCCGTCTCAGCCTCGTACTAAGCACATAAAATGTACGCTATCTTATAAATAAATATGTACAGTAAAACCTGCCTTATTGGGATCGAACGGGATACACAAAAATTTCCGTTAAAGGTAGGTTTTCGGTTAACGAAGGTAGATCTTTGCAAAGAAAAAATTAAACCGTGTACATGCATATGCGAGGGTCACTACGAAAGTTTTGAGATACGCATTGTTGTGGCTCAGTATTTGAATTCCAACAATTGCGTTCGGTAGTGGCATCCAGAGCAAAGAAGCGAAGCAAGTTTCAACTCTCCTCGCTTATCGGCGTGGCCGTATCGCCTTCACTTGTTTGTGGATGTGAGCAGTATTCGGCTGTCTAGAATGGCGCTCGAAAGGGAACATTTTCGGGCAATGACCCTTTACGATTTCAAAAGTGGTTTGAACGAGACACAAAGCCTTGACCGTTTGCAGGAGGCATTTGGGGATCTTGCTCCTTCCCGTGCTACAATTTTTTGGTGGTTTGGTGAATTCAGAAGAGGGCGGACATCGCTTGAAGATGAAGAGAGAGCTGGACGTCCGGCAACAACTGTGTCAGATGAAAACATTGCCGCTGTGGAACAAATTATTCGAGAAAATCCTCGAACAACTTTCAAGGATATTGAATCTACAGTGAACATTGGATCGCCAGCAGTAACAAAAATTCTTCATGATCATGTTCGGCTCAGGAAGATTTCATCTTATTGGGTGCCTCACACTTTGACTGAACAGCAGAAGCGCATGCGTGTGGAATGGTGTAAAGAAATGCTTGCAAGATTTGATGGAGGCAATTCTCGATGCGTCTCTGACATTGTTACTGGTGATGAGACTTGGATCTATCAATTTGACCCTGCAAATATACACCGGTCTACAGTTTGGATCTTTCCAGACGAAAATCCACCCACGAAAGTGAAGCGACCGCGAAGTGTGGGGAAGAAGATGGTCGCAACTTCTCCAAATCTGGCCATGTTGCAACTGTTCCACTTGAAGAACAAAGGACTGTTACTGCTCAATGGCACACCACTGTTTCCCTAACAAAAGTGTTCCAGAAGCTTCGGGAACGGCGTCCAAGAACTGGATTGCGTGGGATCCTGCTTCATCATGGCAACGCGTCCGCACACAGGGCCAACATCACAATTCAATTTTTAGAATCTACGGAGGTCAAACTTATTACTCATCCGCCGTATAGCCCTGACCTGGCCCCGTGTGATTTTTTCTGTTCCCCAGGACCAAAGATCGCATGCGTGGGAAGAGATTTTGCAGCCCTAAAGAAGCTGTAGTGGCTTACGAGAATGAACTTTCAACACTTGAAGAAAAAGACTGGCAACACTGCTTCCAAAAGTGGTTTTCGAGGATGCAAAAGTGTGTACAGTGTAATGGTGAATACTTTGAGAAAATGTAAGTGTCTATTGAAATTGAAATCAAGTGTGGTCAGTATAGTTTGAGACCTCTGTAACAAGAGGTGTTCCATGATATAGCAATGTATCAATACTTTCGTAAAGGTGATGTGAATGAGGAGCTAGAGACTCTGTAGTACGGTCCAAGGGCACGTTGTATGCACGAGGGGTAGAAAGATATAGAATCGAATCCTGGAACATGAAGAAGAATGTTTGCAACGTGTAATGGAATGAGTTCCACTGGGTGATGGCGTAGTACGTTGCACAGGCACCTGTCCCATTCAAGGTTCTGATATATTATTGACACCTTCCAACAAAACGTGCCGGTTGTAACACTGATGCTTCTTCTCACAACCAGTTACATACAGTTGGTAGTTAAAACACTGTTGATTGTAGTGTTGCACACGAGACAAGATTTCGGGCTGTCTCGTCTCGTTTTCAATACAGATCAGTCTGACTCACCTCGTTTGGCCTATGATGTTGGTATTGCTCTACCTCGTCTCGTCTCGTATGATTTCATAGATGTTTCGTCGTCGTCTTGTGTGCATGAGCAATTGATTATTTGCACCCGTCGCTTAAACGTCTTATTATGTACACCTATCGGTTAATATTATTATTGGAATCACTGGTTAGTTTCTTCCCTCACAGAGAGCATTGACAGTGCAAACTGCTTATTTTGTTCAACCACCAGTACTATTAGGAACAATTTGTTGTTAGTGCTTAGAACACCTGAGAGGGTTAATGTTCCGTATTGCTTCATTTTGCACCCTTGCATGTGATGTGTTGTTTGGAGAACCTGCAAGCGTGCGTCAAGAACCCGTACCCCATGACCCCTTTCCCGTATATATTTCTTGCGCTAAGTTCAACATGGCGGCTTTTCAAATGTCTCCCATGATTCACATTACGCCTGTTCAGTGGAGCTCTATATGCATTCCTCATATCCAGCATTTGACCTCAAACCCTCTACTCATTTATTTATTTATTTATTTATTTATTCATTTACTCCATCTAACAATATGTGGTATTCGGGCAATCAGTTCATGTGTACATAGTATTGATGTGAGATTATAAAACAAAACAAAATGATTTACAGAAGTGATTATACATATAGATAAAATATTTTACATTGTTATACATATATTTCTAGATATTCTTTAACGCTATAAAATTCTTTCTCTATTAGATACGTTTTTAAGCTCAGTTTAAATTTATTTAAGTTTTTCTCCATTTTTATGTGATTGGGCAAAGTATTGAATATTTTATTTGCCATATGTCTGGGGCCATGTTGTACCAGTGATAACCTAGTAAAGTAAGATTTTTTTGTTTTGACCTCTAGTATTGTAATGATGATTTTTCGCTTCATCTTCATTTAGCGTTAGACTGAAAACGGAAAACGGATGCTTCATGTAAAAATAAATAGATGGAACTGTTAATATCTTTAGCTTTTTAAAATGCTATTTGCGGCGTGTAGTGTACGTAATGTAAATTTGCAATGGTACGGATAGCCTGCTTTTGTTTAATAAATATAGATTTGCTTTCAGTTGCGTTACCCCAAAATAGGATATCATACTTTATGGTAGGTATGGTATAAGGACCCATAGTAAATTTGTATTAAGCCTTTAGAGTTAAAGTGTCTTTTAGCACTAGCCTTATAGCCTTATAGCCTTATTTCAAAATTAACATGGCATTTCTAGACATTTTCTACGTTCAGCAATTGAATTCACCAAATTGGAATGTTCCCTTGTAAGATAAAATATTAGGTGTACAACTTTGCTTTCATCGTTTTTTTTTTTCCGACATTCGAAGCGTTATTTAAAAAAAAAAAAAAAAAAAAAAAAAAACTGGTTATACATTTACAATTCAAAATATTGTCTATTGCTGGCCATTATTTTCTCCCATCGTTCGGGCAGCGTACGAATCCCGCGTCGAAAAGAACTGTTCATCCTTTGAGTCGAGTCCATATCGATCCAGTTTTCGACTTCTTCATAAGAACATTAGTGGTAGTCAGCCGGGCTGTGTGCCATTGATCGAAACAAGTAATAATCAGCGGGAGCAATGTCTGGTAGAATATGGCGGGTGGAGTAGGATTTCCCACTTCGACGTTTCCAAGTATAAGTATGTTTTGACCGCCTTTGCGACATGGAGTCGAGCTATAAAATGACTTTATCGTGTCTCTCGTTGTATTGAGGTCGTTTGTCTTTCAATGCTTGGCTTAAACGCATTAATTGCTTTCGATGCAGGTCGCCTGTGATTGTTTCAGTCGGTTTTAGTAGCTCATAATACACTACGCCGAGCTGATCCCACCAAATACAGAGCATGACCGTGGAGTAGTGAATATTCAGTTTGGCTATGGACGTTGGAGCATAACCGGGAAGTCCCCATGATTTTCTGCGCTTGAGGTTATCGTAATGAACCCATTTTTTGTCCCCAGTCACAATGTGATGCAGAAATCTTAATCTTTGCGTTTCAAGCAGCTGCTCAAAGCAAACAAATGATACCCAATTTCCTTGTTTCTAAATTATTCGCATGGCTCAAAATGACCGTTCTTGAAGCGTTGAAACCATTCACGACAGTTCTTTCACTAATAGCGGTCTCACCATAAGTATGTGAGAGCATTCGATGAGCCTCAGTCGCAGATTTCTTCATATTGAAGCAGAAAATTAAAACCTCCCGCAAATGACGAGAATTTGCCTCGTAAACTGACATTTTCAATCGAGAATAACCTTATGATGCGAACACAGATCGATGAATGTTTCGATGGGGTTATATTGACAAATGCTCAATCTTATTGTGTGACATCTATATCTGCTTATTTCCACCACCTCATACTGCTAAAGCCATCTATTGGAAAACGGCGGAAGCAGAGTTGTACACCTAATAAAATGCTGTACATATCTTATTCAATTACAGTATCTATTTTTAATTAATACACGCAAGACTTAACAATGAACTGAAAAAAAAAAGTACTGTACATACACGTTTTCTTTATTTTTTCGAATAGTTAAAGTTTATTTGCTACGTACATTTACTGCTTAACTGCTCGACTCTCTACCAACACTTTAGCGTGAAAAACCACACTAATCATATCAAGTTATTTCGCAGTAAGGCAAATTGATGCAGTTCCTTTAAACGTTTGATAGCATCTTGGTTAGTCTTTATCTTCTCATCTCTTTTCCAACTTTCCGTTCAATTGCCAGTTATAAAATCTAAATCCCTTCTGTCTGTTTCGGTTTAGACATCACCGTCTATGTTGACGTTGCCCTCACATAGCAATAATTGAAAGCAGCTTCATTAATGTAGTTTTATTACTCCTGCTGTTCATCCTCATTTCCCTTATTAACAGGAGTTCTAAAAAGAAAAAAAATCTAAACACTGCATTCCGGAACTTGAAATTTTCCGTTAAAAAGGTTTATTTTGATTTCCGTTGGTTGCGTAATACAGTTTGCGCGTAATGATGGGAATAGCATGTTTTACACCCTTACATTCATGGAATCGTGAAATATTCCGCTTAACCGCCTTAAACCGCCTCTGCTACTTAAAAAACAACTTAATCCCCACATGACATATTCATCATAATGCTGTAACAGAGCTATTTGAGTCACATTTTTTTTACCGTTTCGCGTGAAATGTGATGTTAATCGCTGGCCCAGATTATCACCAACGGCGCAATGCACACATGTATTATTTTCTTCTCTTCCATTTAGTTGATCGCATGTTCGAACATTTCGAAACATACTTAAATGAGGATGGCAGTATGGCTCATCACTATAGTGGCACGAACTAGGCATTCCTGGAATTAAATCGTTACACCTCGTATATCTTTATCTTCTTAACATTTTTCAGTTTTATATATACAGTGCGGCAATTTGAAATCGGAACTGGAGCTGTAAAAAGAAAGACAGTGAACTGAGAAAGTTTCTTACCTTAGATCATTCAAAGTACGACTCTACTGCATCCATACGTCGTTGCATCCTGGACGTCAGTGCATAGAAGGATTGCAGAAAGTGCTTTTATTGGAAGCTGTTGAAAACTCTTGTCGTATCCTCCTCGAAGGCCGTTACGTCATCAAAGTGCAAACCTTTGAGTGCAGATTTTGAGTTTAGGAAATACAAAATAATTGCACGGGGCCAAATCTGACGAATAGAGAGGGTACGACAACACGGATCCCCTTTTGGGACAAAAAGTTTTGCACGATCACTGTCTTGTGATTTAAGAGATTGCCATGGAGCAGACGCCACTGAACATTACCCCGATACTCGGGTCTTACGTGTGTCATACGTTGCGGTAACCGCTTCAATACCTCAAGGTAAAATGAGGCATTAACTTTCGTCCTGTAGGCACAATACCCTTACTATCGTTAAAAAAAAAAAAAAAAAAGTTTTGTCGAGGGTCATATTGAAAAATCCATATCTCATCCCTAATAACGGTATTCAAGAGAACGTATAGGGTCCCTATAAACATTGGGTTATCCAAGCACAACAGAAGCTGTGCTGCAGTCCGTGTGGCCTGATTGGCTAAACACCGGCTTCCAGGGTGGTAGAATGTATGGCTGTTCAGGGATGCGACACAGTGTATTGGTTAACGCATTAGCACGGTAAGCCGGAGATTTGAGTTAATTCTCAGTCTAGTTGCAAAGACGTGGTTTTCTTTCCTTCCTCTTTTTAAGTTAAATGAACAAGTTAAACACAGAGTGTTTCAAATGAATATTGGGGTTATGAGGCTTTGTAGTATTTATTACAATTAAATTTAATAACAAAGGTGATGACTAATGAGTAAAAAGCTGTTTGTATGTTTCACATTTTGGAAAGACTGAATCTGTAGTTACAGTGTAACAGTCTGTGGAGAATTTTAAGAAGACGCTTACAATTACGTCCTTATCGTTTGCAGTTGCTACAAGCCTACAGACTACGGTTTATGTGTCAACTTTGCAAATGAAATGTTACTGAATGACGATGAAGATTTTGTGGCTATCGTGTGGTCTAAAGTGATGAATCGACAATTCACCTAAGTGGCAATGTGAACACTCATAATGTTCACATCTGGGGGTCAGCAGATCCCCACGAGATGGTACAGTTGCAACGAGACTCCCCAAACAAATTGAATGTGTTTAGTGCCATATCCCAATGGAAAGTTTATGGACCTTTCTTGCCTATGGAATCGATGTGTGTCGTGTGACGAATGGTGCTCATATTGAACACTTGTAGCAAAAACTGTTTTCAGTTGCTCTTATAATGGTATGTCAGGTGTAACAAATATTACAAAGCCTTAAAGCCCCGATATTAATTTTGAAATGTCCTGTATTTATGTTTTAGTATTAATTAATTAATTGCCTGTTTTATTTTCGGTAGGTTTCTTAGTCGACTTTATCTCAATGCCAGTGACTGTAGGATTCACCTCGGCTGCAGCAATTACCATTGCGTCTTCCCAAGTGAAAGGTTTACTTGGCCTAAGTTACAAGAGTGAAGGATTTCTTGAGTCGTGGGAGCTGTTGTTTAAGAATATACAAGATACCAGACTCTGGGACTCTGTTCTCGGATTTTCAACCTGCATAATACTTCTCATAGCTAGGGTAAGTTAATAAACAGCGACTTACATTGTTGAATTTACTTTTTATTTACTTATTTTTCGAAAGGCAGCTAAATTTTGGTAAATTTTCTATAAATTTACGTATAATAATAGTATAAGCTGGTAAAGTGAATTGAAATTAAATATTAAATCTTACGACTAAGCTCTTTAGGATAGAGGAGGCGGACGATTAGTGAAATTGAAATGATAAAGATATCGTAATTAGTGAAATGAGAATGTGGAGATACCAAGGGAATGGGAAAACACCAAGAAAACCTGCAAACAATGTACTGTCCACCACAAAAACATATGGTTTAGAACCAAACAAAGAAACCATTGCACAAGAGTGCTCTATTATTAATCCAGCATGTTCCCTGTAGAAGGTAGAAGTTACGTATAGGAGTGAGCTGTGAATTTGAAAGCTAATACACGAAAATATTAGGGAATGAAGGAGACTTACTGCTTTAAATGCGTAGAATAATTTAATATTTCCTCCACATGCTGCGTAGAATAATTATAATATTTCTTCCACATGATGCGTAGAATAATTATAATATTTCCCCCACATGGTGCATAGAATAATTATAATATTTCCTCCACATGGTGCATTTCCTGGAAATGGTGCGTAGAATAATTATAATATTTCCTCCACATGGTGCGTAGAATAATTATATTTCTCCCACATGGAGCATAGAATAATTATAATATTTCTTCCACATGGTGCGTAGAATAATTATAATATTTCCTCCACATGGTGCGTAGAATAATTATAATATTTCCTCCACATGGTGCGTAGAATAATTATATTTCCTTTACATGGTGCGTAGAATAATTATATTATTTCCTTCACATGGTGCGTAGAATAATTATAATATTTCCTTCACATAATGCATAGAATAATTATATTTCCTCGAAATAGTGCGTAGAATAATTATATTTCCTTTACATGGTGCGTAGAATAATTATATTATTTCCTCCACATGGTGCGTAGAATAATTATATTTCCTCCACATGGTGCGTAGAATAATTATAATATTTCCTCTACATGGTGCGTAGAATAATTATATTTCTCCCACATGGAGCATAGAATAATTATAATATTTCTTCCACATGGTGCGTAGAATAATTATAATATTTCCTCCACATGGTGCGTAGAATAATTATAATATTTCCTCCACATGGTGCGTAGAATAATTATATTTCCTTTACATGGTGCGTAGAATAATTATAATATTTCCTCCACATGGTGCGTAGAATAATTATAATAGTTCCTCCACATGGTACGTAGAATAATTATATTTCCTCGACATGGTGCGTAGAATAATTATATTATTTCCTCCACATGATGCGTAGAATAATTATATTTCCTCCACATGGTGCGTAGAATAATTATATTTCCTCGACATGGTGCGTAGAATAATTGTAGTAGTTTGTCGACATGGTGCGTAGAATAATATTTTCTCGACATAATGCGTAGAATAATTATATTTCTTCGACATGGTGCGTATAATAATTATAATATTTCTTCGACATATGATAAGTTTGTTTATTCATTTTCTCCGGGAGAGTTTCAAGCCATGAATGACTTATGCTAAAATGCAGTGTTAGATAAGAGCGCAAACAAAAGAAATATGTCAATACATTCACGTAACACTTGATAGAATATAACCGAACGATGTTAAATAGTAAACAGAATATCAGAGTCTTGCCAATTCCTATATTCCAGGAACAAATTTCTCCTTGAATCTGGTAGACGTGAAAACTACATAACAATTCTTTTTACCTTTTTCTTCAAAAATGCTATGAATGAGCAATTTGTTGGTGAATTGTGCAGCGGTTATATTTTGTGACATGCTATGCCACATGTGAATGTACTTTTTTGTTACTGTTTCTTTTTTAAATATATATATATATATATAAGAACAGGTTTTATTTGGCCAACTAGTTTTTTAATAGAATGATTATGTTTAAGTGCAGTGCTACGTAAAAAAAAAAGAAATGAAATCTTTGAGTTTTACGTCCCACGATTATGCCGGTTAGGCTAAAGGAAACGGTGATAATGAGTAATGAATGAAATGGTGGAATGAAGAAAGTGGGAGGAAACGGGAGAACCCCGAGAAAACCCACGCACACGGTGTTTGTCCACCACAAAGTTCACTTGGCGGGCAGTGCTACGTAAGTACCAATAAGCAAGTGACTTCTGCAATGTTTGTGTTCATCTATTATCGAGTGACAGGCAAAGAGAGCAAGAGCGGCTTTCGAAATCATAGTACATTATTAAATATTACAGATTACATATTGTTACATCGAATCAGTGAAATTCATTTAACAGTGTGAAAATCATTCAACAAGGTAACACATAACAACTTCCCACATTTGAAAGGCAGTAGTACTGGTCCCACTATAGCGAGCCGAGTCAGCAAAATTTTTTTGTGACGTTGTAGGTCAAAGGTCAATACCCCTGGCCCAGATCAATGACCTAGGGATACCTAGGACCACCTCCTCTACATTTTGGCAGGGGTAGTTGGCCACCCTCTAAATTTTGGAACTTAACAAATCTAAAAATTTGGCATGATAGTATAGGACAAGGGTATGTATCTCTCTATGTTTTGGAGGTCCATCTTATTCCCTTTTATTGGTAAAAAAGAAATAAATGCCAAAAATTCAAATTTCGAAGGGTTTTGACCAAATTTATTCTTTTTGATGGGGTCTTATTACTTAACGGGGTGGTCCCATGTACCCCTGCCAAAATTTAGGAGGTTGACCCCAAGGTACCTCTGCCAAAATGTAGAGGAGATTTTTCTAGGTATCCCTAGGTCATTTGACGGGCCAGTGACATTGACCTTTGACCTATGACGTCACAAATTTTTTTGCTGACTTGGCTCGCTATAGTGGGACCAGTACTACTAAGGAGAATAAAACAAAAAGTATTACAAGTAAAAAGATGTTTATTGAAAAATAAAAAATGGCATTGCAAAGTTTTGGTGAAGGTGCAGGACTTCTTGTAAAATTATTCTTACACTCTCTTTAGAAGCCCAACAGCTGCAGCATGCTGGCCAGGTGTATATATATATATATATATATATATTTGGTCCGCACACATTGAAGCTGTAGTACAAACACAAAATACATATATACCTTAAGAAAAATATTGTCCATCGCTAGCCACCACTTTCGCCCATCTGTCAGGCAATGTACGGATTCCGTGGCGAAAGAAGTCCTCATCCTTGGAAGCGATCCAGTCAGAGACCCATGTTTCGATATCTTCTGAAGAAGTAAACCGCTGTCCAATCAAATCGTTGTTCATGCAATCGAACAAGTAGTAGTCCGAAGGAGCAACGTCTGGTGAATACGGCGGGTGGGGTAAAACTTCCCATCCGACATTTTCTAAATAGGTTTTGACCGGTTTTGCGACATATGGGCGAGCGTTATCATGTTGAACAATAAGTTTATCATGTCTGTTCTCCCATTCTGGTCGTGTTCTGGCCAGAGCTTGCTTCAAACGCATTAATTGTCGTCGATAACGTTCTCCATTCATAGTTTCACCCGGTTGCAGCAGCTCATAGTACACCACACCTTTCATATCCCACCATATGCACAGCATAACCTTTGCACAGTGAATATCTCGTTTTGGTTGTGATGGACCTGGTTCACCTGGTTTCACCCAGGCCTTTTTTCGTTTAGGGTTCTCGTAATGGATCCACTTCTCATCACCCGTAATAATTCGATGCAGAAACCCCTTTCTGCTCTGTCGTTGAAGCAGCAATTCGCAAATGGTTTTTCGTCTTTCAACGTCTCTGTCTTTCAATTCATGTGGAACCCAATGCGACATCTTTTGAATCATTCCCATGGCTTTCAAGCGTTTGGAGACTGTTGTTTGATCAACGCCTAATGCTGCTGCAAGTTGTTCCTGCGTTTGACACGAATCCTGCTCGAGCAATGCTGTCAATTCTTCGTCTTGAAATTTTTTGGCTGTCCAGCTCGCTCTTGGTCTGCCAAGCCGAAATCACCACTTCTAAACCGTGCAAACCACTTCTGACACGTTCGCTCAGCTAGAGCATGGTCACCATACACTTCCACCAAAATACGATGACTTTCAGTCGCACTTTTCTGCATGTTAAAGGAATGCAGCAGGACACCCCGCAAAAACACTTTATCAGGCACAAATTGCGCCATGTTCACTTAACTACAAACTGGTGTTGTTGACGCTTTAATCCACTGCCCTATACTACGAACGATACGCGATGACAGGGGTTTGCAACACATGTGTGGATACACGGAACTGTGGGACGCTCCGTTCGTTGTGCCATCTCTTGTCCACCCGCACGAATTAATTCCTAGACCATATATATATTTATATTTATATTTCCAACGTTGTTCGGAAATTCTCGACCCGCTGCAAGATAGTCTTCCGATCAGAAACATATTCATTACGTGGGATAGCAAAGTTCAGGCAAAAAGCTCTTTGCACTGTAATCACAGAACTGCTGCTCGTCCAACAAAAACATTCCAACTGTGTACGCCCTATGAGTTGCTGACTAAATTATAATGACAATTAAAAACGGCAGGAGAGTGGAAGCGGCGATCCCCACTTCTTTTGCCCCTCCTCTGACAACGCTAAAGGGGATCAAAAGGGGGGAGAGATTTTATTTGATACCATTGACAATAATTGTATATTGTTGAGTCATTTCAACATACAATAGAACAGAGCAATTCAAATCAGGACAAAGTAATTTCAGATTGTTTTCAATACTATTTTATATTTTTGAATGACTAAGTTTCTATCTGCAATACTTTTTGGGGTATTATCCTTTAAAATGTGGGAGATTGTTTTGGGTCACCCTGTACTATGTAAATCTTTATATCAGAAAATAATATATATATATATATATATATATATATATATATATATATATATATATATATATATATATATATACGTTTAAATGTATTGACATCATATGAATTCAAAGTTAGATTTGATCTCTGTTAAGATTCTTCATCCCGGCGAAATTAAAATACCGCTAATTTTACA
The DNA here is from genome assembly GCF_964235325.1 of Thermobia domestica. Lineage (NCBI taxonomy): Eukaryota > Metazoa > Arthropoda > Insecta > Zygentoma > Lepismatidae > Thermobia > Thermobia domestica. Next base: position 256,250,301 of record NC_137464.1, read on the forward strand.
GTAATTATGTGATATCTTCAAATAGATAAAAGATAATTGAAATATGGAACAAGAGCGCCCTAGACAATATTATTTTGCATGAGGTACCGTTACCACAAGACACCTAATAGCTTTCCGTTTTCAGCCGTTTAGAAACGCGAAAATAAATGCCGATTTTCAAAATGGCTCGAAATCGAAAGCAGATAAGTGAGTCATGATAACGGTTTGTCACGTAAAATGATATTGTCTAGGGCGCTCTTGTTCCACATTTCGATTATCTTTTATCTATTTGAAGATATCACATAATTACTGTAAAATTAGCGGTATTTTAATTTCGCCGGGATGAAGACTCTTAAGCTATTTTGGATCAGTATGTGTGTTTGTAGCGTAGTTGACCGGGCTATGTGGCCATTGTGAAGCATCCTCCTTACGTTAGATTTAAAGATTTGAAAAAAAAAAAAAAAAAAAAAATTCGTAATGACAATTATATGCCCGCATTAGTATTTCAGTGGTGTATTCGTTCATCGTGTTTCCTTACGTTGTATATAGTCATGTTTGCAGGCTCGTATTTATATATTGTGCGCCCCTGTGCTTTAAACAATTTGTCGCCCCACGCACAAACTTATCAAACAAGGAAAGAAGACCTGTTTTTGCAAACAAACCAGCTCTTGTTGAGTAGTAGTTTAGGTATTACAAGTTACAAATGTTACAACGTCGTTTTAAATGGCCTAATTCTCTCAATGATGATTATGGTGTGGTGTTCCACCCGAAAATAGATGTTTGACCCGAAGGTCCCTGGGTAAAGTGAACCCATGGTAGTTTGCCATTGCCTTCCATGAGATGATGATGACGTACTAAGGACGGAACCTACAACTTAACTTGGGATCCGAATCACTTGTGTCCCCACCGGGAATCGAACCCAGGACCTCTGTATTACAAGGCAACAAGTTTAACCATTCATCCATTTGGGAAACATTTTCTCAATTCTGACATATAATTTATTCATGTAGGACCTTATTTACTGATCGGAGAAGATGCATTCTATTAATTCGTAATCAACTGTTATGTCATTTTTATATTTCATAATTTCACTTGAATTATGATTGAATTTCTTAAATATTTAAATAATAATTAAATAATAACATGGAGGCATTTTAAAAATAATTGAAAACGGCCAATATTACAGTTGGATTCATAGTTTTTGGGGTCGCAGAGATAAATAGTAACAGTTTTAATCCAATTCAACTTCAAGGTCATACTACACTTCCCAGGGAGGGAGCGAGATTTTAAAAGTAATGGAAAACGACAGATAGTGTTGAATTCATAGTTTTCGAGGTGGCAAAGTTTAACGATATCGGTTTTTATGATGTTCAAGTTCACCCTCACCCCTTGGGGTCGGGGTGGGAATGACTTTTTTTTTTTTTTAATAATGAAATAAGCTAGCTAATTAGTAACTATCGTAATTAGAACGAATTAAACCATTAACATATTTTCTCGCGCTTGCGCGGGACTCTGCGGGTTTCTAGTTTTAAATATTACTTTGTTTTAAATCTTAAAAGAAAAGTCCAAAATGTTGTCTCTCCTAAATTCTGCCGCCCTGTGCTCGAGCACAGAATAGCACTTACCTAAATACGGGCCTGATGTTTCAATAATAATAAAAAAAAAGTGTACTAAATGAAACTTCCTTTTTTTCCTCCAGAAAATGAAAGATTATTCAACGCTTAAAAGAAATACTCAGTACACCTTGGCGCAGAAGATTGGTAAAAGAAGCATTTGGCTACTATCTCTAGGAAGAAATGCAATAGCTGTAATTCTGGGTTGCGTTATTGCCTATATACTTGATGTCTATGGAAAAGAACCATTTAAGTTAACAGGTAAAGTTTTTTTTCTTTTTTTCTTAAATTCGTAATACAATAGACTCCTTAAAACTCTGCACTTGATAATGCGACAGTCCGAATAACTCGTTTACACCCTGGCAGGGCGGAAAAGCCCGCGCGCAGATCTGTTGAAGGTCATTGCCGGATATTTTTCTGAGGTTTGTCATATCAGGTAAATTAGTGTACAGTGTGTATTCATTAATTTTCATGTTCATGTATAGTAAAGGCTCTTTGACTTCATAAAGTACGTACATTTCCTTTGTTTAAGGGTAATTGGGCTGTTTATTCTCTGTTGTATTCTCAAGCACACAATACATACAAGTACAGTATTGTATTTTCTAAAGAAACACTCGTACTTATTGTTTTTTTTTAACCCAATTCCCGATAACCTGGCATTTTCACAAACTCGGTCACCTTTTGGTCCACATTAGGCAGAGTTTTCGGGACTCCACTGTAACATGGGAACTTAGGGCATTAGGCGTAGAATATAAAAAGAAAGAAAAACAAATATTGACTGTTCTATATACAATCATTGATGATTACAGTATTAACGGGAAGAGACTTGCTTTCGAACATAAGTATTAAGGATAAATTCATACTAAATCAATCAATGATAGTTGCTGACTAAATTTTTATTATTTTATGATTTTCGTACACGAAGTTCTACTGTACTTAGAGAATTAAAAACAAGCATTTATTCATGTTTTAGATGTTTTAGTTTTATTTTGAGCGTAGCATGGAGGGCTGCAGCGCCGAAAACTTTGTGATGGGCTCCCTGTACACTTAATTTTAGGTAAAATACATTATTTACTCTACCTTGTTTTCTTCATAAGTGCTTCTGATATTTATTATTTTATTACACCCTTTGTCGATCAACCTTGTGTGCTTTACGATGGGGTATCATAAAGTTTTAATTATCATAGTAAAAAAGAAAAAAAAAAATCAGGATACAGGGATTGTTGTTAACTCCTCTCTACGTAGACACCACATAGATTTACACATTTCTTCCAGCGTCCCTTCACTTTACGAATTCCGTCATTTTAGAAGTCTGCACATTGTGCTTTAAATCACTTTTCCACCTTATGAATGACGTCATCTGTGTGATTAAAATGGCGACCACGCAACGGATTCTTCATTTGGGGAAACAAGAAAAAAATCACTGGGTGCGAGGTCGGGAGAATAAGGCGGATGCTGCAATACCTACAAGACAACACGCCCTTGCTTTATCGACAGAAACTTGAAATGAGTGAGCTGGTGCTTCTGAAAAGGTGTCAGCAAACGAGGAACCCAGTGCGCAGATAGTATAGACATGTGAAGTTTGTCATGGACAATTTTCCACACACTACTATAATTGAGACCAGTCTCATTCATAATCGTTTGGATGGTTACACGTCTGTCTTCGAGGATTAAACACTCCACTTTCTTCACAGTGGCCGCATCGTCCGTCAGGGACGGTTTTCCAGGTCATGGAGCGTCTGTGAAGGACATACGACCAGTTTGGAATTTCCTTTTCCACCTTACCATGGTGTCATAAAATGGGAGTCACCACCATACACAGTCTTCATCTCGTCATGAATTTGTCTGGCATTATTACTCTTTAAATGCAGGAACTTTATCGCACTGCGGGCCTCAATCTTATCCATCTTGCACTTTGGTCACTTTTGGCTCACCCTGTAAAAATAATAATAATAATAATAATCAACAACAACAACAACAACAACTACTACTACTATTTCTTCTTCTTCTTCTTCTTCTTTCCTTAACATCATGCACATAAAAACCAAACAACACCGACAAAATGGCATCATCGTATCTTAATAACTTCCTGGTGATAGTTAGAACTTTACGATACCCCCTCTTTTTTTTTTTTTTTTTTTTTTTTTTTTTTTTTTTTTTTCTTCACAGGTGTCATTTTATTACATTTCACACGGTCTCTCAGTACTGGCTCGCACTTTCCAAACTTCAACGTGAGCAATATGTCCGAACAGTGAAACATATTGATCGTTAATACTCTGCATAATGCTTTCCTTATGCCAAGATTCCATTGAACCTTATGGCATTTTTTCTATTTTATTTTATTTTTTTTTAAATTTTTATTTATATTTATTTATTTATTTTGTTTATTTATTTCTTCACTATTATTGACTTTACAGGTATGTTTTATGCTTAAATTACATCCGTACCAGTATCCGTACTGTATCTTTCTGATTATGACATCACCTACCTGCAAGTTCCTAACTTTGTCAGCCCTATTTCCAGTCGCTACCTATATTTATTTATATCTTATTGTTTATTATTATTTTCAGGTGATATCAAAGCGGGCTTCCCATCATTTGATCTTCCACCGTTCTGGACCGAACACAATAATGTGACGTACACTTTCACAGAGATGTGTCAAGAACTTGGATCATCGATTGCTGTAATTCCGTTAATATCCGTTCTGGAGAGCGTTGCTATTGCCAAAGCTTTCTGTAAGTACTTAGTAAGTTCATTACCGTCAAAGTTTAGCATATTCGAAAAGGTGATACAAGTAATTTAGTAAACGAAGTTTCTTTTGTTTTAAAAAATGAAATGAAATCTTTAATTTAACGTCACCCTCTGTGCCCTTTGAAATGTCACTTTCTTTTAGTCATAACTAGATTTCCCATTGCTGTACAATTTTGTTTGTTTCCTTTCCTACCTGCTTTCCTAGACGCGTTGTCTTTTGATGCTATAATCTGCCTGACGAAGAGGCTAAAGAAGTATGCTTTATATTGAAACGATCACAGCCATACCCATCCAATGATTCTTATGAAACTCTCTTGATGTCTAGCCAGAGAGAAGGAGCAAACTTCTAGAGCCTGGTCGGATACTTTAAGGAGGAGGGGAGAGTGAAATTCACGCATTGTGATATGCAACTCTTTCACGACATACCAGTACTTCCTTGACTGGCGTATTCACTTGATCTGTTGTCGATTGATATGGCTCGTGATTCCCCAGTACTCGCACATCGGAGAACTCCCCAGCTATAAAATTGATTTACTTTGGCTGTGTGTTGCAGTTTATTTCTTCCCATAGCTCAGAAGACATCCAAGGTCTCGTTGTCCCTGTGTCTCATCTTGGACATCTATAATGGATCTACTGACTTCTGGACTTTATGCTAGACTTTCGCGGCTATGAATTCTTTCACACTTGTACACCCCGCAGCAAAAAACCTGCAACATGAGCATGTAAGTTTATTGTGAAACTACGCCTAACAGCCCAGGGAATCAACATAGTGTCTAAGTGACACAAATAACGCCAGAAGAAACATCCGGGTCCTCCCCTTCACACTTATTTTGGAGCAAAAGACTTCGTCGTTTCACAATAAACTTACATCCTCATGTTGCAGGTCTTTTGCTGCGGACTGTCTGCCACATTTAAGGCTTCTATGTCTTCTTCGTAGTGACCCATCAGTGTAGAAAAATACACAATACGAAAAGTCACTTCTGAAATAGCTGTCGAAAAAATGATATGAGTGTTTGCCGAAAACTAAAGGAAAATAAAAATCATGACGTTAGCTTAAGATAAGGTAGGATTGAAAACCTGAGGCTTTCAAAATCAATAAGTTTAACGTCCCACGTTAACCTTTTTAGCATAAAGGGAAACGATGATTAAAGTAAGTGGACGATAATAGAAGAATTGGTGGAATGAAAAAGTAGGAGGAAACGGAAGTACCCGAGAAAAGCCACGGGCACAATATTGTCCACCACAAACTTACTCAGCATGGGGTCGAACCAGGGACACCACGCACTAGAGGTAAGCGCTCTACCACTGAGCCACCGTGCCCCCCCCCCCCCTCTTCCTGAGGGTTACAGAATGTGATATGAAACATTAGCGAAGATTGGTAACGCTTGGCTAAAAACGAATGGCTTAAAGGAAGGGTGTCCGGAATATAAAAGTCTGATGTGTTTTTTAGTCTATTGGTTTATATGGAAGGTTACGTTTTCTGTTTTTTCTCTCTCTCTCTCTCTCTCTCTTAAAAAAAAGAAAAAAACTTATAATTCGATTTAGTTTTTTTTTTTTTTTTTTTTTTTTTGTCAAATCTGTTTGCATTTCTCTTACTTTGTGAAAATTAAATTTTGTTTTATATGATTTTTTTTATATTTAATAATCAAATGTTAATTTAAGTGATACTAAATTTATAAATATTGCAAATTCATTTTGAAAAAGCAATGAACTTTTAACTAGTTTTGAAGAAGAAGTCAACAATATCACAGACGCTCATCAATATCATTGTTAAACTTCTGTCCGTGATTTTACTTTTAGTTCAGTATTCTTCGAAGGACATTCAACGAACAGCGAAAGGAAATGGTGGATATTTCAAAACGAAATTCTGATTAATTAATGAATTCTTTGTCTGTAAAACTGCTTATGTAATTCTGTCTTTGAAATCGTTGCCAAGCACTAAAGTCAGCTAGCTTTCACAATTCAGCGTGTATTATCATGCATTGACAAATATGATAAAAGAAGTGGATTTCAGAGGTACACGTCTTTACGTATTTTACCACGAATACAGGAAGTTAAATAACCTCACCTCGAGTCGAGTATCAAAAACTACTTGGCTTTTCCAAAGTCATAGTAATACCGACGAAGACTTACGAGGAGGAACACTTTACTACTAATTGTGTACTATATCAAGCAACGATAAGATATGTATGTACACTCATGTCCAAAATTATTGTCGCATGTCTATAAATATGTTGTTGTAGGAATATAATATGATAACGAATTCGCCCGGTATTTCTTATAATGTTACTATGTGTATAATTGCCAAAGACATGTACGTGGCAAATTTCATGTCAAAAGAGCGGTAAATAAGAACAATAAAACGAAAATAAAACTTTCTTGTCCATTTAGCAACATTTTGTTTTACTCATTCTAATTTTCGTATTTATAATTCCTTTCTTATGAAATTTACCACAATTATACATTTCCTGATTATACACATAGTATAAGTATTAAAACTACCCTGCAAAATCATTATCAAATTATATTCTTACAAGAAGTCAGTTATAGATATGCGACAATCATTTTGGACATGAGTGTACCTGTTTCATATTTGTCAATGCCTAGTCATGAGTCAGTACTTGGGACGTTTCAAATAGACACTACTGAACTAAAATTACACACACTTAAAACATTCCCCACAAATCCTATTCTTTCATTTCAATAGAAAAGATTAATCATGAATATTGGTGTACGAAATTATTGATGTCTTAAGTTACTAAGAAAGTTGGTTATTGCTATGATACCTCTTGCATACGTCCTGTTCTGTGTAAATCATAGCATAACCACAATAATATCAGAGCTGGAAAATAACTGCCCAACTCATTTGAAAGAAAGAATTCCCCCGTACAACTCAATGAGCTTTAAAAAAAGTTTCTCAACACCGTTAACACAGGACTCAAGTGCCAGGAATAGATTTCTAATGTTACTAGTTAGGCAGTTATCCAGTGATTTAGAAAAAAGAAAGAAAAAAAAGACTAAAATGCTTTGAGATAACACTGAACTTTGAGTTAATTACAGATATTTTTCTTTTCTTCCAGCTAAAGGAAAAGCCATAGATGCCACACAGGAGTTAATAGCTCTGGGTGCTTGCAATTTTTGTGGATCCTTTGTGCGTTCCTTCCCAGTGACAGGCTCTTTTACAAGAACTGCTGTTAATAACGCTAGTGGCGTGTGTACTCCTTTGGGTGGAGCGGTTACAGGTAACGTATTGTTTTCACATTCGAAATATTGTAATATGTACTTCCCTATACTTGTTACAGAATTTCTCAGCCAGTTTTGGTTGAAGTAATCCTTGAATGCCACCTATAACTTAGGGCTTTAAATAAATCTTATTATGAGTAAAAGTATAAGGTGCTTTCGTGTTGTCTTATATTGCTTAATGAACGTGAAAGTTGTCGGTCCACTGTGGGCCGTTTTTAAATCACAGGAAAGCAAAAATAGTTGCTTTCAGTCAGGAAACTCGAAACTAATTAGTTTCGAATTTATGTAAACTATAATAAAACACCGGCTTTTTTCTGTGTGTTTGTGTGTGTGTGTGTGTGCGCGCTTTGTATATCAGATTCGCATTACAGTCACAACCTAAGTTTAAAGGTAGGAGTTACTTCTGGTACTGGTAGGTATTTATTACATATGTGTACATGCTTAAAATTAATGTGGGGTTATAGTTGGTCTCACGTTATATTAAATATTATACGGTCATCCAAAACACACAGTGCATAAGACAAAATAAACATAAATTCCGCTCCATAATTAAACATAAATTTAAATTTCTACAACAAACGATTATAATATGTATATAGTAAATATTGTTTCCTATGTGTTGCGTCAAAGGTAACAATGTTCACTCTTTAGGTACAGTAGGGAGTTTCAAAAAGAATATCGGGGTTTTAAAGCTTTGTAGTATATATCACAATTAACTTACAATTATAAATAATAGATCAAACGAAAGAGCAACTCAGTTTTTGCTGCAGGTGTTCATTGTGATCACCATTCGTCATATGGCACGCACCGAGTCGATAGGCGAGAACGGACCATAAACTTTCCGCCGGAATATGGCACAAAACACATTCAATTTAAGAGAGTCTCGTTGCAATTGTACCATCTGGTGGGGATTTGCTGACCTCCAGATGCAAACACTATGAGTGTTCACATCGCCACTTAGGTGAAATGTCGATTCATCACTGAAGACGACATGATCCAGAAAATCTTCATTGTCGTGCAGCAAAATTTCATTTACAAAATTGGCACGTAAACCGTAGTCTATAGGCTTTAGAGCTTGTAGCAACTGCAAAGAATTAAGGACGTAGTTGTAGGTGTCTCCTTAAAATTCTTCATACAGATGGTTGACTGTAACTACAGATTCAGTGTTTGCAAAATTAAAACTTAAAAAGCTCTCTGCTCTCTAGTCGTCATCTTTGCTACCAGCGCTTTCTAACGGCAGACAGAGCAAACAGTGCATGCGCTTGCCTGCGTACAAAACAGTAAGTTAATTGTAATAAATACTTCAAAGCCTTAAAACCTCGTTGAAACACCCTGTATATTAGTGCGTTAATACACATACATTGATGTAGTATCACCATAATATGATTTAATGTACTATTCTTGCTAATGCTTAATCACCTATGTAATTATTATTTAATATCCACAAAGTTCATGTAGCCTACCGCTAATATCTGACGAGGTCAACAACCAATGATGGCAAATTAGGCTGTCCCACCTACAATCCATGTATATGGAGGATTCTGCTTGTATCTTTTGTCCAACTTCCAACAATTTCATGGATATTTACTTCTGTCAGCGACAGAGACATCAACACTCCTTGAAAAAATTAGCAACCGGTGACTTCTCTGATAGGTTTTACATTGATTCAATACAATTTGTACATTGCGTGCTCGTTGCCTGTAAGCTCCATTAATTCAATTTCTTTTTTTAAAGCGCCATTTGTAGTAATTTTGAAACTGTAATGTTGTTTTCCAGGTGTCCTAGTGCTGTTGGCTTTAAAAGTCTTGACTCCTTCTTTCTATTACATTCCGAAAGCAGTGTTGTCAGCCGTTATAGTTTGTGCAGTGCTGTTCATGGTTGAATATGAAGCTGTTCCACTTCTATGGAGGAGTAAAAGTAAGTATGATTTTTTTCTTTAATTATTGTCCTTTTTATCGTATTATGTATTACACAGTAGGACTTAAAGTATAATATTAAAAGGTATTTCCGTCAGTGTGCTCACCTAACGATGAAACTGTGAATTAGCGGTAGATTTCATGTACAGGGTTATTACAAATGATTGACCCGATTTCATAAATTCAGTGTAGCTTTATTATTAGACATATTGTCACAATATTTTGCAGATGTATTGAAAAACTCGAAATTTGTGTGTGTGTGTGTTTGTTTTTCAGGTTCGCTTTTGATTTCTGCCTCGAGATCGCAGCATTGAACGTTTATTCAAGATTGCGACAGCTGCAGAAAGCTTATGTTGTGCTTGAGTTCCATTCACATCAGTCTGTCCTAACAGTGCAGCGACACTTCCGAACAAAGTTCGACAAATATTCACCAACTGTCAAGTCCACTGGGCGATATTATGCACAGTTTATGGTCTCAGGATGCCTCACTTCCATCTCGATCTTCATGAAGTTCTAAACAGGAGATTGAAAAACCAATGGATCGGTCGTAGTGCGGATGATGATAAGCAATTCCTGTTATGGCCTCCATGCTCTACGGACCTAACCCCATGCAATTTGTGTGTGTGTGTGTGGGGGGGGTTATGTGAAAGATACAGTGTTTAGGCCTCATTTGCCAATAAACCTAACAGAACTCAAGAGCTCGCATCAACAGTGCTTTTTCTGCACCTGTCACCATCTTGAATAAATGCTCACTGCTGCGCTCTCGTGGCAGAAATCAGAAGCGAATCTGCAACACAAACAAATTTTGAGTTTTTGAATATGTCTTCAAAGTTTTGTGACAATATGTCCAATAAAGTTACAGTGAATTTATGAAATCGGGTCAATTATTTGTAATAACCCTGTATATGAAACTAGAATAAGCCTTAAATTTCGTTATCAAACCTTGAAAATCAAGAAAATTTTCAAATTAATAATAACAAAAATAAACTTACTAGGAGCCACACCGGGCGGTTTTTATTATCGTTGTACGGTCAATAAAAGTTATTTTTATAAACTTTCCGAACGTAAAATTGGAAAATTTTGGACCATAAATCAGTGAAAAAGCCTTGAATTCAGCCTTGAATTCGATTACTTAGGTTTGAGTGGAAATCCTGTCTGTTAACAAATGGATGGCGCATATGATGCATTGTATATGATGATTCCAGCGTCAGCTGATTCTGTAGTCACTTTAGTTAATAGTAAGTGGAACTTCAATCTAGAAACACAGAAATAATGGTGTTGAGAGCCAATAGCTGACCGTGAAACATTCGAATAGAACGTGGTTCATCCGCCTTTCATGTAAACTGTAGCGGCAGGAAGTTTGGGGTAGAATATCTAAAAGATGGGATACACATACAAATGAACTTACGCACCCGTATATTTCAATTTACTCTATATGTGGTGTACTTATTATTACTTTTATTACTGTTCTTCGTTCATAAAACAGCAACCATTAATAAGAACAATATATATTTACCAAATGTTGCATGTAGATAGACTTTGATGTTCTTTGATACTCATGCGATTGTTTTCATGTACAGACGTTTGTTTATACTTCAACGCTGTTTGTGAAACGTTGTGTGCTAAAATCAATGAAACACGAATTTTCTGCCTATATCGAAAACAAAGAAACAAACAAACTTATTATTATTATTATTATTATTATTATTATTATTATTATTATTATTATTATTAGTTGATGTTATTGTTGTTCCACACAACCCTTAAGCTGGCTAAACACTATAGCTTAAAACCGTTCTTTGCCCTATTTTCAAATAATTCAATTCAAACAATGCTGTTTTTAAGTTGAAATTAAATATGCAAATTGCCTGCACTCTGGCGCCATTTTTTGGCGTCAGTGAATCTAAAAATCTGTTATTTCGAACCCCGGGCAAGAAGCGTCGCCTTGAAAGGACAATCACAGATATGGGCTTGAAGCCCCTTAGCTCCCATGATTGTCCCTCTGTTTAACACATTTGAAAACATAACATGTAAAGAACCAAATATCATTTTAAGTTTACAAAAAAATAAAAAAAAATAAAATAAAAGCATTTCTGTGTCGTGTGTGTTTGAATATCATAAACAGATTAGTTAGCTGTTTTCACTTTCAAGATACTAATTTTATGATGGTAGAATTTTAATTTAATGTAAAGCGTAAGCGACGGTATAATTTCATTTACTTAAGTTATTTCGCAATTTTCAGTAAAAATCGAAAGTATCCTTACATTTTGTCCAGAAATCTGGAAACCCTAACCCAGTGTTTGCATTTCAAAACACTTCTGACCGTTGAATTGCCGACCTCAAGAATAATGGATTGTATGACTGTTCAGGGAACCGACGGGGTAGCGTAATGGTTAACGGATCAGCATGGTCTAGTCAGAGACACGATATCAAATTTCAATCCAGTCGTGCATTTTTCTTTTTTGAATAAATACGAGGTGTGTTCAAAAAGTATCGAACCTTATTTTTTTCCCGCGTAAACCAATGAAGGGCAGGAGACTTTCTTCAGTGTAAATGTAGAGAAGACACTCATGCGCGATCGTAAATTTTTTCCCGCCCACAGAATGCGTCAGTCTGTGGCAGTAGGCCAACGAGTGAAGACGTGTAGTGAGCGGTCGTCCGATTTCTTTTATTAACATCGATATTGCATCAAATTGTGCCAAAAGCTTGGCGATACCCAAGCAGAAATCATTCAGTCCGATCGGCACATTCAGCGAGAATTTGGGCATGAGGAGAGTGCCCGCGAAATTTGATTCAGGCATTCATAGCCAAACACAACATTCCTGTGAGTCATCAGGCTCCCTACTCACCCGACATGGCTCCGTGTGACTTTTGGTTATTTCTCAAGCTGAAAATGCCATTCAATTTGAGTCAAGAGAAGACATCATACGAAACGCGACGACACGGTTGCTCACCATTCCAAAAACTGCGTTCCAGAAGTGTTCCCAACAATGGTGCGAGCGCTGAGAGAAGCGTGTGCATGACCAAGGAGACTACTTTGAAGGGGTTTAGTGTTTCTAATTTCCAAATCAATAAATGTATATTTGCCAACCAAATCTTCGATACTTTTTGAGCACACCCCATATAATTGAATTTGCACCTAGAGAAGAATTTGGTGTGATATAAAATTAGTCATTTCCTCCATTTATAGCATGTAAAGTATTAATAGTTATTAATAATAACAAACTGTCGCTTCAATTTTATTAATTATAATAATAATAATTATTATTATAATAATAGGGTCAATCCATGCAAAGTGATCGAGAAAAAAGAAAAAGTGCCGCTCGACCTTTTCAAAAAAATCTAATTTTTTCATGGATGTTTATCCTATATCAGGGTGAGTGAGTGCATGTAGTCCGGGGTCTTAAGTTAATGCACAAACATTTACAGGCCTGTAGTTGACCCCAAAGGCCTGAAAAAATCTTTAAGTTGGGGAATTATGCCAATTTAACATATTTCACTGTCCAGTATCTCCAATGGGTCTGGATAAAAAAAAAAAAAAAAGAAAGAAAAAAAAAATCTGATATTTTGGGAGTAGTTAGTATACCATAGTATACCATACCATACCATAGCACACAACAAAGCGCGTTTTGTGTTTTTGAGCAGAAGGGAGTCAAAGTATTAAGTAATGACGTCATACTCTAGAAGGTGTTTTGTTCATAAAATCTACTTTAAATTTGTTGTTGTGAAGTAAAATAAAGTAGGATGAATGTTTAATCCAGTCAAGGCTCTCAAGCCCGTTTCTTTCCTCTAGTTGTAACACTGTCTTATCAGACCCACAGCAGCACTGGTGAAGAATACCGCTATCAGCAAAAGGCGAGGAAAGTCAAAATGCACCCTTGACAAAAAAGTCCGTAAGTATTCCTTGCTCTTGCTGCTTGCTATGTCAATGATACTCAATCATGTTTATTCTTGTTTTAACTGTGAACTCATGCGGGAGACTGCTGTTCTTTCTTTTGATCTACATTCTCAAGTCAGTGTACGCTTACTGACTGTAAACACTGACAAATTTCCAGTAGATTTTATGAACAAAACACCTCCTAGAGTATAACGTCATTACTTAGTACTTTGACCCCTAACTAACTCTATGGCCTATGGAACCCGGAGGTTCAACGACGCGTTCACAAAAGCTCTCCACTGACTTCTATCCTTAGCTAACTGCATCCAGTTTCTACTTTGTATTCCTATCTCTGCGAGATCCATCTTAATATTGTCCTCCCATCTGCACCTAGGTCTTCCTAATGGTCGTTTTCCGATAGGTCTTCCATTCAAGACTTTGAAAGCGTTTCTACTTTCTTCCATTCTAGCTACATGACCTGCCCACCTAAGCCTCCTAGACTTGACGTCCCTTATGGTATACTAAATTACTAACTATTCCCAAAATTTCAGATTTTTCTATCCAGGCCCATTGGAGATATTGGACAGTGAAATATGCTAAATTGGCATAATTCCTCAACTTTACGATTTTTTTCTTTCTTTTTTCTTTTTTTCTTTCTTTCTTTTTCTTTTTTTTTTTCAGGCCTTTGGAAGCAACTACAGGTCTGTAAATTTTTGTTTATTAACTTATGTCCCCGGACTACATACACACACAAATTCATACTTCTACGTCAGTTGTTTCCTCTTCCCAAACATGTTTTCAATGCCCAAAAGTGTTGCTACTGGAGACCCTGATTTCACCCTCTTCAAGTGGTTTTAGGCAAAAATGTTAAGAGATCAAAGTTTTAGCTCTTTACGAGTTGGAGACGTCCAGCAATTTTCAATTTGTTAGGACAAATACATGCTGAGATATTGAAAACAACGTAAACGCCTAAAATCGAAAAAAACGCAAAATGGCGCCAGCCCCTATGTCGCCATGGGATTTTGTAAAAAATAATTGTGGTTTTGAAGTACTCTGATATAGGATAAACATTCATGAAAAAAATAGATTTTTTGGAGATGGTCGAGCGGCACATGCTTGATCACTTAGAATGAATGGACTCATTATTATTCGTGATCACGGTTTCGATGTTAACGATATTCCACTAAAAACAATTTCTTGATATTACAGCTCATGAAGGCTACGCCCCACCAGATAGATTTTGTTTAAATGGTGTCTGATCAGTACTTTGGCTTCTCATTATTTCCAGCTTTCTAGACCGGAATTTCCTACATCTTAATTCAGGTAGCTCTCCAATTACCTCACAGCTAGTGCTGAAAATCCTATGCTGCTACGCTCTCCGTATTTGAATTCAAGAAAAGACTTAGTATTACATTAGTTTCTTGAAAAGTACTGGCACTGATACGTTCTCTTCTATCATTAAAACGAAAAATTAGTAGTAGATTTGAGCTGTAGAGTAGGTGCATTATTAATAGATAGTATCAACATGTAGTTATTTGTTGTTGCTATTTTCAGAAACTGATGTAATCCCGCTCTTCGCTACCTTCCTATGCTGTCTGTTCATTGGTTTAGAGTATGGCATACTAATAGGCGTAGTTGTTAATTTGCTATTTATTCTCTATGACACTGCACGACCTGGTGTAGATGTGCGAAGAGTCACCGTAAGTAGTTATTTTCTTTCATCTTACAAGTTTCTCCAATGCTTGAGTATAGTGCGTTACATATGTTTGAAATACGAAGCTATGTATTTAATTTTGTTCTCTTTTTAAGGTGCAAAGGAATTTAAGAGGCCTCATCACTGCGAAATTAAAATACCGCTAATTTTACAGTAATTATGTGATATCTTCAAATAGATAAAAGTTAATCGAAAAGTGGGAACAAGACCTCCCTAGACAATATTATTCTGCGTGAGATACCGTTATCATAACTCATTTATCTGCTTTCGATTTCCTGCCATTTAGAAACTCGGCATTTATTTTCGCGTTTCTAAATAACTGCAAACGCAGAGCTCCTAGGTGACTCGTGATAACGGTACCTAATGCAAAATAACATCGTCTAGGGAGGTCTTGATCCACTTTTCGATTATCTTTTATCTATTTGAAGATATCATATAATTACTGTAAAATTAGCGGTATTTTAATTTCGCAGTGATGGGGACTCTTAATGTATCGCTTTGCGCAAGTGAAAGCATCGTATCCACTTTTGAATAAACAAGTAGTATAGATACCAACTTTCAGTTGCTTTTCCATAAAACTGCATGAACACATTAAATGTATATGTAATGCTCATTTAAAATTAGTTATTTAAAATATGTTACATATGTTGTAATATTCTGTAGGTAGAGTCAATAACGTACACGGGACTTCACCTATTTATTATAAAAATATGTTATATAAGACTACTACGTCCACTTCTGCATTTTGGAGCTGCTTCGTGACTATGTTAAATTAGCGCAGAGTCTCGGTCTTTGGTGTAAGGGACCGATTCGATTTCCAATGGAGTTCATGTAATTCGGATCCCGTGTTAATCTGTAGGTTCACGTCTCATATAGCCTCGCTGCTGAAAGTAACGCTTAAATTCTAATTTAGACTAGTCTAAGGTTCTACATTTTCTTTTCAAATACCCTTCAACAAGGGGGCCGCGGTGGCTCAGTGGTAGAGCGCTCACCTCTGGCACTTGGGGTCCCGGGTTCGAACCCAGCCCCCGCCAAGTGAACTTTATGGTGGACAAACACCGTGTGCGTGGGTTTTCTCGGGGTTCTTCCGTTTCCTCCCACTTTCTTCATTCCACCATTTCATTCATTACTCATTATCACTGTCTCCTTTAGCCTAACCGGCATAACCGTGGGACGTAAAACTCAAAGATTTCATTTCATTTTTACCCTTCAACAACCCACTAAATTTAATAAATATTGTATTATCAATCTTAACGAGATCACTACACTGAACTTTAATTTAATTTTTACTTAACAAGTTACTTTAAAAATACTAGCTTAATTCAATGTTAACATTAGACTTCCATGTCCACTTCCACTATAGACCACAAAATATTTTGTACTACGAATTGTGTAATTAATTAATTAATTAATACATGCATGAAGATGGTGACAATTGGTTATTAAGACATAACATCAGTTTTCCGTCATAATTTAAGTGCTTTACTGACTAACTATCTTTAGATTAAAATAGAGAAAGTAATATAGTTTTATGAACACGTAAAATGTATGTAATAAGTAAGTCACCGTAGCAAAAGTACTTAAACAATTAGCAATTAGTCACGATTACTTTATGTGTGCGATAGTAAAACTAGATAAAAAAAATCGGAAGCAGATATTTTTCTGAAAAAAAAAAAGATGCTAATGTTTTTTTCTACATTTGCGAGTATTTTTCGATTATCACTGAAAAATTCGCTCCTTAATCTCAGAAACAAGAAAAGAGGATACCATATGAAGAAGGCATATATGTAAATCATAGCGAATATATCTTTTATATTCTGATTTTAATGCGTATTTTTACCATTTTTAGAGTTAACTTCAGCTCTGAATACTTTTATCCTAGCTAGCAATTTAATTTTTAAAATCTAAAATTTCGCAGTCTAATTATGAAGCAGGTCAATCAGACTTCTCTTGCATTTTGCAAGTAATGAAGAATCTATAAGCTGTGTTCTGTTTTGTGTGTTAATATGTGTATTATATACAGTTTATCTGAATTTTTCTCCATTATATAGGTAGCGTCCCGAAATGTGTTACTGGTGACTCCAAACCGTAGCCTGATCTTCCCATCTTCCGACTACGTCAACGAAGTGATTTTGAAGAAGACTTCTGTGGAGGAAGGAACTCAAATACCAGTTGTTATAGATGGAAGGCATATTCAACACATTGACACTACTGTTGCTAAGGTTATTATGTTTTCACTTTTGCCATTGTTGAATTCTTTTTCTGTGATATTGTAACTTCGTTTCAGATAATGACAATATTGTATCAGATTAAAATTTGGTGACCGTGTGTGTGGGTTTCCTTGGGGTTCTCCCACTTTCTTCATTTCACCATTTCATTCATTTCTCATTGTCACCGTCTCCTTTAGCCTAGCTAACCGTGGGACGTAAAACTTAAAGATTTCATTTCATTTTTTCCAACTAAAATTTGTCATTAAAATCAGAATTGGTAGAACTTACATTGTTGTGTGAAAGTGGTATTATTGTTTTCTAACTTTCTCACTACGTGGGGTAGCTTAAAACAACTTTAGGATATTCGTTAATCTCTTCCCTATATTTTGTTCACAATAGTACGGAAATTATGTAAATAAACATGAGAGAAATCTTGTTTGTGGTCGCATCACGGGAAAATTGCTGAAACGTTTGAAATGACTGTTTCAATATAGTTAGTATGAGTTTTTGTTTATATTTAGTATGAGTGTTTGATTATACGAGGGAGATTCAGAAAGTAATGCCTCTAAGGTGATGTCTTTATTTGTGTGTGACAGATAGCACAGATACAAGTATCAGTGGAAAGCTTGCAATGTCAGCTACGAATGGTGGCATCACTTTTCAACATAGTCCCCATTACGAGCAACACACTTTCTCCAACGCGAAAGCAAGGCCTTTAATACCTTCGGCAAAGTATTGTGGTGGCTACTGGCGACACCATTGCTGAACTGTGCTTCTACCTCCGCGTCACAACTGTAGCGTTGGCCATTAAGGTGATCCTTAAGTTTGGGGAAGAGCCAAAAGTAACAGGACACAAGATCCGGATTATAGGCAGGATAAGGCAGAATGTCAGCAAACACTTTCCCAGCAGTTGGGACAACTTTGAATTTTTTGGCGGAGGAGAGGACGTGTGGCGGTACTCCATCGACTGAAGCTTCGTTTCCGGGTCGTAATGGTGTATCCACGACTCGTCACCGGCGATGAATGTTCCTGGGCGCACAACCTTCCGCAGTCAGAAATTCAATGACAGCCAGCTGTTGTAACCGGACGTCACCAGTGGATGTCAGAGATTCCTCTATTACTCTGGAACGAGAAGAGATAGGAAGGTGAAACAAGTGACATGCTATAGCTTAAACATCAGCGCATTAATGATAAACAGTTCAGAAGTTTTGCAATACTATTGGCCAAGTAGTGGGCTTGGAAGCATTACTTTCTGAATTACCCTCGTAGTTAGTATGAGTTTTTGATTATACTTGTGTGAGTTATTAACTGTTGTGAGTTTTTGATTATAGTTGTATGAGTTATTGATTACAGTGTATGAGTTACTAACTGTTGTGAGTTTTTGATTCTAGTTGTATGAGTTATTAACTGTTGAGTTTTTGATTATAGTTGTATGAGTTATTAACTGTTGAGTTTTTGATTATAGTTGTATGAGTTATTAACTGTTGTGGTTTTTTTTATTGTAATTAGCATAGCTTTCTAGTTATAGTTAGTGTGAGTTTTTGATTATAGTTGTATGAGTTATTGATTATAGTTGTATGAGTTTTTGATTATAGCTGTATGAGTTATTGATTATAGTTGTATGAGCTATTAACTGTTGTGAGTTTTTGATTGTAGTTAGTATATAACTTTCTAGTTATAGTTAGTGTGAGTTTTTGATTATAGTTAATAGGATTTTTGCATATAGTTAGTGTGAGTTTTTGATTATAGTTAATGATTTCTTTAATTTAGTTAGTATGAGTTCTGATTATAGTTAGTATGAGTTTTTGAATGTAGTTAGTATGAATTTGATTATACCTAGGTAGTATGTGTTTTTGATTACAGTTAGTATGAGTTTTTGATCATAGTTAGTATAAGTGTTTGATTACAGTTTGTATCAGTTTTTGATTATAATAATTATTGATTATTATATTAAGTATTTATTATTTGATTATTATTATTTACATTATTATTTTTACAATATATTCCATGGCCCACTCAATCCTCAGACCTTAAATAAGGAAGGATTAATCGTAAAGCGATCAAGAAGAGCAAAATAAGAAAACAATTCAGCGGTAAGGCAGGAAGAAAATACGAGGGACTTTTCCTTGTTTCTTCCACTAGCTTGTGCGAAAAATAGAGAGAAAGTTAAGGGAGTAAATTTATGTCTTTCCCGATATTAAGGAAAGACTTTCGTCTTCCATCTTTCTCTTTCTAAATTATTAAAAGAAGAGGGAGAAAAGAATGACCGGAAAATTTTTAGAAATGAATTTTTCTCTTTCAAAATTTAAATTAGATTTTTCAAAAACAAATATAGGTCGGAAGTTCGGGCGGGCAAGGGAAGCTTCTCTATCTTGGCATTATCATTCTTGTATTTATGTGATGTGTGGCTTTTTTTTCTCAGGGTCTGAGAACGTTACTTCAAGATTTCAACGACAGGCAACAAGTGATTATTCTGTGGAATTGGAATAAATCAGTGGCCGAGATATGTCATGGCTTTGATAGCAAAGTATTTGTGTGCTTCAGAGATGGAGATACGTTGGAGCATTTATTCCAAGGTAAGTTAGTCATCTCAAACCTCTCTTGTGTTTTTTCTTAGATTTCTATGCGTATATGAAAAGTTGATCGGTTTATATCCGGTGCCTTAACCGTGAAACTGACGTCGTTATTAGTGTGGTGTCAGCTTGCAGATGCCGGAGTGTCGATAGTCAACAACAACCAGATGCGGATTCACAGGGATAGAGCGTCCAACAATATCCTTCTGGTTTTATCATGACATGAAGCAGGAAACGGAATTCCATGTTATTCCCTTTCTTGAGTTTCCGGTCAAAAGCTCTGACGCAAGCCCAATGGATTTCTGCACATTTGAACTCTGAAAACAACGTCTGTAACATCGTTCTTAATGATCTGTGGAAAAAATGGAGGAAACAATGGGATAGAATATATATATATATATATATATATATATATATATATATATATATATATATATATATATATATATATATATATATATATATATATATATATATATATATACCTGTGTTCCAGCGTAGTTTGCTGCAGTAAATTACGATATTGAGCGATAGTCCATAATGCTGGTGGTCCGATAGAACACAATCGGTGATGGTAGTGGTACGGCTTTTTATAGAATAAGTATACTTTGAAACGGTCGGATATGGCCCGATCAATCTGCTGTATTAGTTTCTAGATCTCTTCATATGGCTAGCCTTTTCAACGTAGAATAAGTTTAGGAACTGCGTGAAGGCACTTACCATACCCTGGCATAAACTTTCCAATGAGCTCCGCGAAGAAAGTTTCCGCCGGATTACTGAACCTGATTGGTGGTGAACAATTCTGGAATGGACCATACATAGTTTCTTGTAGCCATTCGCCATGGTCATAATGTAATAGTGAGCTGATCCTTCATGAACCACGTGATTGACGCATTCAACAACGATTTTTTTTTTTTCCAACAAACTTCTGTTCTTGTGTATGTGCGTTCTTAAAACTTTCTGGAACACTTTCGCAAACAACTATTAATCAAAGTCCTCCTCGTAAAGCTCTCATTTGACGACGAACTGCAGCTGTATTATTCCCTTCTGCCTAGAGAAAGGAATTACAACACACACTTTACACTAGTGTAGCGAACATGCGAATAAAATGGAGTGAATTATACGTTTATTTTAACAATCATCTTTGAGAATCAAGAAATTCACATTTCTTGTGTGAAGCTGTAGACATCAAGTACGATTTCAGTACAAACTGTTATTCTGGAAATAGAAACGAAGATGTCACAGTAACACACTTTCCCCAGATTAAAATTAAAAACCTATATGAGTAAACCAGGATGCTTATTCATATATAAGCCCAGAATTAGAAAGTTTACTCGTCCAGTCTCATCCATTTCACACGAGTGAATAGTGTGTCAACGCCGTCGCTCTGCGCGAGGACCCATAGGACCCGGCGCCAGTCTTCAGGGATGTAACTTCAAGAATCAGAGGTCCAGGTAGCTGAACCGGCCAGTCAGAGTGTCCAGAACCGTCTATACCCAGGACGACCTACAGGAAGGACTCCAAGGTTTCAGTCCAGATCCTCTGAAGGTAGACGCCAAAGGACAGCCGCCAGCCGAGTTCGAACCCAGGACTTCAAGGTTCCAAGCCGAGCAGCGAGATCAGCGAGTCTGCGAGGCAACGCCATCGAGGAAAGAAGAAGAGGATCCAATTTCCCCGGCGAGTTTGAACCAAGGACCTCGTCAACCGAAGACAAGTGTTAGTGCGTCGCTTAAACGTTCCAAAAGCAATAACAGATTCGTAATCAGTAGCCAGTTCCTTGGACAGCATCAGGCAGTGATATACGTGAGTAGACAAAACCATATTTGAATTGTTTTCTCAAAGAGGTTCATTTGAGGAAAAAGGAAGTCATCACTCTATGACTACGCATAGCCTTGCATTGGCATGTTCTAACTTTCCCGTCTCGATCTAGCCTTCAGCTAACGAGACACTCGGTCATAAACCGAGACCCTTCTGGTCAATGTGTAGACCGGTGTAATCAGAAATTTAAATTCTTCCCCTTTGTTTAAAGAACTCTGGATCTTTCAGTTTAATCATCCATCTTACCATCATCATCATCTATTTTATAATAAAATATAAAAACCAACCTCTTAATCTTTTATTTACGTGACAGGCATCCCACTGATGCATAATTAACTTATCATAACGGCAGTCATAGCACCTAATTACCGTTATATGGCTCCCCGCATTAATTAATAATAGAGTATTTTGGCTTCTTTTTCCTCAGATTAACACGTAATCCTGATTGTATGCTTCAATAATCTTGTATTTTACTGTGCTACTGTACTTTTGGAACTCCTTTTTTTTCTCTCAACTTTTTTTGTGTGTGTTGCATAGTTTTTTATTAGAGAGAATTATTAGAGAGAGAAATTTTAGAGATGTCAAGACATAGGCAGACATCCCCACATCCCCCACAAACAACGACGGTTGTTCTGCCGTCATCGCCCCTTCCCACCTTTTCAGCGTTAGAAACTGAAGATCCCCAAGATTTCATCGATTCATTTAATAGTCTTTCTGAATTGCATAATTGGGATCATCAAAAACTTCTAAGCGTTTTGCAGTCATCTCTCCACGGTCCTAGTAAGTTTTGGTTTTTGGCTCATAAAGAGACCTTTCGCAATAAAACGTGGGATGAAATAAAAACAGATTTTTTGAATGAGTTTGGTGCAACTCGCAATACAATTTCACGTTTCCGTGCTTTCAGGTCGCGTGTGCAGAAACCAGGAGAACCGTTAACTCTCTTTCTATACGAAAAGAAATATTTAGCAGATCTTTTGAATAGAAATATGCCAGATAAAGAGTTTATTTTGGAAGCTGTTTCTTCTATGTTACCGAGATACACACAGCAGTTCGCGCAGTTACCTATTAATACATTTGAAAAGCTTATTTCAGAAGCTCGCCTGCGGCAAGCAGCCTACGAATTAGGTGCAGATCAGAAATTAGGACAGGTTCCTTTCCCCTCTCCCCCTGCTGTTTCAACTCAAGACACCAGTGAAACCCTGAAAGAAATAGTTTCTCAAATCCAGCACTTGCAACTACAGTTCAACAAACATATTGAGTCGCAGGAACGGGTTCACTTTGCTTCTAGTAAAGCAAATAAGCTTGATAGGAAGTATGAGACTTCCACTACGCATCGAAACCGTTCTGCATCCCCTCAAGCTACAAGAACTGTTCGTAAGCAATCACATTCCCCTACTTCGCGCGCTGTGTCCTCTTGCTGTGATTGTCGTTGCAAGAGCAATACTCCTTTTTCTAATCAGCAAAGTGGAAATTCCAACAGCTCTCAGAAAAAGAAAAACGAGAAACGAAAAAAGAAAGGGAAATTTAACAGAAACAATCAATCTTTCCAGCACGCCATGGCGGTGCAAGCACCTTTCTGGCCTCCACACCCCTGTTTTTTGCCAAATTTCCCAGGTGTCAATACATTTGGTGCAAATTCCCTCCCAGCGCTTCCTTCACAAACTTCTTCTTTAGTTCAGATTACTGATCCAAAAAACTTGTGAAGGGGGGTCTTGGACCCCCTCCCCCACCACCATCAACTATAATGCACTCTGCCCAGAGCCCACCCGCTCCTCCGGCCTCCGTAACAGTTGCTCAGGCAGGTGAGTCGCTCACTTCTCCAGCCAGCGTGCATTTTCCCTCCCCGTTTTCCCCTCCACACCTTCCTGTTCATTCTCCAGCGAAAACAACCCTTCCTTCTCGTGACTCTGTTTCCGGCACACAGCACATTCCTGCTTATGTGCCTCATGCTTCCGTTGACACTCCCGTTAGCGAGACGTCTAATAATAATAACAATAACAGTAAAGAACAAATTATTTTACCATTAGTACACAGAGGCGACCTAATGTTTATTCAGGGAGATTTAGCAAGTAAACAAACAATGTTTCTCCTCGATTCAGGCGCTGAGTCGAATATTTTGAGTTACTACAATTTGCCTCCTGGCGCGAAACCTTTTGAGATGCATACTACCTTGTTTGGCATTGCTAATACTCCGATTCAGATTTCTCAAGCGTGTGTCATCCCGATAAAACTTAATAATAGATCTTTTTCAGTTTTGTTTCGGTTAATTCCTATTAGAGATTTTCCGGTTATACTTTCGAATACGTTTCTAAAACAACAATCCGCGAGTATAAATTATGAAAGTAATACAATTACGTTGCAGCATCACGGGTTTCGGCCCACTTACCAAAATAGTTCGGTTGCCATGGAAACGAAAGTAACTAATTTGCTTTCTTTTCACATTACGAATAATTGTGATTTTGTTTTAAGTACTCAACGTACAGTTCTAATTCCACCCCGAACTGCCATGTTAGTTCCTTTGATTTTACCACTGAACATCACTGCAGAGGATTTGTACATTCACTCTCCAATTGAACGAAATTTGCATAAATGTGTGATCGTGTGTACTGTAGCGAAAACCACGCAGCTTTTTGTACCAGTGGTGAATGCGTCACCAGTGGCTCGTTATTTTTTGAAAAACACGCCCATAGCGCTAGCAAAAGTTTTTGTTAAACAAAATGACAAGCGTGTTCAGGTGAATACAATTAAGAAATTGTACACCCCCACCCCAGACCAGGTTCGAAAAGCTACGCGTGAGAGATGGAACAAAATAGCGCATTTAGTGGATCCATCCAAGTTTAACATTGACAGTACCCTACCACTGAACCAACAGGAACAGTTACGTGAGTTGCTAACACGTTATGCAAATGTGTTTAAATGGCACCCAGATGACTTTACATCCATTGCTGCATTTGAGGCGAGTCTAAATCTCAATTCTCGCGAACCATTCCAAACACCCCAATTTTCAATCCCTCACAGGCTTAGGCCCAAGGCTAAAGAACAGATTCTCAAACTCTTACGTCAAGGGGTTATTGAGAAGTCGGACTCTGACGTTCGAAACAACGTTCTGATTGTCCCGAAGCCTAACTCGCAGGATACGAGACTGGTCCTTGATCTTCGCCGCCTTAACCTTCAATGCGATTTAATATCGGACGCAATAACCTCAGTTTCGGACACAATAGAGAAATTAGCAGATGCTAAGCTGTTTGTATCCTTGGATCTCCATCAGTCCTTTTTCCAGTTGAAATTAGCTGAAAAAGATAGGAAATTCACTGCATTTTCGGTGCCGTCTTTAGATCTTGACCATTCACAGTATCAGCTAACCGCTGTACCAATGGGTCACAAAAATTCTGCCATTAATCTACAGCGTGTGATACGTCAAATCTTTGAAGACGTTTGCCCCAAAGTTTTAGCATCCTATATTGATGACCTCTACTTAGGTTCGTGAAATTTCGAACAATTGTTGCAAAATCTTGAAAAAGTGCTACAAGCAGCTCAGCAATATTCAGTTCTTTTTAACCTCGAAAAATCAGTTTTTGGTGCACAAGAAATTAAGTGCCTTGGTTTTAAAATTAGGGATGGTAACATTCGCCCCGATGAGAAAAAGATTGAGGCAATTTTGAACATTCCAAAACCTAAAACAGTCAAACAATTACGTAGTTGGTTGTCTTCAGTCAACTACTTTCGAAACCATTTTAAAGATATGGCCACAAAACTAGCACCATTATATGAGGCTTTGCGTGGAAAACCAAAGTCCTTAGTTTGGAATGAGGCCCGTGAAGCCAGCTTCAATTGGATGAGAAAGGAACTCACTTCCCCTCCTCTCTTACAGATCTATTCAGTGGAAAACACTGAACACGCAGTCGCCGTCGACGGATCCCTGCACGGCGTCGGTGCGTGTCTTTTACAGAGAAAGATAGGAGGAACCGAATATCATCCTGTGATGTATGCATCCAGTCGACACCCCGAGCGAAAAACTCAACCACCCGTGTATGAACTGGAATATTTTGGCGTTTATTTTTCTTTGAAAAAATTCTATCGCTATTTAGTGGGTAAAAAGTTCACAATTTTCACAGACTCCACAGCTACAACAGCACTAAAATCTTCAAATTACCTCCCACCCAAACTACAACGTTGGAGAGCGTATGTCCTCAGTTTTGAATTTGATGTTCAACATGTCAAAGGAATTCTAAACACAATACCTGATCAATTGTCGCGTCACCCCCTCCCCCTCACAAGTGAGACAGAACGAGAAGCGAATGAAGAACCTCATGCATTTCAGTTGCTAGCATTAGACAGAAATGTTGATATCGCTGCCCTACAGCGGGAAGACCCGTATTTTTCTGTTATTTGGCAAGTGTTGTCAACAGACGACAAGGACCACCCACAATACAAGAATTATACCAATAATTTTGTGTTATCTAAAGGCATCCTGTACAAAAAAGTCACTGCAATTCCTGAAAACCGGTTGTTGTTATGCATTCCAGCTAAGTTACGAGATGCAGTTTTTGATGAAATTCACGTGCATTCTCTGACACACCCAGGTTTTTGTAAAATGTACAATATCTTGAAGGTTAAATATTTTATACCACAAATGAAAAAATGGCTTTACCATCGGTTAAAGCGGTGCACTGAGTGTGCGATTTTTAAACGACCTCAACCAACTACTGTTGACGCCGTACAAAGACACCCGAATTACGGTCTCTTTGAGGCATGGTCAGTGGATCTATGTGGTAAATTAATACCTTCCGAACCTGAAGGATATCAGTACTATTACGTTGCAGTGGAGCACAGCACAAGTTTCTGTGTCGTTCACCCAATAGTCACCCCAACTTCAGATGCTTTCATTTCTTTCCTTATGGAAGAAATAATCATTCCGTACTCATGCCCTAAAGTTTTATTCACCGATAGACAATCTAGCCACACGTCTACGAAAGCAAAGCAGTTTCTAGACGCATTAGGAGTGCAGGTTCGATACACCTTACCAGCAAATCATCAGACATTAGGGTTTTCTGAGAGTCACGTGAAAACTACACAAGACGCGCTCCGTTTTCTGACGAAAGAAGACCATAAGAAATGGCCAACGTTTCTTAAAATGGCTGTCGCCAGTGTGAACAAAACCCCGCTTACGTCCGTTGCTGTCTCTCCTTTCCAACTCCTGTACGGTGCTCAACCTGTGTTCGCGGTTGACAGGGTACTCCAAGCCCCCGTGAATAACGAGGTTCTACAGGACAGACTCACAACGCTAGCCGACCTCCGGGATTATGTCCTCTACAAGAAAGAGAAAGTGTTTCAGCGTCTTCGTGACAAGAAACACGCTAAACAAACTCCGACTGAGTTTGTCCCACAATCCCAGGTGATGGTTCGTCGATTGTACACAAAAAAGAACGAAGCAGGACCTTTAAGAGCTTTATTCCAAGGACCGTATCAAGTTTTGGCTAAACTGGATGAAAACTCGTATTTATTGTCAATTGAAGGCAAACCGACTCCAGTTGCTAAAAATCGGTTAAAGCTCTATCTTCCTGAAGACCGATCTGACCCCCATTTTGAAACAAAATACAGGCAGTATTTGCACTAAGCAAGGCTCGAACTCCATCACAAAACCATAGCTTAGTCAATAGCGTCCAACGTACGTTTCTTGCTAATTCCTGCTATGGGTTTTTCTCTGGATTTTCTCCTTTGTCATTTACAAATCCTTGCTTGCGAATCACTCTGTTGTGTTTCAAACCCCTCCTCCTCCCTACCTTCTTAATTCAGTATTAATTTCCTCCTCTCTTTTCATTCCACCATATGTACACGAGAGTTTAATATTGAATTGACTAGGTAAACCTTTTGAGTAGTTGTAAAGCTATCAGCGCATCATTTCAGACCTGGAAAAATCACGAAACAATGAACACAACTTCGCTCATTAAAAAAAAAAAAAAAAAAAAAAAAAAAGGTTGAGGTACTTACATGTGGTACTCCGTTTAGACACCTTCCGCATCTGTCCCTCCTTTTTTTTTTTTTTTTTCTTCTTTCGTCCCATTGAAAAGTTGTCAGTCTCACAACACACTTGTAACTTAACAACACGTGGTAACAACAGATGAATGCATTTCATGTAATAACACGTGCTTTCCTCGAAAATGAATCACTACTTCACACGCGTTACTTTTTTTTCGCACGGTAGGAACCACGTTTACAAATTGCAAGTGACTACCAATGCAAATTACGTGTTTCTCACTCAAACTTTCACTACAAGGTTTGCCAGTGTTTGTGATTACCCAGCATTGTCTTGTGACACTTTTCCACGTCGCCCCACTCAATATGCAATCGTATCACCATTGGATTTTTTTTTTGGTATAATAACTCGAAATTATATCCCCCTTTCTTTTTCCTATCGACACGCATGTTTTGAAATTCTACATGCAGGTGTTTTTTTTTCAACTTTGTTTTACCAACAACCTGCAACCCTGTATTCCCTGTTCGTATGCTTGTGACGTATGGGATTCACCAGGAAGTCAAAGTGCACTGACCTCCCTTGGTATGCCAATACGTCAGGATCATTACGAAAATAGAGAACAACACGGTTTTCTGAAGCTGTGGCTGGCCACCACATTACTTCCAGAAAATTGTGCTTTTCTTCTCTCTCTCCCCCCTCTCTGCAGTGTCACTTCTCATGAGTCGGTCAAAAAAAAAAAAAAGCATTACAGTACCAATACCAATTTCACGGTAGCTCCTTATCCTGCAGACATCTTCCTTTTGTCTTTTCAGGAGTCATGTTCAATATGCAATTGTCAGATGTCATAATAGTTACGCTGCTATGTATCGTCGTCGCTGGACTGTTAACTCTGCTCATCTTTTGTTTTTGCTTTTTTACGAAAAACCGCAACTGTTGTTCGCACTTTTACAGACGTAACATCACGTCACAATATAGGGCTACACCACGACAACACACAAATGACGCTGAACTTGATCATTTGTTTGATGCTTTACAACCACCCGAAAGCGATTCAATCAACACCCCACCCCCCGAAATTTTGCTGACACCGGTGTCCTCCAACACATCCCCTCCCATTTTCCCCAAAATGTCCCCCAACATGTCCTCTCCCATGTCCCCCTCCCCCATATCCCCGCCCATGTCCCTCCGTGGTGACTTCTCTCCGGCAACTCATCTTTTAGTTAACAGTCAACGCGCGAAACGTCACGTCACGTTTGCCCCTGCTATGGGAAATGTCCATACCCACGGGAACCCTTCCCCCACCCCCCCGGAAGTCCCACAGGAGCATCCCGTTGGAGCCTTGGGATACATTTTCTTCCCGTAGGAAAACGATTTTACAAACATTTTATCCTTTTTTTTAGGAATATTGTATTTCGTTTACGTGTGTGCTCTTTCCCCCACTCCATACCTAACTTAGTAGTAATAGATTACTCTCTCTAAGGTTTACTGGAGTTCACTCAAGACAGTTCCACTATGTGATCCATAGCTATATAATCAGGATTTGAACCTCGAGAGCTCGAATATGGTTTTCTTGCTCACACCGATTTCGCATGGAACATCTTATAGTGAAGAATTGTGTGTTTTTTTTTTCAAGTGCTGTTTCCCCAGACGAATACAGGACTTTCGTCAGGGTTCATCACCTCCCCTGTGGACATGTGTTCAACATGCAGTATTTGTTTTCTTCATTTTTTGTGTTTTCCCCCAAACAAGGCTTCCTGTCACCGGCGACGAGAGGCAAGGACATTGAAGTTGCCAGTCCAGGACTTCCCCTTGATTGTGGACGTTCAGTGCAAAACTTGTGTAAACACTGATTTTTTTTTTTTTTTTTTTTGTGATGGAATATACATTTTTCCTTGTTTTTTCCTTTTTTTTCACCATATCGCAAGAACCAGCGAGAACTATTTTGCACTTTTTGCAATAAGCCACAAAAAGGCATTCATTTTTTTTTTCAATTTTATTTTTTGTATACCTCTCTGTATATATCATTCATCCTTCATGCCTTTTTTTTACATGAAGATATTACCCTTTCACCTTCCTTTTTTGTCAAGCCTCTTGCTACGTGGAATATGAAATCCATGATTTTGTAAGGTTTTGTTTACTCACCGTTACCTTTAACGTTGACTTCTGCCGTCCAAACAGTGCATGCGTTCCCCGACAAAGTATACAGACAACTCTGTTCATACAGGTGTTTAACCAGATCTTCTTGCCTCAGACACGAATGGACGAATTATACAAGCCTTAGCGCATACTTCGATGTCGCCCGCATCATATCTTGGTCGGAGGAATGTAGCGAACATGCGAATAAAATGGAGTGAATTATACGTTTATTTTAACAATCATCTTTGGGAATCAAGAAATTCACATTTCTTGTGTGAAGCTGTAGACATCAAGTACGATTTCAGTACAAACTGTTATTCTGGAAATAGAAACGAAGATGTCACAGTTACACACTTTCCCCAGATTAAAATTAAAAACCTATATGAGTAAACCAGGATGCTTATTCATATATAAGCCCAGAATTAGAAAGTTTACTCGTCCAGTCTCATCCATTTCACACGAGTGAATAGTGTGTCAACGCCGTCGCTCTGCGCGAGGACCCATAGGACCCGGCGCCAGTCTTCAGGGATGTAACTTCAAGAATCAGAGGTCCAGGTAGCTGAACCGGCCAGTCAGAGTGTCCAGAACCGTCTATACCCAGGACGACCTACAGGAAGGACTCCAAGGTTTCAGTCCAGATCCGCTGAAGGTAGACGCCAAAGGACAGCCGCCAGCCGAGTTCGAACCCAAGACTACACGGTTCCAAGCCGAGCAGCGAGATCAGCGAGTCTGCGAGGCAACGCCATCGAGGAAAGAAGAAGAGGATCCAATTTCCCCGGCGAGTTTGAACCAAGGACCTCGTCAACCGAAGACAAGTGTTAGTGCGTCGCTTAAACGTTCCAAAAGCAATAACAGATTCGTAATCAGTAGCCAGTTCCTTGGACAGCATCAGGCAGTGATATACGTGAGTAGACAAAACCATATTTGAATTGTTTTCTCAAAGAGGTTCATTTGAGGAAAAAGGAAGTCATCACTCTATGACTACGCATAGCCTTGCATTGGCACTTTCCCGTCTCGATCTAGCCTTCAGCTAACGAGACACCCGGTCATAAACCGAGACCCTTCTGGTCAATGTGTAGACCGGTGTAATCAGAAATTTAAATTCTTCCCCTTTGTTTAAAGAACTCTGGATCTTTCAGTTTAATCATCCATCTTACCATCATCATCATCTATTTTATAATAAAATATAAAAACCAACCTCTTAATCTTTTATTTACGTGACAGGCATCCCACTGATGCATAATTAACTTATCATAACGGCAGTCATAGCACCTAATTACCGTTATACTAGGCAGGCACTTCGGTTACATTCGACGTGTTTCCTTTCGCGCTACTCGAAAACGACTGACCGGTGGATTGTGTTACAGTGATCGGGATAGGTGACGTTTAATGAACAGTGTTGACCTATTAATTTATTAACTCTACTATTTCAGGAGAAAGCAATTGTATACCCATGACTAACCATCCCAACACAAACTTATAGTTTTTCAAATAGAACGTATACCATTTTATAGCATTAAAACAATTAGCATAAAACGTGAAAGAAAATAAGCAAAAACTAGGTTATCATTGTTTCTAAAGAATGAATATATAAGGCTCTGAAGTTGAGAAATTATAGGGTCCGTACAATGAAACGAACACATGTACAACAAGAACAAGATTGCACAAGGAACAGATGTACAATAGGAAATAAACCATAGCATCCAGTGACTAACGGATTTGATACTTCATATCAAGTGTGCGGTTAGGACGAGAAATGTACGTATTTTGTCATACTTTCTATGGCTTTTCTGTTATATGTATTGGTATATTATGTTAAAATATTTTGCGCTTGTATATTACTGGTAACCTGAATGCAGTGTGTTTTATGCTAACATTCCCTATACTCTCGATTCACATCTATCACCGTGCCCTTTTTAAATGAATCCTGTATCAAGTCCGTTAGTCACTGAATGCTGTGCATGCTGTACTCCCTACTGTACATTGGTTCCTTCTGCAGTCTTGTTCTACATTTGTTCATTTCTATCTACGAAACCCATAATTCTCAACTTTACAGCCTTATATCTCTCTTGTTTGGCAACACTAATGACCCACCTTTTGCTTATTTTCTTTTCACTTTTATGCTAACTGTTTTGGGACCGAGGGGGCTCTGTGGTAGAGCGTTCAAATCTGGTGCATGGGGTCCATGGTTCGATCCCAGATCACGCCAAGTGAATTTTGTCGTGGACAAAAACCGTGTGCATGGATTTCCTCGAGGTTCTCCCGTTTCTTCTCACTTTTTTCATTCCACCATTTCATTCATTTCTCATCATCTGTCTCCTTTAGCCTAGCCGGCATAATTGTGGGACGTAAAACTCAAAGATTTTTTTTTTGCCAACTGTTTTAATGCCATAAAATTAAGCTCTCTGCGTTAAATAGATCAGGCTGTAGAAGTGGTTGTACATGTATGACTCTTGGTCACAGTGATGTAATGCTAATTTTTTAGGTGGGTATACGCTCTATGCCTTTTCACACACACACACAAACATTATATATCGGGCCTTTCAATACTATTAGTCTTTGCACTATTAAGATTTAAAGTTCAAAGTTCATAAGAAAGTTATTAAATAGCCTTGCTTATAGGCAACTCACACTGGCTCTGCGCGCGTATCGGTTGCATAACAAGCAGGATATATATATATGATGTAACAAGAGAAGTCTGAATGGAAAGCTATGTTTTGGAGAGCAGTTACCGAACCACTTGACCTATCAACCTGAGACTAAGAAGAAGATTACCTATATGTTATAGATTAATTTAAGATCTTATTTAGCCCTCTGCGTTAAATAGATCAGGCTGTAGAAGTGGTTGTACTTGTATGACTGGTAACTATAAGAAGAAAAAAAATGATTTGGACCAATATTGTTTCCGCCACCTTGCTCATTCCTTTGGTCGCTATGACACTTTCAAAGGATGTACTTGATGTACACAGAACTACACATATCTTGTTTGAGTTAAAATGCTGAGTACATTTGGAGTAATTTTAAATTTGAACATTGCAAATCGGTCGCGTACCACAGCCTACTTGCTGCTTTGAAAATGCCATAACCAAGAAGAGAATCATCGCCCTCAATCTGTAGTTTGTCCGTCCTGCAGCTTACAACCTCTTTCTTTCTCTCTCTCCCAAATTGTGTTTAGTTGTTGTTCTTTTGCTCGGAGAATGGATTTAGCTTTCTTTTGTCGGATCATAATTGCATTAAAATAGAAAAAGTTTAATTTTAATTTCGTTGGCGCATGACCGTTTTAGAATTGATAGATTGAGTGACATAGTAGCCTAAGTACCAACAACAATAATGTCGAAATTAGTATCCGTATTAACACTAATATTGGCCTTATTGTTGTTGGTACTTAGGCTACTATGTTACTCAACTATTCAATTAAAATAAGGACAGCTATGTCCCAATGAGCAAATAATTAATGACTTGAAGCGTTAATAGCTAAGTATAAAGAATAGGCAAATAAACAATACAATAATACGAAGACAAGCTTTTCATGAACTACCACACTTAGAACTTAGAAATTTAGATGTCTCGGAAAAGCAAAAATAAACTTAGGTTATACCACTGTCATAAGATCAAATCTAGAATTTGTTGCTTTTAATGCATTACGATGGTTCTGGGATTCCACCTTAAAATGTAGGACAATAGGTCATACAGTCACGGTGTTGAAAACTGACGGTAAACTTCAACAAATTCGTATAAAGGGGCAGCTCTTGAGGGTAATCACATCGGGTCTATGCCAATTTTAAGACAATTTTAAACCGAATTAAGCATATGACGCCTACAGTGGCGTTATGATCGAATATTTTTCGTGTTGCAACTTGGTCCGATAAGTTTTTTTTTTCAATTAAACGTTGTTTTCTTTTTTTTTCTTTTTTTTTTCAGAAGCGATTTAAAAGAGCCGCTTCGACCAAACAGCAAACAAGCACCTTAGAGAACATTTTCGAGGCCAATTTATGGTTGAATTAAGCCCTGATACTAGCGCTGAAGTTAGAGTTGGATACTATCGGTATACCCAACTAAAACTTTAGTCCAATAATTTCTTTCGATTGGAGGTTTTGGTTTCCCGTCAGAAGCAATTTTTAAAAATCACAGACGACAATCTTTCCGAGAGAAGTAGCTCAAGTGGTAGAGCGTGACTTCGCATTCGGTAGGTCGCAGGTTCGATTCCCGCTGCCAACCATCCTGACTGTGGTTTTCCTCAGTGCTACCAGGCGAATACCAGGATAGTACCTACTAAACAAGCCCTGGATGATACCTTCCCAAATCCTTTCTATTATTATTTTTGTTAGATATGCAGTATAAACTAGCCTCTGAGCTGTATCTGGTGATTGTTAAATATATAAAATAAAGACGCACCCTGGAAAAAAAAGGAAAAATTGATAAAGACAAAAAATGCTCTCCTCCTAAAAGAACCGGGTTCAGGTAATTGGGTATAAAAAACTACACAATCCGTATGCAAAATTTTAATCTTGACATCTTGAAAACTAAGGGTGTTTTTATTTAATTTCCCTTAAGAAAGAAAGATTCCCTTTAATTTCCCTTAAGAGGGGACGTCACACCCCTCCGTTTCCACTTGGCACCGTCAAGTTTACCATCCAGTTCCAAAACGCATCTCGGGTAGTGATGGGCAGTGGGAATGTGTCCCGGTGGGAAGGAAAATAAAAAATGGGAATATTCCCGGTTTTTTCCCTGGCACATAAATTCCCAGGAAGGTATTTATTTCCATTTCTTTACTTTATCTTCCAAATTATAAAAACCGTATGACTAATTACTTTATTTTTATTTATTATTATTTACTTCTAGGTTTTAAATAATTTGGAAGTTAAAAAAAAAATAAAATTCGTTGACTGTACTTTACATAACTAATAATATGATTTTTTTAAGTTTCATTTCCATTTTCACTAAAAAGTAGCAATTGCACTAAAAAGTAGCAAAGTACTAATTTACAAGTGATGAAAAGGAACCATTTTGTAAAGTAATGTAGAAATTGTGTAGAAATAGAGATCAAGTACAATTAATACACTCCGAGCCACCGTTAGTAATAGACGTCAGTCTGTCTCCTGTCTCTGACTCGAATTTCTGAAGAGCTACTCGGACTTCTCTTACATAGTGAATTAACGCATGGAAATTTCGAGAAATGGGTAGGAAGAAAGGTCCTGTGGGGCAATGTTACCTGCAAAATTATAAAGATAAGTCAGTATCTTGCAAATATTGTGAACATAAATATTTATGTGCAAATGTTGATAAAATGGTGGGACATGTGTCTTCTGGCAGTTACCCAACCTAATTTGTTTATAACATTTAAAACTTTAATATGTTTATAATATCAGTAGTAGAGTCAAGTTTAGAAAATCCACTTACACATAACTTTAAACTGTTTAGCCTTTTAAAAGTATGTGGACTTCTATACCATTATTTCATTCATATTTACTTGCATAGAACATATTGTAAATAAATACACATTTATGCACTCTCTAAATATAATAAAATATTAATAAAATAACATAATACCGTTCAGAATATACATTTTAAACACTCCTTTGGGGACAACAGTAAGAATATACTGTGAAATAAAAACGAATTTAACTTTGATATCATAATATAGTAATAGAATGCATATTTTCTTTGTGATTGTACATAAATTCCCGGAAAATTCCCATTCGAAGTGACGACTGTATCGAAATGATCAAAGATTGCTGTGACATGCTCATACGCTCCGAATCTTTCCTGACTTTTGTTTCCTACTCCTTCCTGTTAACAAATTTTCTTCAATTTTCTTTTTATCTGAAAGAAGAGGAAACAACGAAGAAAAATGTTTATTTTTTACTCCGGCCCTTTTTTTGTTCAGTAAGTTGAAAAAAACTACTAATAGTAATAGTTTTAGTAATAGTAATAGTAATAATAATAATAATAATAATAATAATAATAATAATAATAATAATAATAATAATAATAATAATAAAGTACATGAAAAGCAGTTGTTTGTTCCAATGAAGTGAGTATACTATTGATCGAACGTAGCGTATACTTGCGTACTTCCTAAATTTTAGGTGGCTATACGATACTTTCCAAGAATTTGAGGTGGGTATACGCCGTATACCCGCGTATACGCTCCATTACATCCCTGCGTGTGACCCTCCATTAGGTATCAGATTTTTTCATTTTTTGCCTTCTTCCGGTGTTTTTGGAGTATAACTGAACACAGCCTAACCTTGTCATTTCTTGATATATGTATAATACATAGGGGGTAAACAAGGTCTTTCCGGAAGGAGTGACTATCACTACGATAATTTACGATTCACAATTAGTCAGGATACCAATTTCCACAAATATCTAGCTGTAACGGTTCGCATACGTCCCTTGTAAGATCCAGAAAGAATTCCATCTTATCTTGTTATCTCCCTACTAAGACCGAAAAGGAGATTCCATCTTGTTCTATCCCTACTAACACAGACAAAAGATTACATCTTGTTTTGTTATCGCCCTACTAAAACCGACAAAAAAATCCATCTTGTCTTGTTATCTCCCTACTAAGACCGACAAAAGATTATATCTTTTGTCTTCCTACTAAGACCGTCAGAAGATTCCATCTTGTGTTTTATCTCTCTACAAAGACAAACAAACAAATCCAACTCGTTATCTTTCTGCAAAGACCGAAAAAAAATGCAACTTGTCTTGTTATCTCCCTACAGAAACCGATAAAACATTCCACCTTGTTATCTCCCTACAAAGACCGACAAAAGATTCCATCTTGTCTTACCTCCCTACAAACACCGACAAAAGATTCCATCTTGTCTTGTTATCTCCCAACAAACAGAGACAAAAGATTCCATCTTATCTTGCTGTCTTCCTGCAAACACCGATTCCATCATGTTTCTCCCTACAAGAACTAACAAAAGATTCCATCATGTTTCTCCGTAGAAAGATAGACAAAAGATTCCATCCTTTATCTCCTTACAAAGACTGACAAAAAATTCCATCCTGTATTTCTCTACTAATACCGACAAAAGATTCCATCCAGTATCTCCCTGCAAAGATCGACAACAAATTCTATCTTGTCTTGTATCTCTCTACTAAAACCGACACAAGATTCCATCTTGTCATATCTCTGTACAAAGACCGAGGAAAAATTCCATCTTGTCTTTTATCTCGCTACTAAGACTGACATACAGATTCCATCTTATCTTATATCTCTCTGCTCAGACAGACAAATAATTCCATCTTGTTTTGTATCTCTTTACAAAGACCGACGAAAGATTCCATCTTCTCTTATATCTCTCTTAAGATTGAAAGTATCAGAAATTTATTCGTACTTCTGTTTTAAGTATTCTTCTCGATAGGCCCAAAACGATTAGTTATGTCGTGAAGTGGTCTTTCGAGTCTTGTATGTCAGTTGGAAGTTTTGTGGTTCAACACTGGTTACAGTGGTACAATGTGGTAATAGATGCAGAGAAGTGACTCCATTTATATAGAGTTGGTACGTAAGAATAGGTTTCATCTTTGACTCTATTTCTCTATTGAAACCGGAAGTGGTATAAATACCGTATACTATGACTTTCTGTTTCTTTATTGATTACGATAGAGCAAGACTGTAAAATATAGTGAATATTTATTTTCTGGTGTTTATTCAGCGCTTCAAGTATAAATTTTATCTCTTCTATTGTAACTGGAAATTATAGAAATATAAGCTCCCTGGACAAAAAATTAGTCACCCCCGCACGAGAGCAAGGCTGCGTCGGCAAACAGGTACAGATGATGTATTGGTCGAATCACATGGCCAAACGTGCATACACTGCCTCGAGACATCAGATGGCATTTTTGTGGAGTGACAGAACCGATCGAAGCTATGTGTGTGCGGCAAGATGGGGAAGAGTGCGGACGTGGCGGAGTGGCATAAAAGGGGCAATCGTGTTTGGCCGTGCCCATGGTCACACAGTGATTGAAGTTGCCCGATTTGTTGGTGTTTCCCGGCGGACTGTTCAACGTGTCTACAAGCAGTGGTGTAAAACATGTGGCCATGAAACACAACGCCAGAACTGTGATCGGAAAAAGATCCCCACAGATCGAGCCCGAAGACGGGTGTCCAGCGTTGTGAATCGAAATCGCTTCCAAACCCGTCAGGAATTACTGCAGTTCGTGAATGCAGTCCCAGTCCAACCTGTCAGCGAGAGAACATTGCGACGGGAACTAAATATAATGAACATATGGAGTCGGGTACCTCGCAAAAGGCCACTGCTCACACATGCACATAAAGTTGCTCGTCTGCAGTGGGCCAATACTCTTCAAACATGGACAATAGCAGACTGGCCCCGTGTCATATGGTCTGACGAATCACGATTTTGCCTCTATTCGAATGATGCCCGGCATTGTGCCACATGAAGCATTTCACTCGCAGTGTGTGGAAGGTCAGGTGCAGGCTGGGGTGGGTCTGTCATGTTCTGGGGGTGTTTTTCGTACTATGGGGTGGGCCCAATCATTTAGGTGTCCACGAACATGAACCAGCACGTTTATTTTAACATCCAGGACGAGCAGGTGTTGCCCTTCAGTCACTTTCTTCGCGATGACTTTGCTATAGACACCCCCATTTTTCAAGACGACAACAGCAGGGTTCACAGAGCTGGACCCATATGTGACTGGTTTGAGGAACACTCAGGTAGCCTACCACACCTCGAATGGCTCGCAAAATGGCCAGACCTCAACCCAATTGAGCATCTGTGGAACCAGTTGGAACAGCGGTTGAAACGTCAACATCAGTATCCCCGACGTTTGGTGGAATTGCGTGATCTTATCCTCCGTGAGTGGGTTCAACTGGATGTGATGGCCTTGCAGACTCTTGTGGACTCCCTTCCCGACCGCATCCAGGCCAGGGGTGGCGCTACACGGTATTAACGTAAGTACCAAGGGGGGTGACTAAGTTTTTGTCCGGGGTGCTTACTTTTAGTTCCAGTTTTAGTATTGCTTTCCATGAAGTGAAAACTGTAACAAACTATTTTTTGTATGAATTCAGTATCCGTACAATACATTTCATCTCAGCTTTATTCTTCTACTGAAACCGGAAGTAGTAAGAAATGCTAGAACTTCCGGTTTCAGTATAGATTTTTATATAGTAATGATTGTGAGGGAAAGCAAGAAACTGTTTCTGATGCGTGTTCATCGTCAGATGAATATGTTCCATCTCTCAAATTATCCCTGTATTGTAAGTGTGTTATGAGAGCGCTGTAACGACACAGATACTGTCTTATTTTCACTAACGCTAACACACTGCACTTTATATTATCAGAAAAAAAAACTTTCTAAGTTCGTTTTATGTTAAGAAAATTAGTGTCCCATAGGAAAGTTCTCAAGAATGTCTGTCGGATAGACTCCGACGCTTGTACCATGTAAAGTTTTCTCTATCTATAGGGTAGAGCTAATGATGGTACACGGGAGTTTTGTACTTCCCCTTCAACTTTTGTTATAAAATTATAGTCTTGAATACAATATTATAAATGATACAAATTTCCTCTAATAACTTGGAGGTTTGTAGCTAAATTTTTAGAGGAGCCCAATGACCATTTGTCTTAGGGTGTGTTTGTTTGGGTGAATCTCAATGACCGTGTGTCTTAGAGATTGAAATTAAAATTTGTTGATTAGGTTTCTCTCAATGACCAGGCGTCTTAGAGAGTTGGTAGTTTAATCAACCGGGCGAGATTGTTGTCTTCTATGATGTGCTGTCCTCTTTTATACCAAAATGTTGCTGACAGCTTACCTCTGCGTCACTTGTCGGATGTTGGCGAGGTCTTCTTCATTGCTGTTGTCTGTAGTGTGTTCTGTTTACTTCAAGCACATGGTGTGGAAAGACATGGTTACATCAAGCGTGGTCTGAAGACCCGTATAACCTTAATATATATCCAGGATATGATCAAGGGAGGGGCTAAACCATAGTTTGCCGTTTTGTCCAGTGTAAAGCAGGATTGAAACCCATTTATCCAGTGTATACCTGAGCGTCAAGAAGGGGGGGGGGGGGACTATAGCCCCTATAGCCGCCCTTGGATCCGCCCCTGTAGTGTATATGGGGTGTTCCAATAAAATATATACATTGTTTAACATTTTTACATTTTATATTTAAATGTTACATTTTTCAACAGCTCGTAACTGTTAAAAATGGTATTACCAATAGGATTTCTAGCACCTTCCCACTACCATCACGGTATAGGAACCTATCTTGACGAACACCTACTGAAAACAGATGGATTGGACGAAGAGGCATGTCAAGCACAATGTTTATAGAGCAAGACCAGCTACATTCAATGAGTTGAAAGCAGCCATTGAAAACGAAATGTGCTGAAATACCAGTCACAACGATTAGGAACGTTTTGGATTCCATTTGTCAGCGTTATCACAGGATGTCTACTAAAATTCCAAAATGAAATTTCATGACTTTTTCGTGACCTTTTCTTTACCAAATCATAAAATTTCCTAATATTTTCAAGAGCGAATTTGGGTGCGAATTAGGTCGAATTTTCATCCATGCGATTAAAACATACTTTACTTGCGATTTGGTAGTGTCTAAAGCCGACCATAGACATTTTTGGTGGTGAACTTTGACGTTTTATAGAACAAAATTTTCCAATCTGCACTTACATTTGAACAGTTAAAAAAAGAAAAAAAAAAAAATCGTAACCCAAAAGCTAAATTTCGTGACTTTTTCGTGACTTTCGTGACCGATAGACACCCTGTATTAGTTGTGCCTGGATCACAATGGCCAACAATTTGAACACTTTTTATAAATGGCTGGTTTTTACAGTTGTTCACATTACACTTGAATTTTGAAACTTTTCCGTATCATAATAATTATTAGTGTTATAGTATACATTTTATTGGGACATACTCTATATGTCACTTTTTATCACGAATAATATAATAGAATTTTCAATTTTCTGATACGTGTTTTTCTTTCTTTGTTGTAGATTCATCTTCCAGCAGCGACGAGAGTTCGTCGTATAGCGACGGAAGTGAAAGCAATCTTATCGACCGAAGGACTAGTGGACCAAAGAATAAGGAACGGGTGCATATTATTTCAGGAAACGTGAATAGTATCATTGACTCATTGTCCACAGAAGCCGAGGCTCTTGTGACAACCACCTCGAAAAAGGACTAAGTTGTTAACTTCCTCCAATAAATATATATGTATACAAAGTATTCGTTATGTATTATATTTTTTTAAGAAAAAAGTATGTATTATGTTGTGAAATAATAAATGTATGTTTGTTTGTAATAGTTGTCTTAATTTATATTCATTTATTATAACCTTTTAATACAATTATGGTCACCCCTAAGAGGAGGCATTCCTGACAAGTGTCGGGAGGCCCAGACGCCCATGAAAATATTAACACTTCGTTGCACGTCACAGCAATTCAGTCCCGATTATTTTAAGGTTACTTTCTCCAAAAGGGGAAAATATTAAGTGGAAACCGCAACAACTGTACAAAAGAGGTGGCCATGGAATGCGGTCAAGCTAGAAAGAATTTTACGCCCAGATTCTATTAATACGTTAACACATGAGTCGACAATAGTTAAAGAATGAAAGCAAAGTTGAAATGTTCAATACGATTGAAAAATTGAAAATTCCAGAAGTAACAATTTATTATGGGTAATATTCGAATAATATTCAATCAAATGTACATGAAATACGATATAAATTTGAATTATAACGGTATGGTTAACGTACGTTTGATTAAACCAAGATATATATATATATATATATATATATATATATATATATATATATATATATATATATATATATACTTTACAACATTGACTGGGAGTTATGTTATCCCGCCAACTTAACAACTTTTGTACCCGAGTGTACAAACCAAGATTCTCATCAAAAATCAACTTTTTCAAATTTTGATTGAAAATGATAGATGATGCGATTTTAAGTCTAAAACTTACACAACAGTTTTAGCGGTTACAAAGTTCAAAAATCTTCAAATATTCAAACTAAAAAATTAGCTACTTGAGTATTTTTCTCTCTCAGTAACACACTTAAATACAAAATACTGTTCAACAACGATTATATATTGTATTTATTTCACACTATTTTTATTTTAAACTATAATGGAATCTAACGGAAAAGTAGACCAGTTATAATATTAGCATAAGAAAACGTAAGTGAATTGAAACTAATGCAAATTAATCGCGAAAACGAAACAAAAATAATAAATTATTATATAAACTAATCCTAAATGAACCAAGTTATAACAAGAAATCAACTCTAAAGCCAGCTTCAAACGATCAACACACGTGGTCAAAATGAACCTCAAAAGAAAAGTCGAAAATTTATCAAGGTGAATAAATTCGTTAATAAAACATTAATCAGGGATCAGATACGTTAAAATAAGGTGCTTTAATACTGAATAAAGAAACTACAAGCAGGCTGCTGATTTCCTTACCTTAGTCCTACACAAAATTGTTGTCCATGTCTCAATTCAGACCAGAGCAAGACTTTCTTCCCGACCAAAACCGTGTTAAGAGCCTTCACTACAGCGAAATTAGACTACCGCTAATTTTAGAATTTTTCTGTAATATCTTCAAAACAAATAAAAATATTCGAAAAGCAGAAACGTAGTGAACTAGACAATACGATTTAGCATGTGATACCTTCACCACATGCTGCTTTCCACCTATCTGCTTTGGGTATGCCGCTATTTACTGAACCCGAAAAAATTCCAAATTTTTCTACAGTTCCAAATCGAAAGCAGATAGATGAGGTGTGGTAACGGTATCACATGCAAAATCATGTTGTCTAGTTCACTACGTTTCTGGTTTTCGAATATGTTTATTTGTTTTAAAGATATTACAGAAAAACTTTAAAGTTAGCGGTAGTTTATTTCGCTGTAGTGAAGACTCTTAAGACTACAAATGCCTCACGGTCAGTGATTTATTTGTGGATTTTGTAGAAGGGGGGAATGTTTATGCAAAATTGTGTTCCGTATTACAGAACAACTTTAAAGTCGGGTTGGGACAACGTTATTTTTAAACCTACCTACTTTAAAATAATGCTACTAGTTTGATAGGCGGTCCCCAAGTTCATTTTTTCACCTTTTTAAAAAGTTTTGTGATAAATACGGGTAGCTACGTTAGATAAGATTTGGTTAGGTAGATTAGTTTACATGTGTTACCTTGCTACTTTTCGTCCTACTGCTGAAGACAAGGGTGCAGCATCCAATAAAAGCCCTATAGTTACATTGCAATCTGCACAACTTGTCATAACAAGTGTCACACTCCTACGTTAAACAGTTTTGTTATGACAAATAATTCTTTAGTGCGTTCTAATTTGGTCTTTGAAAACCAAATTCCTCGCCCGAACAATAAATACGATAAAAGGTAAGAGTTTACTTTGGGCAGAACAGTGATAGGTGCACATACACTTGAACCTGATTTTATTAAATAGAATGGGAAAGACGGTATTAAATATCATTCGTCATATCATGAATGAGTTTTTGCACTTGCTCCTTCTACTTAATAAAATTAGATTCAGGGGTGTGTGACCCTAGCATTGTTCTGCTGAAAGTAAACTTCTGGTCAACAAAACATACTGGTATTAAAACGAATCCAGAATTGAACAAAGACTGTAATCTGATCTCCGACGAATCATGAGCATGTATTAAACAATTACCAATATGATGCTACCTAGGAAAAAATACTTTACCTTTTCCTTCACTTTTACTCTCGAAATTGAAACAGCCATTGTAGCCTACAATATTTACAGTTTTTACAACAAAATCACAAGAAATGATTGACTGCCAATTTCACCTTGAGTTAAGCTAAAGCATGACTTACGGCGTGTTATCTAACACTGTCTTTAGAAATTAATATTTTCACAGCGTACCTCACTTTAGAATAGTGAAGCAATAGGAGGTTGGTTTACATGCAATATCGTCTTTTTCAGTTGGTTTGTCGGTAGCAACATGATATTCACTTTTTATCCAGCTGAAGGCATACTTTTCTCCATTGAAAGAGGTAATGTCTGGCCCATTAACGTTTATGGAAAGAAGAGATTCGAGGGTTTTTACAGATAAATGTTTTCTAGCATCAGTATGCTGTAAGTTTAAGTTGGAAAAGCCTCTCTTACACTCTGCAGAAGAAACTGAAAGCAATTCTATGAACAATTCTTCGGGAAGCAATTTTATAAACAAGACCAACATAGCTCGTGACAATAAATATACTGAAAAAAATAAAGAATCGCTACTAAAACATGAATCATTGCACTCCAAACCAGTTTATAACTTAAGAAAGGGGGAAAACATCTCCCAGGCTGGGAAGTCTGGATTAAACCTAGATAGACAGGGAAGTCAAAATTTAGAAGAGGGGAAATTCCCAGGCTTCCCTGGCTACAAATAAATCCCTGCTCACGGTTAATATATCGGGTCCAAAAATATAATCAACAAAACAAGGAGGA
This sequence comes from Thermobia domestica, assembly GCF_964235325.1. Lineage (NCBI taxonomy): Eukaryota > Metazoa > Arthropoda > Insecta > Zygentoma > Lepismatidae > Thermobia > Thermobia domestica. The sequence continues at coordinate 256,294,593 of NC_137464.1, forward strand.
ATTAAAGGATACTTGAATGAGCCAACTTGCGACTTAATTCGAAACCAAGTACACCTTTACAAATAAACTTTGGAATAAACTCGTTTTTTTTTTTTTTTTTTCCTTGTCTTTCCTGCTGTCCATTTTCCGATTCCGTTGGTATCTTTGCTCGAACTAACCAAAGAACCACCTACCACGTGGAATGAGCTGTGTTACTAAGTAACTTCCGGCTCAATTTTAAAGTCACCAAACCTAGAGGTTTTTTATTTTTCTCAGTCAAGGATTAATACAAGTCACAGTCGGATTATACAATTCAATCATATCATTCCCAAAGACAATTTAATAAACTTAATAAATAATAATAAACATTATTTTTAATAATTTTTGTTCTTTTCATTACATAATCATTCTTTTTGTTTCATTTTTACTCTCTCCATTTTTCTTTTTTCTTCGGCACAAAACGGGATAGTTCCATGAAATTTCTATAGCACCTCTAAGTCTGGTACAAACAGTATATTATTTAAGTTCATTAAATTATTTAGAAAACTGAAATTCAGGACAGGAACAAAATGGCCATAAGTTTTCTAGACATTAAATTAAGTGAAATTAGGTTTTGAAATATGCTGATTTAGCGACTTAGTAAACACCTTTCGATGACAACAATAAAGTGTAGTCCATCAGTAATACAGGAATTTGGCTACTTTTAAACTGTTACTCGACTATTTTCATAGCAATGAAATTGCCAACAATGGAAGCTCATGAATTCTACTGTAACATCCCAGTTGGATGTTCCAATCTGGAATATACATGGAGCATTTGGAATATTTCGCAAAAAAAAAAAAAAAAAAAAAATCCAACTGCTGAGAAAAAAGAAGTGAGTAATGTCAAGCATGGCGCATGAGAATATGCTCATGTAATAGATATTGATTACGCAGTTGATTTTATTTCTTCATATTAGCATTTTTAATTATTATTTGTCATTTCAATATTTTGTTTGTAGAGGAAAGGTAGTGTAGGATTTGTTGTAATAGTTTATTATTTCATACAGTTTGTAGTAAGGAAATTCGTTTCAAGGATGGTACTTTTTATTATTATTATTTTATTTGCTAGGGTTTTCGAAATGACTAAGAGGGAAGTAGGAAATGGATTGAATTTTTTTTGGAATGGATTGAATTTATTTTAATCTTCAAAATTTCTTGTTCGGCCATATTTAACATTTTACGTTCTTCGGAAACATATTTCTTTTCTAATCCAGGTATCCAATAATCAATTAGACTCTAGAAGGATAAAAGAAAAGGTGTAGATTTAATTGGTTTTCAATTACGTCATCATGAAAACAATTCTATGATTCGCTTTTAATTACCCATAGTTCTGTTGTAATAGGCTTCTAGACGCTTGTATGGCGGGATGCTGTATCATAGGAGGGACCCGTATTGAATGGTTCCTGGGAAACTTTCAAGAAAACAATGCAATCAGTGATTCAACCCTCAAGATAACTAAAATTATGCTTTCAAGATGTTAGGGGAATGTCTACATTTGAATGTAAACTGATTTGTCAGTGAGGGTTGTATAAAACAGTTCTGTCATCTGTTTGAACGTGGTGTTCGAGGTTCACGGCTTGGCGGATCCATGTTAATTAATATAGGAAAATTAGGCCCAAATTGGGCAAAGTGCGGAAAAATAGTATAACAAGCTGAAAATTGGTGGATGTGTTCTTTGGATACCCCTGATTAACATACTCAAAATCCCAAAAAATCCCACCTGGGCAACATGCCGCCATCTTGGAAAATGGCCGCCATTGAAAATTTTTTTACTTAGGTTCCTTTTGAAGGCCATAACATCGGACACAAGAGAGATATTGATGTGCGGTTTGCGCGAGGTTATCGCAGACACTCCAGACTATTCACCGGAAACAACATTTAAACCTTTAATTGGAAATCTATGTAAACAAAGTATATAAAAATTACAACTGCGAAACTTTTTCGATACATATTTTCAATACAACTCGATTTTCGCTCTTTTCCGTCCGTTTTATCAAAAAAAGTAATGAAGCAAATGTTGTAGAGCACACAAAAATACACAAGAATATATCCTAGTTTTGTTCAAAAACTCAAGTCTGAATTGTTTAATAGAGCGCGCAGTAAACACGGCACCATGTGTAGTGCAGTATTTTTTTTTCTCCGGTTGTTATGTGCCTTTTTCATTTATATGAAAAGCAATCAAAATATTTGCACTTGAAAGTACAAAACTATATCTTCGCAAATTATAAGTTCGTTAGTTTCTTACGTACGAGAAAACCAAGTATGTGAGTATATTTATTTTCCCAAATATGGAAAAGAAAATTTCATGTCGACTATATACGACTATACCCAGTAACATGTCGACTATATACTCCTGTTTAGAGTTTGCATCGGAGCAGTGCAAGAAACAAAATCAGTCATCATGTATCGTAACATTTGATCAGCCATTTTACGTTAAAGATATGGACATCGTTTTAGCAGCAAATGTTGACAGCCCACTCTCAAAAGTGATTGTACGTCTTGGAGGATTACATTTGTTAATGTCGTTCATGGGTGCCGTTGGAACAATTATGGAAGGCAGTGGCTTAGAAGAGCTTTGGCAGCAACTATTTGCGAAAAACTCTGTATGTTGACAGAACATTCTTACGCTAGAGCACTACGAGCTCACTTCTTAACTCAAAATGCTCTCTGCTTATTGCTTGTGACCAAAATCATTAACGATGAAGTGCTGTGTGAAGAACGACTGAAAGAAGTTAAAGAAGATTATGAACTTTTATTCCAGGGGAAGAAAAAAGTAGATGATGTTCTACGCACCGATGCAGTGAGAAAGCTTATTTCATCGATTAAAACAGCTTTAGAAGTAGAAGCTCTGAAAAGCAGGACAGGCAAACTATGGGTCCAGTACTTTGAGCAGGTAGAAATCATGCGTAATGTTGTTAGAGCAGAACGCACAGGGGATTGGGCACTGCACTTATTCAGCGTACAAAAAATCCTTCTTTATTTGCATGCCGGTGGCCATATTATTTATGCGAAATCTGCTCAAATGTATTTGCAGCAGATGACAAAGCTGAAATCATGTTTGTCATCTTCCGACTATGAAGAATTCGTGAAGAAGGGACTTTTCACTGTACGACGGAAATCGAAATTCTGGAGCGGAGTTTGGTCAGACTTGACCATTGAGCAGGTTTTGATGAAGAATATAAAGACGACCGGAGGCTTAACTCGTGGTCGTGATATATCCGACTCTGTTCTCGCACGCTGGATACATTCTATGCCGGCATCAATGAAGGTACTTGATGCTTTGGAAGATTTCGCAGGTGTAGCTATCGCAATATCACAACAGCATGTAGAACTTGGACAAGCTTGCCAAAAAAGGGACTTAAGGCACATAGAAATATTCGCAATGTGGTTACGAACGCATTCTCCTTTTGAGAAACCTCCCGATCTTCTAGTTTCTTTGCACAGTGGTGTTATAGCAGACGAAACAGTGAACTGTGATTCAGCTTACGAACAGGGAATTAAGACCTTAAAGAAGCTTAATGGGAAATCTTTTTCGGACATCAAGCTTCAACGGAAGGACAAGGTAGTCACTCTTGCAGCAATGACGAATGCCATGATTGTTCGGGGTGAATTGATTCCTGTGAATCCTAACCAGCTGTTCCATCGAATGGCATGCGTTGTTCGAAGTGAAGAGGAACTGGAAGGTTGTATGAACTACGAACTGGCATCGATGCCACCAGCACTCTTCGACGCAACTATGCTTAGGAAAGGCACAAAGTCAACTTTAAGAGGTGTTATGGAGAAAATATGCCCCCCATCTGAAACCTTTCCTGAAACTTCAAGCTTTGTTCTAGACGGAGGAGATTTACTGCATCGAGTTCACTGGCCAAGACCAGAGACTTTCAGTGATGTATATCAGAGCTATGTTTCATTCATCAAAGCAAATTATAAAGGACAGGTTACGATAGTTTTTGATGGTTATACGGAATGTACAACAAAAGCCACAGAGCGCATGCGACGAAGATCACAACTTTCGTCTTCAGAAGTGCTGGTAGAGCTGCAAACTGAAGCAAGTACTTTACAGCATCAATTTTTAGGAAATGAAGCGAACAAGGCAAGCTTCATAGCGCTTCTAGGATCACAATTAAAAGAAAATGGAATTACTGTGATCAACGCTTCGGGTGATGCTGACCGTCTCATAGTAGTTACTGCTATCGAACTGGGAAAAAGTGAGGAAAACCCTGTTATTGTGGGCACAGACACCGACTTGCTAGTACTTCTTACGGCATTTGCACCAACGAATAATAACATTCGGTTGCTTATACCGGGCTCGAAGTCGCACCCCCCAAAATTGTTCGAATCTACGAAATTGCAGCTGGCCCTGGGTGACATGTATAATCATATGCTTTTCCTTTACGCAATATCTGGCTGTGACACCACATCGGCACCTTTCAAAAGAGGAAAAATACTCGCTTTTAAGACACTGGAAGCATCTCCAAACCTTCGCAAGGAAGTGGACATTTTTAATAAGGAGAATGCAGCAGTTGATGAGATCGTGACGGCTGGTGAAGAATTTCTTGTCGCTATGTACGGTGGAAAAATTTCCGATGGGCTTAACAAAACTCGATATAAGTGCTACGTCAGGACTGTTGCTAAACAGAAAATAGGTGCAACATTCGATTTAGCAACCCTTCCTCCAACATCAGCAGCAGCGAAGCAACCTTGCTTAAGAGTGTATCATGAGGTTCAGGAATGGCGTGGTGTGTCCCTCCCTCCAGTCCAGGAAGAAAAACAGTAATGGTGAGTTAATACCTGTCCCTAGCACTCAACCTCCAGCTCGAGATATGCTGATGAACCTTGTAAGCTGCAATTGCCACGTAGGGTGTGAAAAATATTTTGGTTGTCGGAAAGATGGACTTCGATGCTCACCATTTTGCAGCAACTGTGCAATTGAGGGATGTACAAATCAAGAGGATACTGCAGATTCAATGATCTATGAAGAACATGAAGACCTGACCGATAACGAAATGCCGAACCTGATATCAACCGCAAGCAAACGACGTGGATGCTCTAAATCCGTAGGTGCCTTCAAAAGAAAATGCTCGAAGTAAAATATATGGAAGTATTGCCCATCTGGAAGTTGTTTTGTTACATTCTTGTGCAGCAACTAAGGCTAAGCAAGTGACACTGCGTTTACTGCGCGCTCTATTAAATCATTCAGACTTGAGTTTTTGGACAAAACTAGGATATATTCTTGTGTAATTTTGTGTGCTCTACAACATTTGCTTCATTACTTTTTTTGATAAAACGGACGGAAAAGAGCGAAAATCGAGTTGTATTGAAAATATGTATCGAAAAAGTTTCGCAGTTGTAATTTTTATATACTTTGTTTACATAGATTTCCAATTAAAGGTTCAAATGTTGTTTTCGGTGAATAGTCTGGAGTGTCTGCGATAACCTCGCGCAAACCGCACATCAATATCTCTCTTGTGTCCGATGTTATGGCCTTCAAAAGGAACCTAAGTAAAAAAATTTTCAATGGCGGCCATTTTCCAAGATGGCGGCATGTTGCCCAGGTGGGATTTTTTGGGATTTTAAGTATGTTAATCAGGGGTATCCAAAGAACACATCCACCAATTTTCAGCTTGTTATACTATTTTTCCGCACTTCGAACTAATTTTCCTATACTAAATGTGGACAGTTTTATTTGAAGTACGGTACATGAAACTATTTGGATAAACCTGTTTTGGAAGTTGAATAATGTAACGTTACTGTGTATATTATTATTATTATTTGGAGTTTATAATAAATAATTCAGTGGAAGAAACTTTTCATTTCACAAGCAGAACTGTATTCGTATTGCTAGGTAGAGATTTGCTGGTGTTTTAATATATTTTCATTAGGAAGCGGAAGCTAGTGCAAGGGTTATTTCAAATATAAGTAAACCTCATATTTGCGTTGTATGAGAATGGAAACCGTGCTTGGAAAACAGTTTGTGGAATCTTCTTCATGTTAGACAACTTTTGGCTTCAAAAGCAATATTTTATTAAATAATTAATTTTATTTTCGAGCTTACTTTTTTTTTTTTTTTTTTTTTTTCCTTGTGAGCGCTTGCTTAATCTGGAAAGTTGAAGTACTCGCGTTTTGTATCCATGCCTGGCAATTGATTGGGTTCTCAAATCACAGTCAAAGGTCGGAGGTATGCATACGAGCCGTGAGAGTCAACGACCAAGATTGAGTCAAGGCTTTGTCCCGAGTTCGAATCCAGGCTTGTATTTGAGTCTTCCATTCCATATTGCACTGAAGTAGCATACACACGAAGGGCTTGTTCTCTGAACGGGTGTAGGCCTAACCTAGTACGGAGGACTGACCCCTTCGGGTAACTGCTCGTCCATGGTAATGTGGAAAGGTGACATCATCATCCTTATTATCATCAAGTTGCGCAATACAGTAAACAAGTAGTAGTAGTAGTAACAAAAGTCAGAGCATAGACAGCCCATAGAGAGTAGTTAGTAATTCACTCGTTTACAATACCGTTTACCATATAGTCAGGAAACGAGGGAAAGAAGTAGCATTGCCAGATCTACGGACGGCGCCCAAAATCCTCGGTTTCTAAATGCGTTCTACGGGTCTACGGGCCAACCAACTAAATGTACGTGCATAAATATCAAATTAATATAATTAATTTATCTATGCAATTGATGTCATAATACGAGGGAACTTCAATTTATAAGCGGAGTCTCTTTTTCTACATGTTGTTGCAATGAGCAGCTTGGCGTGCGTGTCCGATCTTGCAGGGGTGCCCACAAGGGGGGGCTATGACGCAAACTGCGTCATTGAAATATTTGGGGGGTTAAAAATCTATATAAATATGTTTGACGGGCGAGGGGGTAAAATTAATCGAAAAGTTTTTTTTTCATGGAAGAATACCTATGGATAGACAATTGCGGGGGGGTGCGTCATGGACATAAGGGGGGGTGGGCACCACTGGATCTTGTGATAGGGCAGTCCTGACACTTTTCTGCTACAAAGGGCAGTTGAGGAGGTGGTCTCAGAGAGCGGCGATTGATGATAGCAACAAGCTTGGCAGTGTGGAGCTGGCGGCCCCAGTGGAGCAGCGCTGTATCATCAAGTTCCTCCTGAGTCGCAAGTGTACGAGTGGTGTTGAAAATTCAAAGCAGGAAGAGAATCCGTTCTCAACGTGGCCCGTATTCCACGCCAAGCTACTGTAGTCATCGAAACCAAAAAGCAGCTTATTCTGTGTAATAGACGCATCAGTGTGACAAATTTGAGTGCAAAAACAAACATCAGTATGGAAAGTGTGGAAATGACCATCCACAAACACCTGCAAATCCGGAAAATCACAGCCATATAGGTCCCAAAATTGCTCAAGTTCGACCAGAAGCAGTGTAAGGAAAATGTCTCCTTTCAGCATCTACAGCGATTTCATAAAGAAGGCGAGAGCTTCCTTGCAAAGATAATCACCTGCGATGAGAACTGAGTGCATCATTACACTCCAGAGTCAAAGCGCTCCAGTATGGAGTGGAAGCATCTAGACTCTCCACCGCCGAAAAAAATTACGACACAAATATCCGCTGGCAAAGTGATGCTGATGGTATTCTAGGACAAAGACGGGGTGATATGCACTAATTTCTTGGCACGCGGGGTTACAATCAATGTGGCGTACTACAAAATCTCCACCGAACCAAAGTCAAAGGCTTTGAGAAGAAAACGGCCACAAACTGTGAAGAATGGCATCATCATCCTGCATGACAACGCGCGTCCTCATACAGCCACAGATATCACCACACTTGATTGGGAGATCCTACACTATCTCCTGTATAGCCCCGATCTACTGGCTTGCAACTTTCATCTTTTTGGTCTCCTCAAGGAGCACTTGGGTGAACAAAAATTCCACACCGACGACGAAGCCAAAATGTGTGTGTGGTGAAATGACTGAATGATCGTCCCAAAGAATTCTGTGCCTCGGGGATACGGGTACTCCTACACCGTTAGTACAAGTGTATGCGTGTAGATGGGGAGTTCTTTGAAAAAGAACAGATTCGCATATTGTCTTCAGTACGTAACAGAAAGAAAAGAAGAAATTCCGGCTATAACTTGAACGTCCCTCGTATATGTCGTATTTTACAGTTATTTACAAGGATTAAATTGTCATTGTAACAAAAGGGCTAGGTTTAAATTATTTTCATTGTTACACCTGTATAATAGTGCGCCACCAACATTGTTTTCATTCTATTGTTTAAAGATGTGGAGATGAAAGTTAACATAAGTTTCGATAGAAATGAACTGTAGAACGAGGCTTCTGTTTCGAAATCTATAATACTGGAGAAGAATTATTATTATTATTGTAAATTATGAAGTGAATTTTTGGAGAAAACAGGTGGATCAACTTGTTCAAAATAATACAGTATATTGTCGCTATACTAGTCAGTAATGCTTGGGGGTTCTCCCGTTTCCTTCCGAATTCTTCATCCCACTATTTCATTCATTCTCATCATAACTGTCTTGTTTAGCCTACACGACATAACTGTGGGACATGAAACTGGAAGTAATACATATGTCGAACAAGTGTTTAGTGAAATTAAAGCGTTCATGGTCAAATGATACGAACAGAATGTCAACAGAACCTGGAACAGCCGAAATTTGTGTTCAGATGAGCTTCAGAATGACTTATCAAGATTTCTGGAAAATAGGACTCTGACGCAACATGAGCTTAAAAATATATATATATATTTGAACAATTAGGTAAGCGTCTTTAATATTTTGTGTTATTTTCATTTAGTTTGGCTAGTTTAGTTATGTTCATTTATTTTCATTTCGTTTAAACTATAGTTTGGCTCCTAATAATAGTACTGGTAGTTAATATTAGTACCTAGTGTCAGTTACCCGCTTCGTTACATGTATATATATATATCTTCCCCAAGTTGCCAGGCTGAATTTGGATTAAACAGCATCGGAAGTATCATTGTTCATTTTAGCGACACCAAAAGAGAAACTGGTTGGACGATATCAAAACAGAGAAATCGTACGTGAAGACGAAGAGGTTAGCGGAAGACCTTATGATAATGATGATGATGGTGAGGTATTGGATAATTGGATTGTATATGGATATTGGATTGGATTTGTTTGCCATGCTTCCTTGGACTTCGAATTAAAAAAACAGCTCGCTGTAATGTTTGCTAATACTACGTTGTGCCAATATAGCAAAGTAACGTCACTAACAGTAGAAGGATGAGGGATTTAAGTTGTTCAGTTTCAGTGACCATATTGTCTCTCTAGACAAGTGAGACCATAGGAATGACCTAGAAGCGTTTGCACTTGGTTAACACATGGGTCAACAGATTTATAACAACTATTCTTCTATATTAAGCGTATCCATACTTAAAAATTAGAAAATTACACGAATGTGCATTTTCCTTGTTCATGTTTAATATTAATGATGCAATAACAATAAATATAATAAAACATCTTTATTATGTCTGAAACATCGTCGCTGTTTAAAATCCTTTACATATTTTGCACGGGTAAACAAAATGATTTGTAGGCTACATTTTCAAAAATAACTTTTCAAAGCTTTACCAAGTTCATCCAATGCGAAAAGTGTTCAGAATGGTATCATGTAGACAGTACAAATAATATTGCAGAACAGGTTTACAAAGTAAATAGTATAGGAGCTCAGACAGTCATTTTGTATGTGAAAATCTGTGACTTGGTGACTTGACTCAAGTGGTTTTCTCACTAACAACAGCTATGTAACAGAAGGATCCATATCGTGGAACAGGTTGAGACGCAAGGAATTTCCCAGCATCAGGAGAGACTTTAAAGATCAGAGGAAGGTTGGGGTCTCCTCCTTTTGGTGGCACAACCTTCTTAGCTTCATGAGCTTTCAATGCATCCATCTGAAATAATAATAGTACATTAGTCGGTTGAGAAAAAGTGCACAAGAGGTTTTATCTAGTTATTTAATTCACATTTGATGACTTAAGTAACACTACACTACTTCCCATCAACTGCAACAATAAGTCTAACCACTTAATAAATACCCATTTCTCTCTTGGAAATCACTTTATTTTATATACAGAGCTATTTAGAAAATGATGTAATAAAGTAAAGCGTATTTATTTTGTGCAGAAACCGTAAAAAAAAAAAAAAAAAAAAAAAATTGATTGGAAAGAAAAAAGGGAAGGTTTTTATGGACGTTACAAGTGTTGGATATGAGAATCCTGGGTAACACCAGTGGCAGCCGGTGGGTTCTGGTTTCGGGTGTTGCAGTACGAACGATCGGAGAGAATATATAAACTGCACTCATTGACTAATCATCATAACTTTAGATGCAAATGCTATGTGACATGAAATTAAATAAAATTCTGTTTTTTTAAAAAATAAACAAAAATAATGTAGAACATTTTATCCGAATAGTCACCTTAATTAGTTAAGTCCATTCTTCTCGCTTTGATTGGAGTAAATTTGCCTAATTCATACGTTTTACGTTATTATTTATTGAAAAATTGTATTTATTCATATGTACAGTGTACATCATTTTATGTTCCCTACGATTAAGTTGGACATTACAAAAATTATCTTAAAATGCTTACAATATTTTTATTCGCGGAGTTCCTTGTTTCTGTAATAAATTTTTAAAACGTAAGAACATAAATATTTATAAAATACTGGCTTGTATTAGGAGGTCAGAAAATATAAATAAGAGCTGATGAATAAAAGTGTATCGACAGTATCGAGATTAACCCCTTATTATGAATTATTTTTTACCCTTGCTGTACTATTCATAACAACGTATTATCAGCTACCGAGAGTGAAGGGTTAAGTTAATGCTGGCTTTGTGTGTAGCAAGAGTGGCGGCAGCTTGACCTACCACGACTTATAGGTGTGTATAATACATCAGAGTAGAATACGCAATTAGTTCGCCCTCGTCCAATCTTCCTACCGTTACCTACTACTTCCCTGGGAGGGAGAAGGGTATCTGATACCATTAAAAAATTTTCGATCTCTACATAAACAACATGCATTTATTGTTACTACAGTATTATTATTTATGCGGTTGTCAGTAGGGACATGGCTTGTCCATAGGTTTATAATCAAAAGTAGTTTCGAAGGAGGGATACGGCAAAAATCCCTTTTGATTGCCAAAACGAGTGATGGGACTGAGTGGTTGCTTACAGTGTGCCCAGCGTACTATAAATGTCAAATGCAGGTCTAATGCCTTTCAGAATAACTTGAGGCTCCACTGAAAATCGAACTTCACATGTATACTACAGTAAATAAGAATTATTAACTAAATTCTATGAATTCTACCAATTTACACTTCTACACTAATTTAGTTTACAATACACACACACACACACACACACACACACACACAAAAACAAGGTGGTAGTTAGAGATAGTAGTGCTAGTTTAAAGTTTTCAAATCTTTATTATAGAACTGACACCATATTTCTAAAACTTACGTAAGCCTCCGTTAGTGGTGGCAGAAGTGGGTTTGTAGGTGGATTTTGAGTGAATGGAGGCCCCAATTTGTGCTTCTGTGCATGCGATACCAGAAGGCGCATGTATTCATTTCGTCGCGTGTAAAACTCAACTTCTTGTGGGATTGACACCAGTTTCAGCATCCATTTCTGAGCCTGTTCCCTCTCTGAAGCAAAAACATGATGATAATAACTATTAACGTTACTGTGGAAGATTTATTTCTTTTTAGAAAAAAAAGGTATTAGAATGTCATGATTACTTCTTACGTATTTTTTATAACAGAAAGGGATCGCAAAATTAACTGTTTCTGTTCACACTGAAAATAAGTTTTGAATTTGTCATTCAAGTAAATTAAAATTTTTACTCAACGTTACAAATCAAGCTTCTTCGGTTTTTTTTTTTTTTTTTTTTTTTAACACGGATAAAAAGAAAGACCAAATTAGCGTCTGTTAACGAGTATTCCGCACTATCCATGTCTACTGTAGACATTTTTCGGTTCCAGGAAAATGCAGTACAATCTTTACATTCGTCAGCACCGGAACTTTGATGGTACGACAATAACAAATCATCTATTTTATTTTATTTCAATTGCTTTAATTTAACCCCTTACCGCATTGCCGTGCCATATATGACACATACCCCTTTTTTCACTTTAGCTTTTTTGTGATTTATCAAAGGCATCAAATGATTGTTTTGTCTGCTGTGTGAGATATTGACGTGTATGAATAAGAGATTTTGGAGTCATCTGGCATGTTCTTTGTGAGTTGTAAGTGTGTCATATATGGCACTTACTTATTTCTCGTCGAAATTAAGTGAAAAATCTAAAATTCAAGTTGTAATTCATTTTTCAAGTTCCCATATGAGGATTTCCAATACTGGTTATTTTTTTTTTCGCTAAAAGAAAAAAATCATGCAGAAAGGGATTAACATACCTGTGACGAATAGTAAAGTAATCTATTTAAGACATTTTTTAATATTACAAAATAAAATAATGTGGGATTGCATGTTCTTAAATTCAATTTATTTGCGGAAAAAGATAGTCCCATCTCGGAATTTACATTTAACGGAAGAAACAAAGCACAATTCTGGGACACTTTGGATGAAGATAAATCCACTGGAAATCAACAAGCATTTATTTGCAGCACGAAGACGTCTTGTTTTCTATCATAGCTAGGTAGGGTGTTTCATCAAATGAAAGAGAAATTCAAACAGTTTTGTACGTACGCATGCACATCTACTGTTTCCTCTATCTGCCGTTAGAAAGCGCTAGTAGCAAAGATGGCGATTAGTGACCATAAATGCGTTTTTGCATTTTGCAAAGAATGAATCTGTAGCTATAGTGCAATCATCTGTGTGGAGAATTTTTAAGGAGAAGCTTACAACTACGTCCTTATCGCTTGCAGTTGCTACAAGCTCTAAAACCTACAGACTACGGTTTACATGTTTGATGAAATGTTGCTGCATGATGATAAAGATTTTCTGCATTGTGTTATCTTCAGTGATGAATCGATATTTCACCTAAGCGACGATGTGTACACTCATAGTGTTCGCATCTGGGGATTAGTAAATCTCCACGAGATGGCACAGTTACAACTAGGCTCGCCTAGATTGAATGTGTTTCGTGCCATATCCCGACGGAAAGTTTATAGGCCTTTCTCACCTATCGACTCGATGTGTGCCGTGTGACGAATGGTACTCACATTAAACACTTGTAGCAAAAACTGTTTGAGTTTCTTTCATTTGATATATTATTTATAATTGTACGTTAAATGTAATAAATGATACAAAGGCTTAAAACTTCGAAATTCATTTTGAAACACCCTGTATAAACTACAAGAAAATACTGAAATCATGAAAATCGTAATACAAATAGTTATTAAAATACCTAACTGTGTTAGGGTATAAATATGTCAATAATAATAACAATATCTCTGTTGTTTAAACGTCATCTCAAACGTATTTCATTTAATTCGTTTTTATATGAAACAACAAAATATTTGAATATTGTTCCTAAAACATATTTATGTTTATTTTTAATTTACTAATTAGCTGTAAAGCCTTGTACATATTATAAAACTGAGCAGAAAAATATATTTTCTAACCTTTTTTAGTCAAACCACCTTGATAAGTGTGGAAGCTAAATAAATCCAGGTTAAACATCTCATTTAAGTCATCAATACGACCTAAATTTGGATTCAATTCAGGCGAATTCATCGTGCAAGCTTGGTTTCCCTTCAACTACAAGAAAACTCTGAAATGAGAAAACGAGACAGTTAATATATATATATATATAAGAATAAGACGGAAAATCTAAAAGAATTGTATGTACTTGAGTGGTATGTTTATAGGTTAGTTTTCAATGCTGAATTTATTAATTATCCTTTCTATGATTCATATTTGTATAACTCCATAAATAAATATCTGTGAAGTTAGGTTGGAAGGGTAACTATCTAATTTTTTATTCGGATGAACAAAGCAGATATAACACTGAAGACATGATTCGGAAAACTGACTGAAAGAGAAGGTAAATGTAATAAAATTTATATACAAAGTGTTTCAAAACAACACCGACAACGTTTGGGAGATGATTCTTGACACCAAGATAAGACAAAAAGTATAGACCTACCTGGGTGCAGAAATCCGTTATTTCGGAGTTATAGACTGCCGAAAGCATGAAAAAAAAAATGAACTTTAAAGGTCCATAGCTCCAAAACTATGGAACCTTCCGTTGTTGGGTCTAAACTTCATTTAGGAACTATTATGTGCCCTATCCAAATATCCATGTTTCAGAATCCTGCGGTACATCCGCAACAATTTTTATAGAGGGGGTTGGTGAGTATTTCAAATTATATGCCCATAACCAAATTCCCTCTATTAAAATTGTTGCGTGAGTACTGCAGGATTCTGAAACATGTAGGCCTACTCTTATATAGGGCACATATTAATTCCTAAGTGAAGTCTTGACCCGACTATGGAAGGTCCCATGGTTTTGGAGCTATGGATCTTTAAAGTTCTTTCTTTTCCCCATGTTTTCGGCAGAATATAACTCGCAAGGAAGCATTTGTGCACCCAGGTTGGTCTATACTTATCTCTTCTTATCTTGGTGTCAGGAATCACCTACCAAATGTTGTGGGTGTTATTTTAAAACACCCTGCAGATGGCAAGGTTAGTCTTAACCATTGCAAATTGACAGTTACTTTCTTTTAGTTTACGATTATGTAAAGAGGCTAAGGAAGGCGCAGATGATGAGATGGATGATAATGTTGAAATTACGAAAATTAGGAGAAACGGGAAAACCGCGAGAAAACAAACCCACATGGTGTTTGGCCATAATACTTACTTTTTGGTATGCTAACTACATACTGGGGTCTGGCAAAATCTAGGATACTCAGGTCCGGATTTAGAAAGGGGCTTCAACCCCGAGTCTCCACTAAGGGTTTGGGCCCGATTCCGAAATTTATCATTTTGTCCTTTGCTTCACCAAAATTTCCCGTTCTTCGGTTTACTAGTACCATTTTCAATGAAAAATTATGTCCACTAAATAATCTCATGCGTTCAAGTTGCACCCTAAAACCTGTCTGTGGGAACCCTTGCTAACGCTTTCAAAACATCATTACGTGACTGATATTTTTCTTTAAATAATATTGGTGTGATTTGAAAAGACACACTGACATTTTTTTGAGGCAAGTTGATTCTTTCTTCGGGGCACGAGCGAGTTCGAGCGAGTTTTCATTGAAACTCGACTCGATTCGAAACAGACATCTTTGAGCTCCACTCGCGAACTCGGCTCGAAAAATTTTATCAAACTCGACTCGAGTTTCGAGTTGAGCCAAATCGAGCCAAATGCTGTGTGTATTTTCAAGTACTTTCTTCAAGTATCCTACATAGACAATATAATTATTATCAATGATACTACTACTACTACTATAACATTATTATTATTATTATTATTATTATTATTATTATTATTATTAAACAACGCCGTGTATAAACATGAAATATAAGTGGTTTGTATCTGAATACTAAAAACTAGTTGACTGATGACCTCGGTAGTCGTGAAATCTAGGAGGCAAGGACATCATTCACGAGGTTCTGGGTTTGAATTCCGGAGGGGCAAGTATCCGAGCTCGAACCAAAAATCGTTAAAAGTTAGAGGGCGCCAGCCACACATATTCAAAACTGCTTGGTCCGGTTTTAGGATTGTCAACGGCTCGTGCGACTAGGCTCACAACTCATACCCTATCGAACCGAGCCAACAGCTCACCCCAAACGAGCCGGCTCGAGACGATGGTTCACCTGAGCCGAGTCGGTGCTTCATCTCAACCAAGCCGGCTCGAGCTGTTCGTTCAGTTGAACCGAGCTAAGCTGGTTAACATCCCTTCACGGGTTGAGCTTCTGCTTCGGCTCAAAACTTGCACCGTGCAGGTCTCAGCCTTGGTGGTGAGAACTACAGTATATACTTATGTTAATGCTCACGACATTTGAGACTGTCTCGTTATAGACGAGGCGAGATGCGAGCAGTGTCTCACCTCGTGAGCAACACTAAAAATATTCCACATTACTGCTTACATTTCTCATAGCTTTCGCTTTCCAGTCTAATCAGGCCATGATTTCAAAACGAGTTAAAACGAGCTAAACGAGCGAGCCATTTTTCAAACTCGACTCGAATCGAAACTCGACCTCAAAATAGTGACTCGGCTCGGAACTCGACTCGAGAAAATTACCTTTGACTCGACTCGAATTCGCTTCGAGTTTCGAGTCGAGTTTTAGCTCGACTCGTGCCTATCCCTAAATAGTAACATTTGAAAATCTTGTTTTAACTATATAAGGAGTCATACTTGGACATTTTTGTATCTGTCTCCCTCTGTCTTTAATATAAGCTATTTTTTTTATCAACTGGTAAATTTCGACTATTTATTATTAAAAAACTTGGACATATCATTCTTAACGCAAATATATTATGGCCAGTGGACACATACGCAAGAATTTATTTTGGGATGGGTCCAAATTCAATATGAAGATAAATATTAAATTTTGTAAAAAAAAAAAAAATGAAATTAAGACTAAATTTACAGAAACATCTTTTCGGAATTTATTTTCTGACTCCAACCTTCATAGCCTCAAGTAAAAGGCTTAAATTACACTTATAGTAAGCACATGATTATTGCGAAGACAGTATTTAAGCCTATGCATTCGATGCTGTATATAGGGTCTATATCAAAATACAGTATAATACGTAGACTGTCGAGAAATGCTGTTGTACTGTAAACATTTTATCCTATATAAGCTGCGGTAAACACGTTCAGTTTCAAAATACGTCACTGGACAAGTGGTTTTATTTTTCTTTTATTATTATTATTATTATTATTTTGAAATATTTTATGGTCTCAAGTGAAAATGCCATAAAATCCGCATTCCTAGCACCCACCCACTGCATACATCCCTAATGGCCAGGGCTACACGAGACAACATGAGTGAATTTTCGAGACGAGATTCAAGGCGAGACGAAACTCTTCCAATACAGAAATATAGACATTTTGCAAGATGATATATAATTTTTATGACATATTTTCGAGGCGAAACATGCACATCTCTAAGCGTAGCTTAACTTATGAAACAAAATTTATTATCATTAAATTTCCAAAATATACCACGCATAAGATTGGTAGTCTTATAGAACGTTGTCTATTGACAAGTATCAAAGCAAAAACGATAACAGATCTGGAGAAGCGGTTTTCCGCAATCGATTCAGCGTCCCAAGAATAAGTTCTATCTCTTCCGCTAACCCTTTACTCGAACCGGAAGTGGTTTAAATTAAGTGTTTATGGTTTCAACGTTTATGGCCATATAACGAAAACGGTAATAGACAGCGATAAGAGGTTTTAGTAATTGATTCAGCATCTCAAGAGAACATGTTATCACCTACAACATTCTATCGAAACCTGAAGTGGTTGAAATTTGATACTTCTTTGGTTTTAGTATTGATTTCCATACAACAAAAACTTTAAAAGATTTCGAGAAGCGGTGGTAGGAGTGCACTTTGAGCAGAACAAGTGACTTTGTCACAGGATGTGTGGCATTGGAGAAGTATAATCACTGTTATTTGTACGTAATAGGTTAGGTTAGGTTACGAACCTGTTTTATATGAGGAACCGGTTCAGGTGAATCTGTTCCTATGAATGTTCTGCTGAGAGTGCACGTTTGTCGATGCGGCTTCCTGAAAATTAATTAATTAATTGGGGTCTAAAGGTTGCATCTCCTCCCTTAACACTCTATTTAAACCACAATTGGTAGAGGTAAATGTTTAGCAGAAGGGATTCAGAAGTACGTAAAAATGCGAAATTTACGGGAGAAATAGAAGATGCAAGCACTTAGACCTAACATAACCTAACCTAAACTAACTTAAACTAACCTGAACTAATCTAAACTAGCCTAATATTAATAGAAATAAGTGAAGATTATTTTTTCGAAAATTATGTCGGACCCCTACGCTAATATAATCTAACATATAGTAACCTACCCAACCGAAACTAACCTGAACTAACCTAATGTGAACATAAACTACCGAAATTATAACATCTTTTAGAAATAAATAGCTAGACCCCTTCTGCTAAACATTGTCCTTGGTAGAAATTAACCATTTTCGATTTGAACGCTATACTTTTTTTTTCATTATATTGTTGCAATATTAATCTCAATGATAGGACTAAATGATTTAGCAATAGTAAATAGTAGCACATAATTGCAGCCATTAAGCTACACAATATCATTCTGACTTATTATTGTTCTTAGGAATTCATTTATTTTATTAATAATGAATACTTACATATATGTTACTCAATAAATTTCTTTAATTTTTTTATAGGAGTAATCAATTCTTTTAGGATTTAATTGATTTTTAAAGTATATGCAAAACTATCGGTAACTGATCCTATAAAAGAACGTTGATGTTACCAAATTTCTTTCTGCTTCTTCTTCTAAAAACATCAGAAGAAAAAGGTGTTGGTATTGGCCCACTTCACCTAATATTTATGATTCTTATATATATTAAGGTTCACGAATTTTTCACATTCAGAACTATGAGCCCTTTTTTTCTGTCATTCATTTTACTATATTATATTAGTGTCCTTAATGTTAATAATTATCATAAAAATCTTGGTTAGTAACTAGATGTGTAGTAATATTCTTACTTTTGTAACAACCTTTTTCAGGAATGATGAAAAATCTCGAAACAAATCAAAATCTTGGATTAAAAGAAAAAAATCAACGTATTTTAAAGTTTCAGTAGCTTGGCTAATTTAACCTCATTCTGTGTACCAAGCCAAAATAATAAAAAAATTTCAGTATAAGAATATCAAGCCAAATAGTGGAAGATAAACGCATACTAGTTTCTAGTTTACATGCGCAACGGAAATTTAACATTTATCACAGGTTCTTGCTATAGTGGTAGACCCACAATGAGGTTTTAATTGGTGTGCCATCTAGCACATGTTCGACACGAGCTTACGATGTACATTGTTATTATCAAATAATCTAGATATTTAATATGAATTTCTGGAATGGAATCATAGATTCAAAATGGAAGTTATTATTTATTGATTCACAAAAAAAAAAAATCGAATTTCAATTTAGAAAGGTTGATATAAAATTACTGGTTTCGGAATACATTCGATTTCAAATATCTTGACTTTGGACTGTTTCAATTTTCACGTTTTATCACTACATAGATTTCAATATACATGTTGTTATTATAACAAGATTTTTATATTCATAGCTTTCCAGTACAAGGAAGAAAAGATAAACATATAAATGATACATTATTAATAGCTTCTTTTGGCAGGTCAAACAGATCAAAATATTTTACTACCTTTTAACGAAACAATACTCATCAAAATGCGATGTTTGGCTACCACTATTTCATATTATTATACATTGATCCATTTATCCTTCATTTAAAACTCAGGAAAGTACAGGGAAGAGATTAAAAGTAAAATGATAACGGAAAATGTTCCGTGCACGTCCATCAAATATTGCATATGTGCCCGTACTTATATACTACATTAATATTCCACTTTGGGAATTGTTTCATAATTCATCTGTTCTGTATTATAAAATTTGGCTTACATGTCATGGGCCACATTTTACAACATAAAAAAACTACATTGATTATCCCTACTAATGAGCATGCAATATATACAAATGAATATGAAACAAAAAATACAATGTTTAGTACTTTCCTGATTATACTATAAGCATACTATTTAATTATATGGATCAATACATCGCACTACTCAAAAGAAAACGACAAGTTGACCATACCTGAGCTAGCCTAAGCTTTCAAGTTACATCATTTAATCAAGTCGGTAAAATTTTGTACTGGAAACTAATTCTATAGTCGTACCGATGCATACTAGAAATTTTGATAATAATATTAGCAGATCATCGGTAATATCACGA
Organism: Thermobia domestica; assembly: GCF_964235325.1. Classification (NCBI taxonomy): domain Eukaryota; kingdom Metazoa; phylum Arthropoda; class Insecta; order Zygentoma; family Lepismatidae; genus Thermobia; species Thermobia domestica. Next base: position 256,314,557 of record NC_137464.1, read on the forward strand.
TGAGGCTGTTAGATGCGTAACGCAATACGAAACACTATTCGCACATAGCTGTCATGTTACTAACACGTACGAATGAAATTTTCCAGCAATTAACGTCTTTCAATATTTCAAAGTTTAAAACGCAAATGGTACCATGTATTAGGGTGAATTCAGTTCGGAATAATTCCCATGAAAGAAAAGGTAAACTTTAACGTTACCTGCTATAAGTTGTGGGGCGAGTCCAGACTATTCTGGATCCTACCTCTCCATTAAGTTGCAGGGGCCGGTCCCAAAATGTCTCGGCCAGAAACAACAGATGTACCATATCCTTCTATTTTCTTCACAACGAAGAGATAATGGTAATGGTGACGCTTAGGTTCACAATAGGTTCTTCATAATTTAGGTAAGACCTCCAAAATTTCTTTTGTCTAATGCATCACAGGTTATTTCGAATTAAAAATTTTATACACTTTGGTCCTAGAATAGCAATTTAGGCTTTTAAATTTCGAATTTTTCCTGGAGGTCCTATAGCGTCACATATTTCACGTTAATACATTATAGTGGAGCGTCATGCATTTCCTGGCCACTACAAACCCAGCTACTCCACAATATCTCATATTACAAAACATAAACTTTATCATAATTACCATCTTAAATTTTGAAAATCTAATGGATTATCAACAAATATGATATATTAAGTTAAACTAACAATTCTTCAAGCTAAGAACCAAAATATTTGTACACATCACTTACTTGTTCCTTTCCGTCCCGGTCGAATAAACCAATAGGCGCCCCCCACCTCTTCGGAGTGTAAACGATGTAAGGCGCCATATTTATCTCACTACCCATGATGCATCAACACACGACAGTAGAAAACTAATCACTACTGTTCAACTACGAAAGGTTTGCAATTAATATCATAAGTAAGTTTTAGATAATAAGAAGTTAACACATTCATCATAGATTTCACGTAGAAAATTTAAAAGAATCCGATATAAAGTTAGGAATCATTCGCAATTAATATTAGTTATATACGAATATAGTGTGCAGTTATTGAATAACCTTGCCACCCAAAGGCTTGTATTAATAGTAAAGAAACATTTCAACAACTAACGTTAATAGCTAACATGTAAAAACAAATAAAACGTGTATTTAAACCAATGGCACGACTATACTAAATGGGGGCCACTTAAACAAAACAACGGAAAACAACAACAATGCAAGGTACCGTAAAGGGGTACGTTACACTTTATTAGTCCAAAAAATAGTAATACAGGGAGGTCCGCAACCAGAGGGGGCTAGAGGGCCTGGCCTCCCCTAAACTTTTCGTGGCCCCTCCAGGCTTTAACACAAACTACTATTATTAATACAAAAAACACAATTTAGCTATTTGTAAATGCATTTTTAATGACTTGGCCAACACAACCTCTGTGGCTGGTTGCGGGCCTGAATACAGGGTTTCTCCAAGAAGTAATGAGACTGACCGCTGCGCAGCGCTCCAGTCAACACCAGAGAGCTCTCAATGGGTGGTATCGGTGGTGGGCGTCTTATCTAACCATAGCACTGTGCAGCAGCAGTGTTCGTAGTTTGAGGGAAATTTCCCTAATCTAGGGAAATTTCATAGGTAAATTTACTAAAAAGGTAATTTTTTCGATAAAATGTGAAAATCCAGGGAAATTCTCGCACAAATTGATTGACTTAAATAAGTGCTTAAATGCTTCTTTGTTCTTCAGAAATAAACCAGCACATAGCAATAGTTTGTGTGTGTGTGTGTGTTCAAAATAGCATAATTTACATCCGTCCTTAGCTGGGTGTAGTTTGTATTTTTGTTTTTAAAGAAGTGAAGGAAAAGGTTTTGAAAAATAGAATCAAAAATTAAATGAATAAAGCAAATGTAGTTGGCACATCGTATAATATAGCTGAATTAATTTTATGACTTCTGTCATAGGAATTAGACAAGCAAGAAATGAGGGAAATATTGATAAGAAATGGGAATATTTTTGCCAGTCGAGGGAAATTTTCTTAAAGAAATCTATTCTCTTTCCAGCCTTAGAAAAAAGTAGATGTAAACAAACCCACCTGACTAGCAGTAGGTCGATGACCAGTGATTGGTTGTTAGTCTCACTGCACTAGTATCCTACCGCAATATAATCCCTACTAAAATAATAATTTCAAATAAAGATATCTGAATTTGTCCTGCATTTTGTAATAATAAACGCAATATATATAATATTTAACAACAGTTGTAGCTTTATTTCAACCTCACCCGTAATAGTATTTACTGCACATGCGTATGCCTTCTCCTGCCTATCCCACTCATTTGAAATTATTGTAGAATGCAGTTTCATGGCGACGATGTGTGACAAAAATCCATTTTCGTCTCGTGTTATAAAACACAAAAGAGGACAACAGGAACAGAGGCAATCTCGTTTATATAAGGATTTAAGAAAATACATATTTGCAACATAGCAGTGGTCAGTGTCAGTGCGTTACTATTTACCAACCAACTGTAGCTTTACACTTTGGAAATTATGTGACGACAGTAAGTAAGTAGACGATTTTGCTGTTCACGTCTCTCGCTGCCGAAGCACGTATGAGCCGCGGAGTAATACATTTCGCTTTGTTTACGTCTACTTTGTTCTAAGATTGAAAAGACTTTAGAAACACTGCGCAGCAGTCGCTTCTGAGCAGTGAGAGAATGAGGGTCGATCGTTGCGCAAAGTGTGTTTTTTCATTTTGGTCACGGGATAAAAAGGGGAAAATGGAGCGGACGATAGAGCAGTGATACGCCATCAAATTCAACGTTCATTTGGACAAAACTGCTTCAGAGACTTTTGCCTTGATTGAACAGGCATACGGAGACAATGCCATGTCAAAAGCCCAGGTTTTTCGCTGGCATAACGGCTTCAAAGACGGGCGGGGGACACTTGAGGATAAAGATGGATCTGGACGCCGTTCGACGAGATCTTCGGATAAAAACGTGTGAAAGGTGAAAAACCCTTGGACTCTGACCGTCGGCAGATTCTGCGATTATAGTAGCGGAAGAACTTAACATGTCCAAGTCAACGGTACACCACATTGTAACTGAGAATTTGAACACGAGAAAAGTTTGTGCAAAATTGGTGCCAAAAGTTTGGAGTGATGAACAAAAACAACGACAGGTTGACGTGTGCCGTGAAATAGTGGAGGTTGTGGAAGGTAAAGTAGATTTCTTTTCCTGTTCCCCAAAATGAAAACCGCCCTGAAAGGTCGCTGTTTTGATGACGTTGCCGCCATCCAGAAGGCCGTAACCAAATTTTTAAAAGGCATTTCGGAAGCTGGCTTCCAGGGAGCATATGAATCATGAAAATCGCGCAGGCAGCGGTGCATCAACGCCCAATGGAATTATTTTGAAGAATTTTGAGTTGTTAAAATCGAAAGAATAAATCTCTGTTAATAGACTCAGTCTCATTACCTTTTGGACCAACCCTGTAGTCTTACAATTTTAAAAACTCAGATTTCTTTCTTTCAAATATTTTATTATTATTATATTCAGTGGCGTATTTAGGATTTTGTTTCGGAGAGGGATATGCAGAACACGAGGAAGCAGGGAGCAATTGCCCCCTGAGTTGGACAATTAAATATATTTTAATTTATGTATAAATTGAAGTTCTAATGGCAAGAATTTGCAGACTGGTGAATCATGTGAGATATGATACAAAAATTTAGGAGTGAATCTAACCGTTTGTTTTATTCATAGAAGAAAAAGGAAGCATCTTCTTGTCCTACCTAGTTTCTCGGGCTACTTATTTCTCCCTCTTGATTTTCTTTAATTCAAACATTTACCTTTGTTTATAACTGAACGATGTAAATATTACTTTGCTATAATAACTAAAGTCCTGTTATATTCATATCCGTATAAGTTGGTGTGGAGCACCAGTTTCGCTTATCAGCTCTGGTGTTACTGACGACGGCCGATTTGAATCAAAACTAACAACGATCGACTTGAATCACAACTAACAACAGTCGAAAGTATGGTAGGAGAAACGAAAGAAAATAACAACTAAAAAATAAACAGAAGAGTGGAATGGACGAAAAAATGCAGTTTTTATATGGAATGAAATATGACAAATACAGTATTATTTCTGAACAAAGAACATTAGAAAACGGAAAGTCAATAAAATCCTTAGAAATGATAAGAAGGATTATTGTTATATGCAGTGGCGGAACCACGGGGGCAATTGCCCCCCAGAAGAGGGAACTTTTATTTTATATACAAATAAAACCCATCCCAAAGTTTGGAGCTTTTAAAAGTAGCTCTAAGTAGCAGTATTACAACCCACCGCCCCCCCCCAGAACTCCGTCCTGGATCCTCCCCTATTTATATGTGGAATGCGAAAAACTGACAAATTTATTTCGGAAGAGACTAAGCCCGATAGCACTCCCCTAAATACGCCACTGTTATATTATGTGCTTCTATGCTGCTACTTGCTAAAATTGACTGTATTTAAAAGGGCCGTAGGGCACGTAATTCACAAACTTTAATGCCATATGAATTAAAACTTTAAGATACAGAATAGAATAATGAATACCTATATTATTCATCATTGTATGGTTACCACGACAGCTAAAAATTATTAGTTCGTAGATAGATAGTAACGCATAATTTTCAAGCTTTGATTCTAAACAAATAAATTCCTTTTAAGGCTACCATATTTCCTTGCAGTTGATCTGTGTGAGGGACTGTAATATGCCAAACTACCGTACATTTTGTATTTTTGATAACTGACCAAAAGTGAGACACATTTATCAAGTTTTTTTACAAGTTCCTCTTAATTCACAGGCCTATAAACATATTATTGTACGCACTATGAAACGATTATGAAGAAATGATCCCTTCCGTGTAGTTGAACAATGAAAGCCATTACATCACATACATGCTGTATTTCTTTCATAAAACCGTCGCTCAATTTTCATAAAGTTCTTATTATATTCCAGTTTTTTATTTATAGTTGTACTTGAACGAGGGGCGGTGAGCATGAGAGAGAGAGAGAAGATACGTAGGTGTATGCCAAGAGAGAAGTAGGGCGCCGAAAGCTCAGTAGCCCGCATTACTTGTTGTGGCTCAGAATACTCTAGTAAAGTGCATGCAATGATTAAAGTGTGTATACAACGCACAGGACTACATTTAAGGAGGTTTATTAGATAATAATCTTACACTTGTTGTTCTTTTTATCATATTTGAGTTATCCAGTCTATGTGTGCTCCTTATAGGCCTACATTGGTATTTCATAGTGATATAATAGCTTTTTCCAGTAAATTTTAATCCTCAACTATAACACTTCTCTCCTTGCTATCCTTGCAAATATTAATATTTGGTGCAGATTAAGAATATGGAGCCACTATTTAGAAGAATTACTGGTAAAATCTATAGATTCACAAAGAAAGAGTAACATCTGAGGAACTTAAATATTAGCGCAATAGGTAAAAATATCCCAATTAGTACGCCTGTGAATAAAGCAATACGGTAAGACTAGTACAATTACGGTGTCATTGTTGTGTAACCCATCATACAGGAAACAATTATAAACAATATGAGTTATCTTAGATCTGATGCATTACGCATATTCCAAAGTAATTTTGTGCCACATTTTCTGTAAATAGCGCTCCCCTCGGTACTTTCCACTCCTAACACACTTGCAAGTTGCCTGCCTTCGCTTGCAATAAATTTTCTAACTTACTTTTAAAGACTAACAAGTAAGAAGTTAAGTCACGTTGCTTGTAAATAGGGCCCACAGCAATGTCATCAGCTTCCTAACTCCCAGTGTGTTAAGAAATGTTCCCTCGCACAAGCATGTCTAATAAAAATAGAACATCGTCAATAGTTCGGTGTTTTGTTTAGTGCATGCATAAGGCCCAATATGTGTATAACCATTGCCATTACGCTCCGTTCTTGTTAACCCTCACATGAGAGATCCAAAATTATAAATATTTACATATATGGCGACCGAATACAACTTCTAAAGCTGTTAGCACACATGAAAAATACTTCTGTCATCTTATGGTTCCCCATATTGTCAATCTGTACGATATTATTTTAAATTTTTAAAGTAACCTGAATGTTATTCACCTTTAAAAATGAGCATTAGTTTATTTTTACAGCACACGAAATTCTCCTTTCTTTTGTTACCAATGTCCCATGTTCTACCACGATGAGGTGCTGGGACAGTGCGGATCAAAAGTTAACCTGACATCTGGTGTGCATTCCACTTCTATACTTCAAGCTTCCGTACTCAAAGTGTGCACTTCGCACTTCTGGACATTGCCTCAATATTTCTGCTCCAAATGATAATGCTACTCTGTAGCAGAACGAAAGGAAAATAAGATTTCCCTATAAGCACAGATCTGAGGGACCTAAGAATCTAAGTATTATTTTTCGAGCTTAGTTTTTTTCGCTGTTTAGGTTTCTATGACCAGAAGTGTACCATTCTTCTGCTTCCATTCCTATGTTCATCGTAGTTTTGTCAATGATCTGTGCCTGGAAATTTTCTCACAATCATCACTTCTAATGTTTTCTCAAATTTCCATTCTGAAATTAAAAAGCCTAAATCGCCTTACTCTATTCAATTTTCTTTATTCAATTCCCCTTCATATACAAGAAATTAGGTAATGAATTTTGGTACACTATTTCTCTATTTTTTTCTTATATTAGTCAGAGAAAATTTTGATTTTTTCAAAATAATAAATAACATTGTAACTTATTGAAGAGAATCTCAGACCCTGAAACAATATCTGAACTGAAAAGTGAAAATTAAACCAAAATATTGCAGTAATATGAAAAATAATACATGCAGCCGAATTTCTCGTAAGGTCATTCAATTATTACGTAGAATCTTAACGACTATTTCCGGTGATTTTTTTATTGTTAATCCTACATTGGTGAAAATGCAGTGGTTCCTCAAAGAATTCCATTTACTGCTCCCTTTTGTTATTGACCACGGCAAGGTAACAAAAGGCGCCGCAGCGTGGCGCTGGATGCGCTTGGAGAAAACGAGCGGCGTCTTCAGAGGCCTGGAAAGGGCTTGGAACTCCTTCTCCTTTCTCCTCCGACTGCATTGAAGCCAGGAAAGTCTCGTTCAATTCCTGAATCTGAAACACAAGAAATCAAAATTAATCGCTCGGATGCGTTAACGTCTTGAATACTTGCACCAGCTTTATTGTTTAAGGGCCAGTCCTACAATGTCCTGATATTCTTTCTGATTACTATCAGTCAGAATTAGATATCAGGAAGTTGTCAGTTACTTTAACCCGTGGTTCGTTCTACAATGTACTGTGCCTGATATATACTCTGTCAGATAGTTAACCCGAAGCAAGGTTCTAACGGACCATTTGGTTGGTTGGTTTTCTGTTGCTCATACTGAAAACAATTGAAACGTCAAGTGCGTTTTCAGTGTGCTTGTTTAAATTATCCTATTGAAAACATGGGAAACAGAAATGAGTACCGGTATTTTTTGATTATGCATGTTATAGTCTAGGGGTACACTATCGTAAAGGCAAACACAAACTTAAGTAATAAACACTTTTTAGGCTACACTTACATATGCATTGGTACCATATACATAGAAATATTGCTGTTCGTCCTTACAACCTAAGAAGCAATGCTAAAATTTATAACGTTAATTTCGTTATATATTACACTCCATTTTATAATACTACATGTGATAACACAATCTGAGCTTTTAATTAATTCAGTTATTTGATATTCCACCTCTAAAAATATGTAAATTAGATTAATAATTTAGATATGTTTTATATATCATTCAATTTCAATAATTAAACTCTATATTTTATATAGAATATATTTCTTCATCTCCTAACTACACAAATTACATGGCGCTTATATGCGGGCACTTGTACCCAACGGGTACTATTTATCGTTATAAATTGCCATATATTCGAACTAAAACTTATCTATCAGTTTGAGTTCTTATCTTGTCAGCAATTTCCTCATGCAGCTGACGACAACTGTCTTTTGTCAATCGAAATATCTTCTTCAGCCCATTTATCAAAGTGATCGATTCGTTGTCTGATGATTTTTGGTCTTCTAGGCCTCACTATATATTGAACAATCTCCTCATCGTCCTCGGACACCATCAACAATTCTTCGATTTCGTCCATGATTCACTACACGACAACTAACAAGTAGCTGATAGCTGTTAACAGGCAATTGAACTTCCTGTCAAAGTACCAACCAGCTGATAGGATTTATCAGCCACCTGATTGTTATCAGGACATTGTAGAACACTTATCGGAAAGATGTCAGGAGGATATTTATATCGGACAGATATCAGAAGATGGTAGGATTGTCCCTAAGCTGTTTATTTACCTCAGGAATCATTTATCAGTTTTCTTTTAAATGATCTAAACTTTTAATGATTTGATTTGACTGATATCCTCCTCAAGTCTATTTAAATGCCCATTTCTTGGTAATTTTTGATAGATAAAAGACCAGATGGGATGACCTTAATACTTTGGAGAGAGGGCACTATCGCTCCTTCCAATCCTCCTTTGTCCTCATTTCAAGCGGGCAATGTCGTAGTCGAAAGAAAAGAGAAAAAAGAAAAAATACAGTAACCTAACGGAGAAGTACCAGGGTGGGGCAAATAAAAATAGCCTGAACAAGTCAGGAACGTCATTTCAGATTTTGCTTGGGGAGGGCAAGACCCCCTGATATAAGTAAAATTTCGCGTTTTTCACTGATTTTCTACTATTTTATTGATAACATCTGTATAAATCTCAAACGCAGGGGGAGGGGCAATTTCCTCTCCCTGCCCCTTCCTAAATGACGCCCCTCGAACAAGTGGATAAGATTGGACGTGAATGTATGCTTGGAACCACACCGCCAGTTGAGATCTTGTGCGGGCTGTGTCACTGTGGGTTGAGCAGTGCACAGGTGAAGATGAAACTCATAGTGCACCAGAGGATGTTCGTTGTGGAAAGTTACGTGAAAACAAATTCGTGGAAAATGTGTGGTCAATTGTTTGCTCAAGAATTTCATGGTGTCACAATGACAACAAAGAATGCAATGCAGCGACTATTCATTAAATGGCGTCAGACAGGATGTTTAAACAAGGGGAAAAACATTCCGAAACATGTACATTAACGGAGGCAGCATTGTGGCAGCATTAACGGAGGAGGAAAAGACATACGGTTACTTCCATCACAATGAAGCAACTGCCCATACAGCCCGCCGAACCATGGATCACATTTACACAATCTTTACTCCTGACAAAGTTATCAGCAGAAGTCAGTCCGGTATCGGCTCTAGCTGGCCATCCCGATCACCTGATTTACCATGTGCGATCACTTTTTGTGGGGAAACCTCAAGTCTAATGTGTATCGCAACAACCCTCATAGTCTTCAAAAACTGCAGCAGAACATTTCTGATGAGATTGCAGCAATTCCAGTACCCTAGCTTCGATCTGCCTTCTGCAACTTGCTGACCAGGGCCTAAGAGATGCATGGTGGTCATTTTCAACATCTGCTATAAGCAGGTCAGAGAACTATGTCCTTTCCTTTACTGTGCTTCCTTGTATCCTAGAACTCTGTTCCTCGGACCACTTGCACTTACCCAACCCTGTACCAATTTGTACCCATTGCCATTGAATCCAGTAGATCGTGGGGAAAAGAAAGCCTCAACATCAAAAAGGAAGTAGTTAAACGCATCAGCCATTTATCCAGTAATGATAAACCAAACACCTTCCTAATTCAAAGAATAAATATGGCAGTACAAAGAAGTCTATGCAATCGGGAACCATACCGCCAGGTAAAGACCTAGACTAGATTTTCCTACTTTAAAAGCACCTGTTAATTATGTTGTCTAATTTTTCTGTTAGAAGAAGAAGAAAATTGTTTTGTGCCTGACAATAACTTTTTAATATTATTTATGTTATTAGAATCTGTTGTTATTTGTATTTTTCTTTATGATGTTAGCCTTCATTTATTCTTGTTATTCTTCTCACTTATTTACTAGTTTCCTGCGAACTTCACATTTCGTTATTTTATTGTTATTGTTTAATTATGATTTCCTCTATTTATAGTTCTTACTGTTGAATGTATGTATGAATGAGTTATAAATATTCATACAATATAATACAAACACCATATTTAGAAGAGTAATGTAATATACTGACCTAAATCCCTTTTCCACAAGAATACCTTAGGTAGGGCCGTAACTTGTTGGGGGCAGGGGGCAACTGCCCCCTTCCCAGGGAAGCTCCCAGCCGTTCGAGGGGGACCACTTAAAAACAAAATTTTCTTATTCCATATATGATATGAACATGAAATTATAAATGAAGCATCAAACATTTCACTACATTACATAAACAAAACAGCACACAGAAGGTAAATAAAATAAAAATCAGTCGTGGGCCCATTCCAGTAAAAAAAAAATGTCTACTATTAGGGGCTCTAGAAATAATATTTATTCGTATGGCTTTGGGATTTGTCAATATTGTCCCCTTAATTAATTTGTCATGTATGGAACGGCCCAGAAGCGTGGAGGAGAGCCCATAAGCTCCAGGAGGCCCACAAAGAGTAAGAGAAGGATGGAAAGAAGGGGCTTATTTTTTTAATTTTGCGGGAGGGCCCAAAACAACTTTTTCTAGGGGGCTCAAATATTAATGCTTTCCCCACCCCCAAGTTACGGCGCTGAAGTCAGGGTACTTTTAACAGCAGCTGACAAGTACTTACGCAAATATCTAAGGAATCCCACTCCCAAAAATTTAAAAACACAAGTATATTAGGAAAATAGTAACTGGTATGGCAATTGAGAACCTGATTGAAAAACATCCCAAGTCATTTTTTTTTTTTTTCGTATTTTCAGTGTTTTTATTCCTCGGCATCTGTGCTCTCCAAGGGCTATTCACTTCCATAATATTACATCCAATTTTACTTTTAATACAAAATAATTGGAGCTCAATAGATTAACTTGGAACGTTTTTGTATTCAGGTGAATCACATCGCTGTAACAGAAACCTTTATTTATTTATTTATTTATTTATTTATTTATTTATTTATTTATTTAGCCCTATTTTACATGGCGAAGATAAGGCTAATCATGCTTTGTCTCCCACTTGACCATGCAATACAATAGTATGATTAGTAACAATAATAATAATAAAATATATATAAAACACTCCTAATCATACACACACACTCACTCACACACACACACACACACACACACACACACACACACACACGCATCGCATCACATGCACACATAGATTACTTAGATTACTACAGATAACCACATAATATAGTCACATACATTTAGTGAACAAAAGAAAAAGTAGGAGGTGTAAAAATCAGCATTTTTTTTTTCAGATATTAGTAAGCCTTGATAGACTTATGGAGGATCTGCTCAACCGACTTCTTACATAGGTTGATTGACTGAGATTGTCTTGTATTGGATGGAAGGTCATTCCACGCACGGATCGTGGATGCAAAGAACGCATTCGAGTAGAATTTTGACGAATGTAGAGGAAGAGGAAGGAGTTTATTTACACCTGATCTTGTATTGTGATGGTGGTGAGCATTTAGTGGTTGCAAACGTTGAAATAAGTAGGAAGGTTGTTGAAAGTGCGAAGTCTTAAAGTGAAGTGTGAGTTGATGCAAATAACGTCTATCAGAAAGTTTCAAAAGGCCCAGCTTTCTGTATTATGGAGTTAAATGATTTGATCGTTCGAGATTATAAGCAAACCGTATACAGGCATTTTGGATACATTGCAAACGGTACGCTAATTCTTCATTTAAGTCTGATAGAGCTACATCACAATATTCAAGGTGAGGAAGCATTAGATATTTTACAAGTAGTAGCTTTGTTTCGGTGGGTAGAATTTTCTTTAGCCTAGTGAGTGAATGCAAATACCAGAACGCTTTCTTACATACAGCGTTAATGTGAAGTTTCCACCCAAGGGATTGTTCTATTATTACACCAAGATTTGTAACAGTTTCAGAAAATGGAATAATTGTTTCATTTATCTCTACTGTTGGTATATTCGAACGGTGCATTTATATAAGTCGCTTAGAGGAGACACAAATGTACTTCGATTTAAGTGGATTTATGGTTAACCCATTTTAATTTTACCACAAGTAAATGCGATGTAAATCGTCATTCATTTGTTGAATTGAATTGTTCTAGTTTTCGGGTTGACCTGAGGTATATTTGAAAATATTCTACGTATAGGTGATACTTACAGTATTGTAAGACAGAAGGAAGGTCGTTAATGTATAGACAGAATAAGTGAGGGCCAAGGACACTTCCTTGAGGGACGCCGTGAGAGATTCCGCAGTGCAGAAGAAGTATCGGCTACGGTTACAAATTGCTTCCATCCCTGTAGATAATTTTTTACCCATTTCACAGCACCATTGGAGAAGTTAAATTTCGTCGCCAATTTATGGAAGAGAATCTTATGTACAATTGATTGAAAAGCTTTAGAGAAATCTAGTAGAACAAGAATAGTTACTTGCTTTCTATCTATTGCTAGTTTAATGTCGTCAGTGACAAGTAACAGCTGTAGCACTAGTGTGGTACTTTCTGAAGTCTGATTGAAATGGATAAAAAAAATTGTCTTTCATTAGATGGGTTCGAATTTGATCACTAACAATGTATTCTAATGCCTTTGAAAGAGCAGGTAAAATACTAATTGACCGAAAATCATTAATATTGGTGATATTACTTGTTTTGGAGAACGCTAGGATTTCAGCTGTTTTCCAAGCAGATGGAAAAGTGCCGCTCATAAGAGAATGGTTTAAAATATTAGTGATAGGATTTAGTATAAAAGGCAAAATTTTTTAAATAAATTTAATACTACTTTGGTCAGCTCCAGTAGCATTTGATTTTATTCTATTGATGGCCTTCATGACTATTAGAGGACTGACACCTTCAAAGGAAAAAACGCTTTCTGTACATTCTGGACTCTCGTCATATGTAATTTATTAAGATCATCTACAATAAATTTATTGTTAGCCATATTTTGTTTCCTACTGCTCTTGATCCCTAATATATTTAACTTTTCCCACAAAATTTTCGAGTTACCAGTGTTGTTTGCTAGATTCGAACAAATTTCATTTTGCTTTCCTAATTAAGTGTGCACATCTATTTCGTAAGATTTTATATATTTTTAAAACAGTTGTCAGCCTGTACTGGATTATCTTTACGAGATTTAATGACTGGGAAAAAAAAATCGGCTACACTGCATTATTTGACCTTAGTCGCAAACACCGAGAAACCCAGAATAATTCGATGATGCCAACCCGCGGGGAAAATCCCATTTTGTGGGATTTTTAAACTATTTTTAAAAAGGGATTAAGGGAATTTTTACCAAAATACGCAGCATATATGGGACTTTCCATATATTTATTTCATCGATACCAACAAAATTCTCTGTGAGCGGGAAGTAGACTAATGATGCTTGAATAAACGTTAAATCAGTGCTAATTGTCAAATTTTGTTATTGGAAAGTGCATGTTAATGTGAAAATGAATTATGCAGAAATTTGTGAATCTATTTTTTTTTTTTTTTAAAAAAAAAGCAACAAGGAACTTTAGTTGTACTCTGAAGTTTAAAAGAGAATCAGTGGCGTAACTAAAAGTTTGGGGGAACTCCCGTAAACAGCGTGAAGTGAGCCCCTTCTCTACGTCCCACTTCACGATTTGGGGGGACCCTGAAAGCTTAGGGCCCTCCGCAATAAGAGGTCTGCGGGGCCCTTATTTACGCCCCCAAAGAGAATCATAAACGGAAGAAAGTAAATTATCAAACGAGAAATAGCCAACTTCTAGAACATCTCTACAAAATTAACTGGAGAGCCTAGTTTCATAACGTTCAGTAGTATATTATAGGACAAAAAGCCTGATGGAAGTTCTAAATTCTGATAATAAAATGTATTTTTTTCCTCAACAATTTCAATAGTTCCTTTTAATTAAGGAAAATACTTATTAGGAATTTAGAAGATCGGAATTTATTAAAAACTTATTCAAATATTGAAAACAGTAAATGATTTATAGTAGTTCCAATTTTCATATTTTATAAATTTTGAAAATTTTCTAATTATTATAACGCGTGAGAAATTAAGAAGCAAAATGGGAATTTCTGTCTCTCGAGATGGGGTTCTATAAGGTTCCACGTTGGGACCACTGTGTTAATTGCCTCTCAGACATTTAATAACAACATTATTGACACCTTTTGAAGTCTGTGCGGCAATACTTTTTTGGTGTGGTGTTTGATTTTTGTGCATTTTTATACGTAATATTGCAATCTTAACAATATTATAATACAATCACAATTGTATTATTTCAGGATTTTCTCGGAAGAGAAGAGGTAAAAGTCTCCGGTATAAGCAAAAAATTTACGGTTTTTCATTAGTATATTAAAATGGAACCTGCTAGTAGTAGGCCCCCCGTTATGCCCGAATGACTCATCCTCACTCTCTTTTATGACCGGGAGGACCATAGTATGTACCTCTATTAGTATTGGGTGTCTATGTCGTTCCCTTTTATGGGTAAAAAATTGCCAAAAATTCAAATTTCGGGGGTTTTTGACCTAATTTATCCCCTTTGATGAGGTGTTATTACCTTATATAGTTATATGGGCGTATACAGGGGTCCATTCCCTTTCATAACATATGTGTATATTAATGCACCCCTTGAAAAATTTGGGAGGGGTACCTTGGCCCACCCCTTAAATTTTGGAAATTGACCAATTTAAACATTGGGTATTATAGTACAGGACCCTAATATGTATTATGATAAATTTGGGTGGTCCACCTCGTTCCCTTCTAGGGGTACAAAATTGCCAAAATATAAACGTAAGTAATACGTTGTACCACGTGTTTGGTTTCGACCTAAGTTATCCCCTTGGATGAGGTCCTATTACCTTATATGGTTATATGGGCGTATACAGGGGTCCATTCCCTTTCATAACATATGGGTATATTGGTGCACCCCTTTAAAATTTTGGAGGGGTACCTTGGCCCACCACCTAAATTTTGGAAATTGCCCAATTTAAACATTGGGTATTATAGTACAGGACCCTAATATGTATCATGATAAATTTGGGTGGTCCACCTCGTCCCCTTTTAGGGGTACAAAATTACCAAAGTATAAACGTAAGCAATACGTTATACCACGTGTTTGGTTTTGACCTAATTTATCCCCTTGGATGAGGTGTTATTATCCTATATGGTTATATGGGCGTATACAGGGGTCCATTCCCTTTCATAAGACATAGGTATATTAATACACCCCCGGGAGGGGTACCTTGGCCCACCCCCTTAAATTTTGGAAATTGCCAAATCTAAAAATTGGGTGTGGTAGCCTAGGACCATAGTATGTACCTCTATCAGTATTCGGGGGTCTATGTCGTTCCCTTTCATGTGTAAAAAATTGCCAAAAATTCAAATTTCGGGGGTTTTTGACCTAATTTATCCCCTTTGATGAGGTGTTATTACCCTATATGGTTATATGGGCGTATACAGGGGTCCATTAGCTTTTATAACATATGGGTATATTAATGCACCCCGGGAGGGGTACCTTGGCCCACCCCTTAAATTTTGGAAATTGCCCAATTTAAACATTTGGTATTATAGTACTGGACCCTAACATGTATTATGATAAATTTGGGTGGTCCACCTCGTTCCCTTTTAGGGGTACACAATTTCCAAAATATAAACGTAAGCAATACGTTATACCACGTGTTTGGTTTTTGACCTAATTTATCTCCTTGGATGAGGTCCTATTACCTTATATGGTTATATGGTTATGTATAGGGGTTTATTTCCTTTCATAAGACATAGGTACATTTGTGCACTCTGGGAGAGGTACCTTGGCCCACCCCTTAAATTTTGGAAATTGCCCAATTTAAACATTTGGTATTATAGTACTGGACCCTAACATGTATTATGATAAATTTGGGTGGTCCACCTCGTTCCCTTTTAGGGGTACAAAATTGCCAAAATATAAACGTAAGCAATACGTTATACCACGTGTTTGGTATTTTGGCCCAATTTATCCCGTTTGATGTAGTCTTATTACCTTATATGGTTATATGGTTATATAGTTATGTATAATGGTTTATTCCCTATCATAAGACATAGGTACATTTGTGCACCCTTTAAAAATTTGGGAGGGGTACCTTGGCCACCCCTTAAATTTTAGAAATTGCTCATTTTATATATTGGGTATTATAGTACTGGACCCTAACATGTATTACTATAAATTTGGGTGGTTCATCTCGTTCCCTTTCATGGGTACGAAATTGCCAAATTTTAGTAAAACCACGTGTTTCGTTTTTGACCTAATTTATTCCCTTGGATGAGGTCCTATTACCTTATATGGTTATATGGTCATGTATAGGGGTCTATTTCTTATCATAAGACATAGGTACATTGATGCACCCCGGGAGGGGTACCAATGCCAACCCCCTTAAATTTTGGAAATTTTTCAATTTAAGCATTCGCTATCATAGTACATGACCTCAATATGTATCATGATAAATTTGGGTGGTCCACCTTGTTCCCTTTCATGGGTAAAAAAATTGCCAAAATATAAACATAATCAATATGTTGTATCACGTGTTTGGTTTTTGGCCCAATTTATTCCGTTTGATGTGATCTTATTACCGTATATGGTTATATGGTCATGTATATAGGTTCATTTCCTATCATAAGACATGGGTACATTGATGCACCCTTTAAAATTTGGGAGGGGTATCTTGGCTCATCCACTCAGTTTTAGAAATTGTTTAATATAAGCATTTGGTATCTTCGTACAGGTCTTCAAATATGTACCACTATAAATTTGGATGGTCCACATCGTTCCCTTTCATGGGTAAAGAACTACCAAAAATCAAATTTCGGAGGTTATTGACCCCTTTGATAAGTATTTAGCACGTTATACGGTTTATTACCTTTATATGTTTATGTGCCCTTTTAAATTTGGGAATTATCAGATAACAAAATTCGGTAAACGTTTTCTAGGACCATTGTAGATGTTGGTGTTCCTCTTATGGCCAAATATTCAAAATTTAAAGGTTATTGACCGGCTTTATTATTGAATAACTACAGGATTTACTACT
The DNA here is from genome assembly GCF_964235325.1 of Thermobia domestica. Classification (NCBI taxonomy): domain Eukaryota; kingdom Metazoa; phylum Arthropoda; class Insecta; order Zygentoma; family Lepismatidae; genus Thermobia; species Thermobia domestica. The sequence continues at coordinate 256,331,652 of NC_137464.1, forward strand.
TTTTCATAAGACACAGGTGCATTTGTGTACCAATCTTAAATTTTGGGAGGGGTACATTTCTTATTGTCATATCAATAATTGGTAATTGTTCTTAAAATTGGATAGTATCTCATTCATTGGGTAAATCATTATGATCACGTGATCAGTTATTGACCTATGATGGGATTAGGAGTCCAGGACATTGGTACATTTAAACTTTGTAGGATAATTTGAGAATTGTCAAATGAAATTGCGTCATTGGTATTGATTATTACAGCCAAATATAAACGTAAGCAATGCGATGTACCACGTGATTGACCTTGATGAGGTAGTGTACAGGGATACATAGCTAACCTTATTGAATCTTATGACTCATAGTCTTAAGGGAATACATGCTACAACACTGGCAAAGTTATTGTTGATGCAATTTGATTGGTTGATCACTATCTTTCGTGCAATCTGATTGGCTGATCACTATCTTTCGTGCAATCTGATTGGTTGCTGATTTTCAAATCTTTGCTGCATTCAGTTTTAAGTTTTGTTTAACATTTAAAAATCTTGGTTTCGTTCAACATTTTGCACTCACTGATAAATATGATCAAAACCGTTTATTTGTTAATCGAATAGTTAAAAACCGGATAAAGTTTGACGGTTAACCGTGAAACGTGAAATTTTTTAGTTTGAAAATTTTTTGTTTGAAAGTTTTTGTTTGAAAACTCTTGTTTCAAATTTGTGTTTGAATTTTTTTGTTTCAGAATTTTGTTTGAAATTTATGTTTCAAAATTTTTTGTTTGAAAATTTTTAATTTTTTGTTGGAAAAATTTTATTTGAAAATTTTGTTTAAAATTTTTTCTTCGAAATTTTTGTTTTGAAATATTTCCTTTCCAATTTTTTTGTTTAATTTTTTTTTGTTTCGAATTTTTTTTCAAAATTTTGTTTGAAAAGTTTTTTCGTTTTAAAATTTTGTTTGAATTTTTCGTTTCCAAATTTTTTCGTTTCAAAAATTTTGTTTCAAAGTTTGGTTTGACATTTTTAAAAGTTTGTGTTAGATACACCATGTTGCGAGGGACATGCAATGTACTCTTTTTACGTAAGAGCACCATCTTCTCTTCGAGGACTGTACGCAGCACCACTTCATGATTTGAGCCTAATGATTTGACTATGGTCACATTTAGCTCATCATGAAAATAATCGTTCATTTGGTCGATTCGTGAACATAATATTTGCCATTCTTCACAGGTCAGTTGTACACCAAATTGTTCTGCTTTGCCCAATCGAATCACAGGTTCAAATGTTCTAGCACTGATACCAATCATCACATGTTTTGTTTGAAATATATTTATTGGATAATAGCTTGCGAAGATGAACTCTTTATCGTTAGAAGTACACATCTTTCCTCCTGAAAAGCACTTGCTCAAATGATTTCGTGGGATGATAGTGTATTGGTTGATTTATAGTTATTGCTGACGCCATTGGAAAGGAATGTGCTGACGTTTGAATTCATGGTTTCATCACAGTTGCTGACGTCATGCTGACCAACCAAATTCATACAACTATGTCTGATGTGCTGACGTTTGAATTCATGATTTCATCACAATTGCTGACGAATCTGGCTGTGTACTAAATTTAAATCGATGACTTCGACCCAAGAATCCTTTGTAACATAAAGATACAGATCCAGTATTTAAGAAACGCAGCAGTTCTTCTTGTTTTGATGCTTCCATGGGAAAATATCTTGCTGGTAAAATTATATTCTTATCATTTTCAAGCTTCACTACGATCCTTAATCCAAACTTTGTAGGGATCATTTGGCTAGCTAAGATTCTATAAGGTACATTCTGTTGTAAATCAGTAATCTTGGTAAATGATTTCATCACATCACGTGTGTTTAGAAACTGCAGACAAGTAGCCATGATGACGTTATCGTGAATACTAACTCGAACGATACTTATATATGATCCAAACTGATGACGTTGCATTATCATGTTCTGACGTGTACTATTGCACCACAATGTTGCCAGAGGTTTTAGTTCTAACAGTTCCGGTTCTTTACTAATGAGTCCCACAAACTTGGGCAATTTCCAAAATTTAAGGTGTGGGCCAAGGTACCTCTCCCAGAGTGCACAAATGTACCTATGTCTTATGAAAGGAAATAAACCCCTATACATAACCATATAACCATATAAGGTAATAGGACCTCATCCAAGGAGATAAATTAGGTCAAAAACCAAACACGTGGTATAACGTATTGCTTACGTTTATATTTTGGAAATTGTGTACCCCTAAAAGGGAACGAGGTGGACCACCCAAATTTATCATAATACATGTTAGGGTCCAGTACTATAATACCAAATGTTTAAATTGGGCAATTTCCAAAATTTAAGGGGTGGGCCAAGGTACCCCTCCCGGGGTGCATTAATATACCCATATGTTATAAAAGCTAATGGACCCCTGTATACGCCCATATAACCATATAGGGTAATAACACCTCATCAAAGGGGATAAATTAGGTCAAAAACCCCCGAAATTTGAATTTTTGGCAATTTTTTACACATGAAAGGGAACGACATAGACCCCCGAATACTGATAGAGGTACATACTATGGTCCTAGGCTACCACACCCAATTTTTAGATTTGGCAATTTCCAAAATTTAAGGGGGTGGGCCAAGGTACCCCTCCCGGGGGTGTATTAATATACCTATGTCTTATGAAAGGGAATGGACCCCTGTATACGCCCATATAACCATATAGGATAATAACACCTCATCCAAGGGGATAAATTAGGTCAAAACCAAACACGTGGTATAACGTATTGCTTACGTTTATACTTTGGTAATTTTGTACCCCTAAAAGGGGACGAGGTCGACCACCCAAATTTATCATGATACATATTAGGGTCCTGTACTATAATACCCAATGTTTAAATTGGGCAATTTCCAAAATTTAGGTGGTGGGCCAAGGTACCCCTCCAAAATTTTAAAGGGGTGCACCAATATACCCATATGTTATGAAAGGGAATGGACCCCTGTATACGCCCATATAACCATATAAGGTAATAGGACCTCATCCAAGGGGATAACTTAGGTCGAAACCAAACACGTGGTACAACGTATTACTTACGTTTATATTTTGGCAATTTTGTACCCCTAGAAGGGAACGAGGTGGACCACCCAAATTTATCATAATACATATTAGGGTCCTGTACTATAATACCCAATGTTTAAATTGGTCAATTTCCAAAATTTAAGGGGTGGGCCAAGGTACCCCTCCCAAATTTTTCAAGGGGTGCATTAATATACACATATGTTATGAAAGGGAATGGACCCCTGTATACGCCCATATAACTATATAAGGTAATAACACCTCATCAAAGGGGATAAATTAGGTCAAAAACCCCCGAAATTTGAATTTTTGGCAATTTTTTACGCATAAAAGGGAACGACATAGACACCCAATACTAATAGAGGTACATACTATGGTCCTATGCTACCATACCCAATTTTTAGATTTGGCAATTTCCAAAAATTTAAGGGGGGTGGTCCTATGTACCCCTGCCAAAATTTAGGGGGTGGGCCATGGTACCCCTGCCAAAATTAAGAGGGGGTGGTCCTATGTCCCCCTAGGTCATTGACCTTTCACCCCGGTCATAAAAGAGAGTGAGGATGAGTCATTCGGGCATAACGGGGGGCCTACTACTCTGCTATTCATACATTGAGCATGTAACGGTACTTAACAAAAAAAAATATTTCAAATTGAGAACTTGAATTGAAAAACTATCCCAAACCCACAGGCATCTATATACGTATATTTTCAATTGAAATGTCTGTTTCACTTTCAGGACAACAAATTAATAGGGCAAACCACGAAAAGGCACTTTCAAACAAAAAACATTCAATATATATTGTTCCTCCAGAAAAAAATACTCCAGTAAACTTGAGATGTTCATCAATTCAGGTCTTCAATTGTAGAATATCTCTAAGTGTGTTGCCTAAAACAAAACATATTGATTTATTGAGCTTACCTTCTTGTCGTCGAGATCTGGCAATACTCCAGCAGGTGGGTTGCTTGTGAAAGGTGCTTTAAGGGTGCCATTTTGTGCGTACGTAAGTAGCAGCCTCATGTAATGGTTTCGGAGTTTCAAATTCTCAACATCACGCTGTTGCTTCTTCAATTTCGTTATCCAATTTTGAGCAGTCATCCTTTCTAGAGTAATAATAATGATAATAATAATAACAATAATATTTATTAGAATCAGGAATTAACAGACAATATGTTCAATTGCAATTTCTACTACACAAAATTGCATCTATTATAAATAAATATATCACATATGCATTAAACAACAAACCATTTAACATAACATAAATTAAACATGAAAATAAAATAATAATATAAAAACTATCGAAAAACACTTTGAATAGCGAATGTCCTTTTCTTTTGATAGTTGAAGTATATACATCGTATTTAATATAAGGTAAAGCAGGGAGAGATAGCTCGGTAGGAGAGATTGCCCGAAGGCTAGAGGGCAAGGAAGGACAGAGGCTGGCTAATGAAAAGAACGAACAGAAAATTGGAACTACGCAAATAGTGTGTCAGTTCATTTCATGTGTCGATATAAGAACTTCGCTGAGAAATATGATCCACATTTTGCATGAGTGAACAAAATAAGTACCGGTACTTACATTTTCACAAGCGTTAGATATAAATTGACAGGAAAGGTTTGATGTCAGATAATCAAGAAATTAATTAATAAATTAGCTCAATGTCAAAACTAGCTTTTTTACGTAGCTTACCGTCATCTGGAAAATTCCTTTGACGTATACAGGTGTGTGTCTCTCTTACCCACATTAGAAAAATTCATGCAATCATGAAGTAGGAGATATGGCGCAGTACATTCATTGAATGCAATAATAGGAGAGATTGCGCACCTGTGATAAATAATATATTGTCCGTGTCCGCCAAAGTGAGGGAGAGGGAGGGTGATGACAAGATATGCGATAACTACATGCAGGGCCGGATTTAGGGGGGTGCAAAGGAGTACATGCACTCCCTTCACTGTAAATATACACTATCTAAAATGAGAACCTAGCAGTGAAAAAGCAACATTCTCCGAAACTTTCTGCTGTTATATGTAGGTTTGAGGCTTAAAAGAAAACTTAGTTTTGCAAAAGCAATAGTTTAAGTCGATTTTCTGAAGATTGAAGGAAAAGGAGTCACTGAACAAAGTCATATTCCTCATTCACACCACAGATGCCTAAAGGCATTTAAAAACTTAAAAATTTAAATCAAATGTAGTGGTAGTTATTGGTGCACAGCCCATATAGAAATCCTGCCGTGACTACATGTTATTTCTGTGTGTGTGTTTATTTCAAGATTGTTTCAGAAGTTAAGTAAATATCTATTACAAGGTGGTATGTTATTTTTGTAGCATAGTTTATAATTATGTTTTAATAGTACCAATATTAAATAAAGAATCCTACAATAGCTGAGTTGAGTTGAGTTGATTTTGAGTTTAACGTCCCGTTCAGCAGCGAGGCTATATGAGACGTGGACCTACTGATTAACGTGGAATCCGAACCACATGAGCTCCCACCGGGAATCGAACCCGGGTCTCCCACGCCAAGGCGCGTATGCTAACCTCTTAGCCACGAAGGAGCTCAATCCTGCAATAGCATACAAATGTTCGCTTTAAAATTTGTTATGTTTTACTCATAGTACATATTTTCTTCATCATATCAGGTTGATTCTGTAGCATCACGATTTCAACTATTCATAATCGCAAAATATTGTGAGATTGCGAAAGATAGAGACAATCAATCATATCAATAATCGCAAGTGTGTTATTGTACAGGGTGTTTTATCCAAAAAGTCATGATTTCTGGCGGCTACAAAATTTATTTGAATAATAACATAGTAATACATGTATGTAAATACACAGTAAACAAAGTATAAACTTTGTTTCACAATTTGTTTTTGTTGTGTTTCAGATTGCATAGTCCAGTATAATAATGGCGGACCCTAGACTTATGTTGCAGCAGATGATCTCATTGGTGACTTGGTTCATTGAATCACGCTTCCTTGTTGGTGTCCAACGACGAGTCCTACTCATTGTGCATGGGCACCAACCACGAAGTCCATATGGCGTTGTATTGATCAGTGCAATAAGACTGGTAATGTTACAGGACTTCGAAGAGAGGGATCCAGACCAACTGTGCGTACAGAACAGCGTATTGCAGTAGTGCGAGCATCTGTTGTGAATAGTTCGATTTAAAATCTCAGCGACGTTTGACAGCAGCAAACGCAATGTCCGTAACATCATGTTGGCGTATTCTGCGAAAAGACCTGCAAATGTTTCCCTACAAAATGCAGATGCTTCAAAAATTAACAGACATTGCAAAAAGAAGGCGTCTGCATTTTACAAATCAGTTCAGTGCGTTAACTGCTGATGACCCGGACATTATTGAAAACTTGTGGTGTACAAACAAATGCTTACTTTTATCTGTCAGGTGAAGTAAACAAACAAAATGTAACATTTTGGGCAACAGAAAACCTACATGAAATGGCAGACTCACCTCTACATCCGGAAAAGGTTTTGGCTTGGTGTGCTGTATCAAAACGTGGCATAATTGCAACTTCTTCTTTGATGGCTATGTCACATCAGAAAATTGTTTGGAAATGATTGAGTATTACTTCTATCTTGGCCTTCGGCAATGGTTCCAGCAGGATGAGGCTAAACCGCGTACAACAGAATCTGTCCTTAATTTCCTTCATACAAATTCCGCAATCGTGTGATCTGTAATCTCTATCCATGATTTTTTGGGGGGGAGGGAGGGACAAGCTTAGAGTGCCCTCCATGTGGTTCAGACATTAACCCTGGTATTTTTTTTTTTTTATGCGCGTTAACTCAATCAGGAGCTATTCAAGCTTAAACCCCATCTTGAAATGAATTAGGAGCAAACATTGAGCAGTGTATGGCAGTGGTTAGTCATGTCACCCTTGGTAAGGTTTTTGATAACATATACATCAGAGTCAGGGAAGTATCCAATCGTCAGGATGGACACTTCGAACATGTGTTACGTTAAACTTTAGTCTTTCCCTTATCGTATCATGTAAATTTCTCTTACTATGGTTATTAACAAAATACGTTATTGCACTTCAAAATCATTTCATTGAAACACCATTTACACAAGGTACTCAACAATTAGGCACGATTTACCTTATAAGTTTTTGTTTCCCCCGTAAAACGATTTCTTTTGTTCTATTAAATAACAGAAATAATAGTTATGGTCACCTCTACAATACTTTTATAAGCTTTTTTTTTTATGTATTTAGAGAAACTGATTTTCTCATATATTGTTAACAACTCAATGTAAATCAGTATTCAGACATAAATTGCAGCAGGTTGCACTTCTATCTCCTACCTAGCCGGCTCCCCACTTTATTTAAGAATAATTTTGTAGCATCTTAGCTTTCGTTTGTCAATACCATTTCAATCATATGAAAATTTTGCTTGATCGTGATAAACTGATGTCAGTAACAAGCTACTGTAAACTAAAGAAGATACTGATGTCAATAACACAAGCTATTGTGAACTAATAAAAGTAGAATATACTGATGTCAGGAAAAGAAATTACTGGTAACTGATAAAAGCAGAGTATATAGATATCAGAAACAGAAGCTACTGTGAACTAATAAAAGAGCAAGATATACTTATATCAGGAACAGAAACTACTATGAACTAATAAAAGCAAGATATATCAGGAACAGAAACTATTATGAACTAATAAAAGCAAGATATACTTGTGTCAGGAACAGAAGCTACTGTGAACTAATAAAAGCAAGATATATATATCAGGAACAGAAACTACTGTGAACTAAGAAAATCAGAATATACTGATGTGAGGAATAGAAGCTACTGTGGACTAATAAAAGTAAAATATACTGATGTCAGAGACAGAACCTACTATGAACTAATAAAAACAGCATGTAGTGATGTCAGGAATAGAAACTACTGTGAACTAATAAAAGAAGAATATACTGATGTCAGGAATAAAATCTACTGTAAACTAATAAAAGCGGAATATACTGATGTCAGGAAAAGAAACTACTAGCAATTGATAAAAGCAGAATATACAAATGTCAGGAACAGAAGCGACTGTGAACTAATAAATGCAAGATATACTGATGTCAGGAATAGAAACTACTGTGAACTAATAAAAGAAGAATATATTTATGTCAGGAATAAAATCTATTGTAAACTAATAAAAGCGGAATATAGTGATGTCAGGAAAAGAAACTACTGGCAACTGATAAAAGCAGAGTATACTGATGTCAGCAACAGAAGCTACTGTGAACTAATAAATGCAAGATATACTGATGTCAGGAATATAAACTACTGTGAACTAATAAAAGCAGAATATATTGATATCAGGAATAGAATATAGATACTGTAAACTAATAAAAGCAGAATACACTGATGTCAGGAACTACTGTGAAATAATAAAAGGAAGACACCAAGTGATTGTAAATATTGATATGACCTTGATATCTGATATTGATATGAGTTTTTGAACGTATAAAAAAGGATGTGGGAATATTAACAAATGGAAAATCTTCATTAAAATGGAATTGAAAGGCAACGAAGATTTGTGTAATATAATTGGTTCATTGGGTTTGATTTAAACGTTTCTTCTAGCATTGATGCAATATAATACGAGGACCTACATCTTAACGTGAGGTGCCAATTACATAATTTTCCAGCGGGTATTGTAATATACTTTTTGAGTTGTAAGTATAGCATTTATTTTTTTAGTGAATCTGTCCTAGTGTCCAATTAAAATTATCCTGTGTTACTAACAAGGAAAGTACTTGGGTTCGAACGAGTGAATACGGATAAAAAGGAAAGCATGTATATTGTTAACACCCCGGAAGCAAACAGTGATGTCCGTTTTTCCGCAAGGTAGTGTAAACATCCGCAAGAGCAGGGCAAAGTAGAGCACGTGCCATAACTATAGAGTGTCTATAAAATCTAACCCCGGACCATTTTTGCGGAAAAGGGTTGGTTTGATGGAAAAACACGTTTTAAATGAAAAAGTTGTGTTCCAGGGTCCCCCGGAGAGTCCCAGACAGGATCCAACCATTTTTTTCAAATGGTGAGGTAGGTCAAGTAGTATATCGTTGGAAAGATATTGTGAAAATAAACTAGATGGAGCAAGTCCCGATTCTCTACGTTCACCCTGTACAAAACGATAGACAGTCAAATGTCAACACAGTTGTCATGGAGTCTGTGACCACCATTTTGCACAGGGTGCGCATACAGACTAGGGAATTATTGCAGCTGGTTTATTTTCACAATACCTTTCCAACGATATACTACTTGACCCCTTTACCATTTGAAAATTGTGAGGTGGACCCTGTTTGGGACCCAGGAGCAATACATTTTCGTTCAACATGTGTGTCTCTAAAAATAATGGGATACGTGTGCTCCAATTTTTCCATCCACCCAACCCGCAAAAATGTCACGGGTCAGACTTCATAGACGCTCTGTAGTTATGGCAGGTGTTCTACTTTGCCCTGCTCTTGCGGACGTTTACATTATCTTACAGAAAAATTGACATCATTGTTTGCTTCCGGGGTGCTAATATTATACATGCTTTCCTTTTTCTGCGTAATCATCCGTTCGAGCCCAAGTACTTCCTTTGTAAGTGAAACTATATAATGTGTTTGTTATATGTAAATTCTGAATTATTACATAACTTCCTTCTTTTTTCATAAAAATCGCAAAATTCTTAACTTTTGCTTTCTGAAAAAATTTGGCAACACTACCAACAACACATTACGCCATTCTTAACAATATTGCTTAAATATAAAAGATGTTAACGCAATTTTTGAATTGTGTGCAAAATATTTATCTTTTTACTTCATTAAAACGAACTAATGGGTATGTTCTAAAAGATTTGGTAATAATATTAATAATAATATATTATTACTAAATGCTTATAACTCTTTTTTTTTTCTTACCTGATTGCTTAAGCCTTGCTTGCACTGTATTAAACAAGAAAACATCATAATCAAAGTTATTATTGAGTCGTTGTATCAAGTCAGTCGACATTTCTCCAATTTTATCGGTTTAAACAAATACTGAAAATAAGAGAACGGATTCAAATTTTTTGAAATTAATGGAAAATGAAAATCTTTGGTTAGCAATTTATTATACATAATCTAAATATCACAAGAATGAACTACTTCTGAATTTAATCTTTTTGAACAACAGTGTAAAAAAAAGTTAAGAGAGACAAACAACACTTTTGTTACAATGTAATGAATGACATTCCTTCTTCAATAAAAGAACGGAAAGACTCCTCGTCTGGTTCCTTTACATTTAGATGAGTCAAGTAACTTCATCACTTCCGCTGAATGCAAGGTTCCAAACATTAATAGTGGTGGGCACAAAAACCGGGTCCGGTTCGGTTTCCTTCAAAATCGGTTGTGGTTTTCTCCAAAACTGATTTCTATTTCTGGCCAGAATAGTAGGGATGCGCACGAGACAAGATTTGTGGCTGTCTCGTCTCAAAAATGTGCTGTAAATGTGATGTTTCGACTCGAAAAATGTATATTTCTCTATTGGAAGAGCCGTGTTTCGACTTGAATTTTGTCAGGAAAATCCTGTCTCTCCACTCGTCTCTTGCGCATCCCTACAGAATAGTGCTTCGTTTGTTATATTTTCAGCAGCCTATAACTTCAAAAGAAAGCATTTATGCACACAGGTCAGACTATACTTTTTGCCTTATCTTACTGTGAGGAATCACCTCCCAAGAGAGATACAGGGTGTAACAAAAAGGTACGGCAAATTTTCAAAGGGATTCCTTATGAGTAGACAAGCGAACGGTTCATATGACCTTATGTCGGAAAATGCATCGTTACAGAGTTACGGCCAGGGTGCGAATTACCGGGAGGGATGAGGGGGATTTTCCCCCTCAATCACATTTTGTTCCCCCCCAAAGAAGTTAGCTGAAGTATCCCCACCGGGGATGCTCGCTTTCCCCCTCAAACTATGCTTAGTATAACTCAAAATTTCACTGATTTTTGTTATTTCTTGTAAATTTAATCTTCTAGCTGTATTTCGAAATGATCGATGTAAACTGTTCAGTTTTGGTCATTTCTACTTACCACCTAATTACCCACTATTTTCAACGTTATTTAGTAGAACTATATTATTATGACTACGGTTGTTACTTGCAACTGTACCTTCGTACCCTTCAGTTCGTCATCGTTTGTGAATTTGAATGTACTAATTGCGTATAACAAAGCCACATTTAGATTTATAAATGTTCTTAGCGGTTGGCCAAGAAGAAGTAAACAAATAGCTTCTTCTACCATACTAGGCGAAGTTCGGATATGTCATATTCATCCTCTATATTTGTATCGATTATCATCTTATTTTAATTTTTGTTATAACATGTTATTTCATTTTCCAGTGTACTCTTTGTTAGCACATGGTCTTCATTCCCTAGTAGGTTGTGTGTATGCAACTCAAAAGTTGCATTTAATTTGTGATAATTAGCATAGTAATCACTGCTTTTACAGTTTACGGAAATGAACTTTTGAAACTGTACTCAAAATCTGAGATATAGGTATTCTCTCGTAAGTATATGTTAACGTACACGCTGGAGGATACGCTCCTAGTGAGCAGACATGTTAATGAAGGTGATTTTTAGGTGAATAAGCGAATAATTCAAGATTTGTTTCAGCATTTGTTAATACGACTGGTTCTCCGTGTCATTGTCCGTGTCTGTATAAGCATTTCAACTGGAGCGGTGTTTTTTTTTTTTTTTTAAAAAAAAAAGATAACCCTTCATTTTTCCATCTTTTCGCTGTACAGTTTGCTGTCCACGCAATTAATGTTGTCTGAAAAACTTCAGTGTAATGTTTTACTTTATTTGAATAACGTAGCCCATAGTGAATCAACTCATCTTCAACCTAACAGTAAAGTAATTTTTAAGTGTTGACTTTCCGTGCCCATCACGGAATCGATATTTGGAGGGGAAAAGTCGTGATGAGCACAGCTTTAGCGGGAAGTAGAAGCACAAGCTCGAAATTTGAATTGAGAGATTTTAAATATTTTGCCTTCGATTTGACCTTGATGTGAGAAATCGGGACCAGCAACAATCCATTTCTTATTTGATAGGCTAATATCTAGATTTTCTTTAAAAAAAATGTCCGGTTTAACTGATAATTTTAGTGGTTTTCACAAGACTGAAGTAGGTTTCTTTTCGCAACCTGTATGTATTAATGCAAAGTGGAAGCTTTCAACATGAGTGGAAAAATTAACATATGCTTGTGATCATGGCTATCGCTCGAGCCAAATTATTAACTAAATAAACCTTAGAGAGCTACTGGGACAAGAGTGAGTACAACATTAAAACACGTTCAGAAAGGTTTAGTGAGGTGTGTGTATTTCACACAATATATATGTGCATAGTTATTGTCGGTAGGTTTATTAAATTAATAAATATCTTATTTATTACACATGCCGCACACACACACACACACACACACATATATATATATATATATATATATATATATATATATATATATATATATATATATATATATATATATATATATATATATATGGGGAGTAAGGCATTTATTGTCTCATTTTGAAATTTGAACCTTCAGACTATGTCCTTTGGCCTAATTTTATCCCCCCCCAATATAGATTATCTAATTCGCACACTGGTTACGGCCATTAAGCTACCTGACGGTGTGAAATAGTTCAATTCTGGTCGCCCGTCAATTTAAATCTCAGTAACTCAGCCTCTAATTAAGCTAGAAAGATAATTAATTAATTAGGAAGATAATTTTGGTATCAATGTGTTCCTGAAGGACGAAACTCTTCACCGATATGCATTTTATGTATGTGAGGGGTACTACGGCGGACAATAAAGTATCATCGTTTTTTTGCATCAAAATTTTGGGAATGGTATTCCTTCTCCCTTGGGGTATGCTCATAAAATTTGGTATGTAAAGCAATGAAGTAGTCTACTATATGGTAATACCCTGTAAGTGTACTTGTTGCGTAGTAGCCTTATATAGACCCACCCTAAAAATAAATGTAATTTTCAAACTGAGATCCAAAAAAATTGGCCAAATTTGGCCTCCTCTTCTCCCCTCACGTAAGCAATAAGTACCTACAGTGGCTTAATAAAGAAGTCGGACATATACATATTCACACATTCAAGAGGGAATAGACATTCGAAGAGTAGGCTTCAAAAAACAAAAAATATATTTTAAGTACTCTATATTATTTACTTATCGAAAATAGAAACATGCATGTCAAAACTCAATTTCATGACTACAAAAACTGCAAAAAATGAAAATACAGCTAAAATCCATGTCAAAAAAGAACTCGGACAGTTAGCACCACTCTCTTTCTTTTTGGGCTTAATAGGGGAATTTCCAAGAGTTTGTCTACTTGACAGTTTTAGATGTCCAAAAGAAGCGAGTTGAAGTCGTACTATTTTTACGTCGATGAAACTGTGTGTTTAAAAGTTAAAATTGGAAGTCAACGTGGGCAAACATCTTTAGCAGTAAGAGAACTTTTTCAAAAACATTATAAAGAGGGAAAATCAGTTCGTGATACTGTGGAAATAATGGATAGGTCACTGTCCACAGTTCATGATATTATTAGACGTTTTAAATCAACTAAATCAGTGGAAAATACACCAAACTGTGGTAGATCTAGAGTGTTTTCAAAGTCACACGAGAGATGGATTGTACTATAGGTTAATAAAAACTTCAAAACAAGTGTCCTAAACTGGCCAAAGAAGTATCAGAACATCTTAATAAAAGTTTGCATCCCGAAACGTTAAGATTTGTTTTAAGAGAAGCAAGTTACATGGAAGAGTAGCCCGTAAAATACCGTTCGTAAGCAAGTGCAATAGGCAAAAGAGACTTAGTTTTGCAAAAGTTTATAAAAATAAAGATTTTTTGTTTAGGAGCGCTGTGTTATTCGTGCACGAAAGTAAATTTAATTTGTTCCGCTCAGATGATCAATGTTACATCTGGCGAAACCTTAATGGAGAACTCAGAGCGAATAATCTACGATCCGCTGTGAAACATAGAGATGGTTCGGTAATGGCTTGGGGCTGTATGTCCTCTGCTTGTCCAGGTAAACTTTGTGTAATCGATGGTATTGTGGACCAAATAAAGTATTTAAACATTCTCAAGCAAAATTTGGCACAAAGTTCTGAAACATTGGGAATAATAGAGAATTTCCAGTACTACCAGGATAACGACCCCAAGCACAAAGCACTCAATGTGCGTTTGTGGCTCCCGTATGATTGTCCGTATATGCTGGAAACACCTCCGCAATCTCCTGATATTAATGTTATTGAGCACTTATGAGCTTATTTGGAAAACCAGTTAAAATATCATACTATTAGAACAAAGGAAGACTTGGAATCAGAACTTCATACTGAATGGGCAAAAGATGATCCTTCCTTCTGCAAAAAACTTGTAAAATTCATGCCAGGAAGATTGAAAGCGATCGTGAAAAATAAAGGATTAACTACAAAATATGAAAAATATCTAATAACATTCTAAAATTTTGCTACAAATTAAGTGTCCGAGTTCTTTTTTGACATGGATTTACGCCATGTTTTGACTTTTTGTATTTTTTATAGTCATGAAATTTAGTTTTGTCATTGATGTTTCTATTTTTCATAAGTAGATAATGTATAGTAATTAAAATATATTTTTTGTTATATGTAGAATACTCTTGGAATGTTTATTCCTCATGGAATGTGCAAGTATGTATATGTCCGACTTCTTTATTGAGCCACTGTATATAGGTTATTACCATACAGTAGACTATCTCATTGCATCATATACCAACTTTATGAGTTTACCCCTAAGGGAGAAGGAATGCCATTATTAAAATCCTGATGCATAAATCGGAAAAGCAGGTACTTTATTCTCTCCCGTCCGCCGCGGTATCCCCCACATACACAAAATGCATATCGGCGGAAAGTTTTGTCCTTCAGGAATACATTGATACTAAAATTATCTTTCTCGCTTAATTATGAGCTGAGTTATTGAGGTTCAAATTGAATCACATGGATGGGCGACCAAATGTGACTATTTCAAACCGTCAGGTGGCTCAATCCCCGTAACTCTGTAACGATACATTTTTCGGCATATGGTCATATGAACTTTTTTGCTTGCCTACACGTAAGGAATCTACCCGTGAAATTTTGCCGTATCTTTTTGTTACACACACAATTTCCAAAATTACAATTTTCAATTTTCACTTATACCAAATCCTCAGGAGTCCAAATTATGTATACAATGATGACGTCACAAGGTTTATGGATTGAGTATAGCCCGTTGCCCCCAGTGATTTTTAACGAATCATAGTAGTTCTAACGATTCATATTAGTTCATAATGAATCGGAATCGCATGTTATAAAAATTTAAGATGTAAATCTTGTGGTAAGCAAGCTTTAATATAAGTAGTAGTAGTAACAGTAGTAGCAATAGTAGTAGTAGTAGTAGGAACGGGTTAGAAGCCCCGCAAGGGTTGGTTGGGTAGTACTCTCGATATAAGTAGTAATGGTAGTAGCAGCAGTAGTAGCAGTAGCAGTAGTAGTAGTAGTAGTACCGGTGGTAGTAGTAGTAGTAGTAGTAGTTAGTAGTAATAGTAGTAGTAGTAGGAAGGGGTTAAAGCTCCGTAGGGGTTGGTTGGGTAGTACTCTCGATATAAGTAGTAGTAGTAGTAGTATTAGTAGTAGAGGAAAGGGTTTAAATATGGGCTAGCAGCAATATGTGCACTCCACAGTGCTGCACTCAGGCGGAAACTGTAAGAACTCGTTACTTGTATACACAAAAGACGAAGTATCAGTTGGCGGCGAGATCGGAGCATGTGTACTTGTGCTTGTTGGCTGTTCAGTGCGCAGAAGACAATTTCGTCGAGCTAAAAGTTTTGTAGGTATGTATATTCTTTACGTTTCTTGTTTCCACACATGCTTTAAACCAATTGCCTCATATGAACTGTATTCCTACTACATAGCGTTTATAGTTTCCATGTTTAAATCGTAAGTATTTATAAGGATACACCATCAAAACATTTCAAAACAATTTGGCGTCATTCTTTAAATATAGGCTATAATGACTGGTCTAAATATGGGCTAGTAGTCCATTTTTAAACATGTTTCCATGATGCCACGATCGAAACCAAGCTATGAAGCATCAGGAAGACGCAAGAACTGGAACAAAGATGATATGGAGAAAGCAATAACAGGAGTTAGAGCAAAGAGAATGAGAACCAAGAAAGCATCAATGATATTCAATGTTCCTCGAACAACGCTTCGGAGGCTTTGTAAGCAAGATTTAGGAACACCTTTGCAAGCAGCAGAAAACTAAATTAGGACACAAAACTATTCTGGGAGACGAACTTGAGAAGATGCTAGTTTATCTACTTTTTACTGAGGAGAGACTTTTTGGTTTCACAATTGCTGATTTAAGAAGAATGGCCTATCAGTTGGCTGTAAAGAATAACTTACCACACCCATTTGTAACCACTGAAGCGGGAAGAACTTGGGCAGACATCTTTCTCCAACATCATAAGGATGTATTATCCTTACGCAAGCTGTGCGGTACGTCATTTTCTCGTGCACTAGGGTTCAACAAAGAAAGTATTGGAGGATTCTTCCAACTCCTTCAAGAAGCGTTTGAGAGGAACAATTACCCACTCGACAGGATATTCAACATAGATGAAACAGGACTCACCATTCTACAAAGTAAAATTCCGTACGTCTTAGCAAGAAAAGGAAAAAGACAAATTGCTGCTTTGAAGTCCGCGGAAAGGGGATCTACAATGACCATTATTGCATGTATGAGTGCCAGCGAATATTTCGTGCCACCAGCTGTGATATTTCCAAGAAAGAATATGTCTGAATAGCTAATGCGAGGTTGTCATCCGGGATCTATTGGTTTTGCTTCCCCATCTGGATGGGTTCAAGCCAATATCTTCACAAAATGGCTCCTCCATTTCATAGAGAAGGTTGTCCTAACAGACAGCTCACCAGTTCTACTTATCTTGGAGGAACATTATAGCCATGTTCGGAACATGGAGGTGATTGACATAACAAGAGATAGTCACGTGACCATAATTTCGCTACCTCCTCACTCCACTCATAAGCTTCAACCCCTGGACAAAACTTTCATGGGATCTCTGAAGGCCTATTATAGTGAGGAACTTAGAATGTGGATCCTTCAGCAACAAAGGCCAATCACTCCGGATGATATGATGGAACCTTTTGGTAGAGCGTATTTGAAGGTACAATCAGGCAAGATAGCAGTGAACGGCTTTAAGATAATTGGGATTTATCCTCTAAATAAAAATATCTTCACAGACGTTGACTTCATTGCAGCCAAAGAATGTCAAGTAATGCCACAGACTGAGGCAATTGCAGAAATCCCAACTGAGATAGGATCTGCCAAATTATCTGGGCCAAATAACCAACAAGTTGAACCATCATCTTCGGATTCTTTCTCTGGATCGAAGACACAGCTACCTTCTGTGTCACTTCGCACCGTAAGTGACAAAAGATGCTCTGGGACGTCGTCCTTAGGTCTTATGACACCTTTCGATATTTCACCACTTCCTGCAATTAGCAAGAAAGTTAGTAATCGAGGTCCGAAGACTGCAGGCGCCTCCTGCATAACAGGTTCTCCATATAAAGGTGCTTTGTCCGCTTCGATAGCAAAGTCATCAACGAAAGGAAAACAAGGAAAAAGGCATTTGGATTTTGAAAACTCTAAGGAAAACATAGAAGATGGCAGTGAAGATTTGAGAAAACAAGGTTGTTCCAGAAAAGCAGAGGAGGGAAATGGATCGAAACAGAGGAGTAGAAAAAAAATTCAGAATTGGGAAAGAAGAAAGGTAAAAACCAGGAGTGTAATGATTCAGAACATGGAGATTGTTTTGATGGTAAATTAATTGACAGCGGGGAAAGTGATATTGAACTCCCGATAGGACAAAAAAATTCCAGAAGAGAACAATGCAAACTGCATGTTTTGTGATTACCGTCCTAACGAATTGTGGGTTATGTGCCAAATGTATTTGATGTGGGCACACACTGAATGTGGGATGCAGATGCTGACATATACATATGTGATTTTTGCAAGTAGGACGTTCATTTGCATTTGGATTAATCTTACTATTTGGTTTGTATCCATTTAAGGTCTATGTATTTATTTTCGATTTTTAAAACTGGGGCCCATATTTAGACCAGTTTTTAAAACTTAAATTTTGGAGCTCCTAAAAAAACTTAGTTTTTTGCAAAGAAATATGTACTTTTTATCTACTTTATAATATTTGTACTAAAGACTAATCTTTGAAATATATTATTGAACATTGAAACTTTCAGTTATATAAATTGTTTGAAAATGAGAACGAAAATAAAAGTGGTAGCCCATATTTAAACCTTTTCCTCTAATAGCAACAGTAGTAGTAGCAGTAATAGCAGCAGCAGCAGCAGTAGTAGTAGTAGTAGTAGTAGTAGTAGTAGTAGTAGTAGTAGTAGTAGCAGTAGTAGTAATAGTAGTAGTAGTAATAGTAGTAGTAGTAGTAGTAGTAATAGCAGTAGTAGTAGTAGTAGTAGTAGTAGTAGTAATAGCAGTAGTAGTAGTAGTAGTAACTCTTCCAGTTCCGGTGACAAAGAACTGGGGGGAGCGGGCTATACACAAGCCGTTTGGACTATTAACATCTGATCTCCATTATGTTATCCAACATTACATACCATACAAAGTAGGGATGGCCAAAATTTTCCGGAATCCGGATTCCGGAAATTTTGTTTTCCGGAATCGGAAAATTTACTTTCCGGAATTCGGAAAAATTCCGGATTTCGGAAAAATTCCGGAATTCGAAAAAATTCCGGAATTCGAAAAAATTCCGGAATTCGGAAAAATTCCGGAATTCAGAAAAATTCCGGAATTCAGAAAAATTCCGGATTTCGGAAAAATTCCGGAATTCGGAAAAATTCCGGATTTCGGAAAAATTCCGACATTCGGAAAAATTCCGGAATTCGGAAAAATTCCGGAATTCAGAAAAATTCCGGATTTCGGAAAAATTCCGACATTCGGAAAAAATCCGGAATTTAGAAAAATTCCGGAATTTTTCCGATTTTACTTTCCGGATTCCGGAAAGTAAAAATTCTGGAATTGGCCATCCTTAGCTAGTAGTTGTTAAAAGAGAAACACAATAATGAATAGGCTATATATACTGTATTAATTTCTTGTAGTTGGATATGTCTTTATCATTTACGTAGACAATTGCTACTGCAGTTATTTACTACTTTATGAGAAAGATCTTATTTTCACACACAAAAAAGTCGCCGGTATGTCTCAAACATTATCGCGTTCCCACCTGCAGCTGCTCCAAAGCACTGCAAACTACTTTTTAATCAGGCGAAAGGCAGTGAAGGAAAATAAATCTCAACAAATATTCTAATAACATTCGCTTATTGTCAACATACCTACAGTGAGCGCAGAAAGTGTTCGTACACCGTGCATACTTTATATTGAAAACAGCTAGCATGAGAACGGGAGGTGGAAAAATATATATATAACCAGAATTAAGACTACACATTCATACATTTTATTTCTATATACAAGAGAAAGGCCAAACAAACACAATCACTGTTTTGTTCAGAAGAAAAGAGAGAATTCCTTTTTTGTAAACGCAAAAAGTCACCGTACACTTATGCTTGAATTAATGCTTATAAAGTATATTACGTTATTTAATATTTTGTGGGATTACCCTGTGCGTTAATGATTGTCTGTAGTCTTCGTGGCATTGATTTCACCTGTAGTAGTTCGTAGTTCTGTAGCTTCGGGACTGATTATGTCCCATTCTTCTTGAATAGCTTTTCTTAGACCTTCTTTAGTAGACAAGCTGTGCCTTCTGATTCTTGTCTCCAGAACAGATCATAGATGTTCTATGGGGTTCATGTCTGGGGATTGGGGAGGTGTGCGAAGCTGTTTCAAGAGCTGCTGAAGGACGGACTTCTGGGGAAGGGGCGGTCGGCAGTAATACTGCTACTTTTAAGAGCTCCAAACTTGTTATGGATGGGTTTATTTATATATAAAATAAGAAAGTTTCCTCATGTGGGGGGGGGGCGATGGCCCCGATCGCCCCCCTCTGGATCTGCCCCTGAGGTTTGCTATCTTTCTCAAAGACTTACCCTTCTTATGCACTTTAATAATTACTTTTCTTGTCTCCTCATTTGTTTCTGTTCGGTTGCTTCCCATTTCGACAGCCCACCGTGCAGTTTTTTCACTCCTATTCACAACTAAACTCATTCTGTTACTCGTCATGCTATACAGAGGTGTATACTCAGGTGAATACTAGTGAACCCCAGTTGTGGTATCTTTGTTTCGTATTCGTACGTCAGGTGTACGATCACTTTTTGCGTCTACTCTATATATTTTCTACGGAATGTATTTACTTTCTGACCATTAAACTTGTCTTTGTGGTTCTTTATTGATATATTCATAAAGCTTAGTTTTCATTATTCATATTGTGTGTGTTATTACACTTCTTAAATTTTCTGTTTCTTTTTCGCAGGCATTCTCGTTTCAATAGCATAGGTGTACGAACACTTTCTGCGCTCACTGTATGTACAGTAAATACAAATTTATAATTTTTGACTTTACGAAGTATACAATGTAATTGTTCAATAATTAACATAAGCAGGCATTCATTAATTTATATTAATATAATAGTTAACAAAACTAATAAGCGGGTGATTGATGACTCAGTGGTAGAGTTTTCATCTATGGTATTCTAACCCAGGACATGTGGGTTTTCGATGGCTAATTTTGTGTTCGAAAATTTTCCCGGTGGTACTCTTGGTTCCCTTTCTTATATTTGTTCCATCATCACTCATTAACGAATTTAGTTTATGAAAACTCTATAGCCATATATTCATTCTGTCCGTCAGTGAAACAAACAGTCTCAAGAACTATCTGATGGATTACCAATCAATTTTGGCCATGATGTACAGAGTCAATAGTTAAGAATCGAGTTCCCTGATGAATGTAATATTCAAACCGGAAGCGGTACAAATCAACCATTTCCGGTTTTAACGTTAATCATTATATAGTAAATATGGTAATAGATAGCGAGAAGCGGTTTCCAGTAATCGACATACCTATATAACATTCATGTAGATAGAATGTTACCCAGTTTGTACATCTGCTGAAAATAATGAGCTTAGGTATTTAGAGAGCATTTTCCGCTTTAGAAAATGTGTGCTTGGTAAAGAATGTAGAGAATTAGCTGAGTCAGGCACGTAGTTAGAATATGGTAATAGGAAGGGGGGGGGGGATCTGTCACGAAATACTATGGTTATTTACCAGGGGCTCAATCATTCTAAACTATTTTATTGGCAACATATATTGATTCGTTTAGCCAAGATTTCTAATGGGGGCATGATATGAAATACTGTGGTTACACACCAGAGGCTCGATCAATCTAAATATTTTACTGACAACATACCCATATTGATTGGTTAGGACAATAAAATGAGGATATATTAGTAAGTATTTTAATAAGAAGCTATGAAGAAATCTCGAGTAAAAGAATATAAAAAAAGTATTGAAAAAGATATCGTCTTCCGAGGTCATTCGAACGGTGTCGAGAATTTTGCGTCTGGGAAATTTGCGCCCTACCTCAAGAACAGGGAAAATTGCGCCTGCGATGTACCTCCACCGGGAAGTTTGAGACCTGCGAAATAAAAGAACCTATTGGAGCTTACGCATTTCCTCGGAGGGGCTGACATTACAGCATAAACAATCCTCCCCCCACAACCATGCCATTTGTGATTTATTTTCATTGTGGCTATATAAGGGGAGAATAAACTTCAATATAAGCCAAAAGAACACAACGGATCAACGCAATCACTGCTTCTTCCAGAGATGATTTTGGGGGAACACTGGCCTCCCCAGAGCTCTCAGAGTGCCCCCTCGGAGGAGACCAAAATAATACGTCTATAATATAATAATAAATAGAATAGTACCAGCAGTGACCCCCCTCCGGAATACTAAATGTGCCCCCCGGAACATTTTTCCTGAAAGAACGACTGAACGCAATTGTGTGTTTGAAGTGTAATTCCAGCAAGTAAACACACTGTACATAGTTTTCTTGATAATATTACTGAACTGATTTTACATTCACTTTACATTTTCTTTTCTATATTTTGTGTCCTGAAAAGCCAAACAACTCTCAAGGATTGTGAACAGAGATATCTGGGTAGAGCCAAACAGCCTTTTGTAGATTAAATTATACTCTTTGATTATATTAATAAATAATTATATATCAGTCATTTATACGTTTATTGTAAATTTTGTAGTATAATGAAAAATTGTATTTGTATGGATTGCCCTTTAGTGAACTAAAATTGTATTTTTTTTTTTCATTTGTTCGGAATATTATAACGGATGGAGTAACTCACTGAGACGATGAGAGGCAAGCCTAGTTCAAGTGCGAGTGGAAGTTACTTTACACAATACAATAATAAGTTGAATTGTAGGGCGCTAACATCCCAGTGCAAATATATAGCCGGCGCATTTTCCCCTCTTTTTGGGGTAGGGCGCAAACATTCCAGTGCAAATATATTGCGAGCGCATTTTTTCCTATTTTTGTGGTAGGGCGCAAAATTCTCGCATTCAAGGAAAATATAATGTCCGTGAAGTTGACAAGCCACTTATGTCAGACTCCAATTTCGACTTTAAACGTCGCTAGTGCTACGTTAGTGTTCGATAGTGACGCAAATCGTTAGTACTCCAACTGCATGCCAACACGCCCACTTCTAAGAATCATCTCAAAAGTGAGGTTAACCATTAGAGCAAGTAAGTGTTCATTGGTGCCATTAACATTAACGTTAAAGCCTCCATCGTACGGCCCTTTGAGTAATAATAACACCACGTTTTTTGCTAGTCTCAATGCGTCCCTATATTCTCGCGAATATTCTGACGTGCCCAAGTTAGTTACTTTTTTTTTGGGACTATTGTTTATGTTATTGTTTATTGTTTATTGCTAGTCTGCAGAGTAGTCCTTACATTAATATGCCATTGTCCTTGATAATCATTGCGTATTTACAAGCAATTTCTTATTACTGTTAGAAGATATCAAAAAACAACAGATAAAATCTACTACTTAACGGTTCATATTTTTCTTTTACAGTACATAAACGATTAATAATAATAATAATAATAATAATAATAATAATAATAATAATAATAATAATAATAATAATAATAATAATAATAAGACTATTCCAGCATAAAAGTTATCAATTGCATCACACTGGCAACAAGCGACGCATATTTTAACTTCATAAAAAATCGTTTCTCACGATTTTCTGGAAAACTACGTATGATAACATCTTCATTATGTCAAGTTGTTTATCTCAGTGTGATATATGTCTTACCTCTGGACAATATCACGGTAAAACAAAAATTAAATATTAGAAGTACATCGTACTTTTGGACTACATCTCATTAACCATGGGAAGATTGAGTAGTGTATACTTTAGGATGTAAGTTTCAGCTTAACTTGCATCATACATTCTTAGGATTACAAAAAGGAAATTTGTTCGTTTGCATTTGAACAAAATTCTTAGGATTACAAAAAGAAAAAATAATTTTTCCGAATTCCGGAATTTTTCCGAAATCCGGATTTTTTCCGAAATCCGGAATTTTTCCGAATTCCGGATTTTTTCCGAAATCCGGAATTTTTCCGAATTCCGGAATGTTTCCGAAATACGGATTTCTTCCGAATTCCGGAATTTTTCCGAAATCCGGATTTTTTCCGAATTCCGGATTTTTTCTGAATTCCGGAATTTTTCCGAATTCCGGAATTTTTTCCGAAATCCGGATTTTTTCCGAAATCCGGAATTTTTCCGAAATACGGATTTTTTCCGAATTCCGGAATTTTTCCGAGATCCGGAATTTTTCTGAATTCCGGAATTTTTCCGAATTCCGGATTTTTTCTGAATTCCGGAATTTTTCCGAATTCCGGAATTTTTCCGAAATCCGGAATTTTTCCGAATTCCGGAATTTTTCTGAATTCCGGATTTTTTCCGAATTCCGGAATTTTTCCGAATTCCGGAATTTTTCCGAAATCCGGAATTTTCCGATTTTACTTTCCGGATTCCGGAAAGTAAAAATTCCGGAATTGGCCATCCCTAATACAAAGTGAAAATCTCTTCACTGGATCTATATATTATATTTTTCCTCACAGTACTGCACCCTATATCACAACTATGGCAGGCACCCCGTATTTTTTACATAAAATTTCATGTAAGTTCCAATACTTTGGTTTTCGAATTTTCACCTCCTTATCCCAATATTTACGAGCCCAAACTAGACCGTAGAGGGTAGGGTAGATTCCTTTCTTTCTGGGTCCTATCTGTAACGCTTAACCCATTGTAAATTTTTACTGATGTTTCCAGTGGCGGCTGGTGACAATTTATTAGGTAGTGACAGAACTAGATTATTATTATTATTATTATTATTATTATTATTATTATTATTATTATTATTATTATTATTATTATTATAACATATATAGAATTTCAATTTAATTATAATCGATTGTGCTTACATTATCAGTAATCAGGTAGGTACTGGTTCTCTTGCTCCTTTCACTGAAGTTCTATTCTTCTTCATGCCAGTCAGTTATATATTGAAGTGAATTCAGAAATCAAATTTTGAGAATAAATCTTGAGATGCTCTTATTTAACTAAGTTTATTATTTATCTTGTTGATAAAAAGGACACATACACACTGATATCGAATAAAACACGAGTACACTGTTTAAAAAGAAACACTTCACTTGCACTGTTTATTCTCTTCGAACTTTCAACTGAACACGTTTGGTTGACTAGTTAAGATGCACGATACTGAAACTCCATGCGACGATTTTTCTTGCTGGAAAAGACGTCGATAATTTTTTTTTTTTTTTTTTTTTTTGTTAAAATTACCTATCTCATTAACGAATGTCTTTTCACATAACAACATGCCTAACGCAGTTAATCTTCCCTCTTTCATGGTATTTCTTAGGAAAGTTTTCATTCTGTTCAACATCGAGAAACATCTCTCTGCTTCTGCTGTTGACATTGGCATAGTTATCAATAACTTTAAGAGTTTAACTGTTTCTTGAAACGTGTCGCACAATTCATCGTCTATAATGAACATTAAGAATGACACCGCGCCAGACACCGTTTTCAGTTCGTGTCTCGAATAGCATACTTGAAGTTCGCTTTTTAATTTCTTTTCCTCCAAGAAGGCATATTTTTTTAACCATCTCACTGAGATAATTATCGGGGAACTCCTTTTTGTAATTGTCAAATTCTTCTACAGCAAATAATCTCGTAGCTACAAGGTGCTCAGTGAAGTGAAATCTAGATTTGATCTCCACTAGGATTGCATCACAAACTTCTAATTCTTGTCTTTTTTTGTCGTTATAGAATGCCTCACTTCGCCATATTTTTGCACATGGTCCGTCTCTTGCAGTTTCTAATTCTGTTTCTACTTCCTGAATAATGTTGTCAATTTGTTCTCTGGCTGACTGCATACCAAGTTCAAAATTATGCAGATGTTCTCGAACCTTGACAGGATCAGTACATTTCTTCTGCAGTTGGCTGAAAATAATTTCTACGTGTGGCATAATCTTGTGGAAAAAAGTCAACCAAAATATGAAATTTTCTTCATTTAATAATAGCTTGTACGCGGAAGCTTGAGTGAAGGTGGTTTGTACTGTTATATCTTCACAGTTTTCTGTTGCTAACATAAGATCAATTAGATCTTTCCGATACTCGTAAACTGTATTTACTCCACGAGACTGAAAATTCCACCTGGTGTGAGAAACCCGCGGCAACCCCCAAGCAGTATATATGAGATCGTAAAATATCGGCTGCTTTCGGATTCTGCGTGACAAGCTTTCGTTCAGCGTTGCCAGATCTAGCATAATGATGCTAGATCTAGCATAATTTGCATGTCTTTAGCATCTAGCATCTTGCTTTTAGCATCCTGCCCAAATCTAGCATAATTTCAGCAAGTTTATCAAAAAGCCGCAAAACCTGGAGATGAGAAAGAAGTTGGTTGTGGGAAGAAAAAGAACGGCAGAAATGTATCCTCTTCCATTGATTCATACAGTCGGTAAACCATACAGCCAGTCTTATTTTCCGAAGTAAGTTAGAAACGGCTTTGGGCTTTTTCTTTCTTTTTTTTTTTTTTTTTTTTTTTTTTTTTTTTTTGTGGCTCCACCCAGAGTTTTCTAATCCTTTAACTGCGAGGCATGGGCGGAGCTATGGGGGCCATTCTCCCCCCCCCCAACTTTTTGACAACTTCACCATCTTTATTTCTGACTTCATGACCATCTTTATTCCTGAAATGAAAGGTCCAAGACCGACCAGAATCCCCCCCCCTCCTCTTCAGCAGACAATTCCCAACTCCGCTTATGCTGCGAGGTAATTTTCTTTCAAAATATGTAAACAAACACTTTGCATTCATTTATACGATATATACGCCATTGAGTCTGGCAACGACTGCACTAGTTTAGTTGAGTTAAAGCTTTGGTGCGTGAAGGGTTGAGTTCTACTCACGCATCCTTGCGCTCTGCGTATTTTGTTATGTTATCGTATCTCAACTTCGTTTTTTTCTTTTAAAACTTCTGAATTAGTAATTATGAGGATCTAGCATAATTTGACCAAATCTAGCATCATTTCGATCAGGTTTTGGAATAATTCCGAGCTATGAGTCTGGCAACGCTGCTTTCGTTGTCACGAGCTAGAAGCAATGGAAAGCCTTTTCCGTACACAGCTGTTAGGGCGCGTATATGGTGATACCACTATGCCAAGCAGCATTCAGAAGTAAGGGCCTGGTGACAGTCACTGAAGCAGAGTTGCCACCGCTAGGTCTTTCGCGCTAGGTCTTGCGACTAAATAGATACGGCAGCGGGCAGAAAAAAGGAAGAAATTCAGAAGCAGTTATGAAATTTAACTCGCTTTCTTTTAATATTCTGAATCTTCTACCTCTCAAGGCAGTGACATGTCACGGCGTCACTGCCTCAGAGGCCGCCACTGGATGTTTCCCTCAAAAGCCACTACTGCTGCACTTGTATTTGTTTTGCATTAAGCTGTGCATTGCTTACTTAAAGATATTAAGTAGACTATGCAATGAATGCTATGCTATGTATGGTTTCTTAATTTTTAAATTGTTCCATACTCTAAAAAAAAAATATTCTCTATATAATGCGTTTCCCCTTCTACATAAATCCAGCAGCAAGTTTAAGTTCATAACCTAATGATTCTATATGGTACTTCTTGGTCTGATGAATTGTGTATAAACAATAAATGAAAAAAAGAAGTATTTTAAGGAAACTAATAATATATCAATACTTACGCAGCAGATTCATATACCTTTGAAAAAGAAGTATCTAATATTTATTTCAATAATAAAAATAGTCTAAAACTCATTTTATTAAAATAATTTTCTTGTTGACAATTCAACAAATACTATTATTCTTTCTTCTTCTTCTTCGCTCAAAATTGAAAGATAATTCTCGACAATTCTCATGTGCGATTAATTCTGGAAGGGTTACGATCGATAATAAAGTGCTTTGTAATATAGGCCTAAATATATATTTTTTGAAGTTCTGTATTAGTAACTTTAGTCTGCCTTGACACTGACCACTGTAGCTAACTGAAAATTAATTATTAATTATTTTAAAACATTCTATTATGAGTTCGTGGTTATTTTAAATGTTAATCAATATTAATTACAAGTAAAATCAAGTACCATATTACTTAAAATAATTATCCTTAAATGGACTATTGTGGAAAATTACCTGAAATAATTATATATCAAAATAACTATTAAAGAACATTTTAATTTCTTTTCTGCTTAAACAATAAAGTGTGGCGATGCAAACATGTATTAGTTGTGATGCTTTAATTCTATATCTACACTAAAATAGGCCGGTAGCCAGCCCAAAAATGTAGGGGGACCCGGTAGAAGTTAGGGGAGACCGATCCAACACATAGTTCATCACTATATTATATTTCATTTGCAAACCTGCCGTGAAAAGTTATGGGAGCCCGGCCCCCCTAGACACTCGTGGATACGGGCCTGCACTAGAACACATATAAGTGCAGATTTAGTTTAAGAATACCACTCGAAATAATTGTTGATGTTTTACTTTTCCTACCTGGAGCGATTACCTGGAGAATTATTGTCATCCAATTCAAAGGAGCCACCAGAAATAATTTTTGAAAAATTAGAATTCCTTCACGATTCTCCAGAGAGCGAAGTTACGTTATACAATCTTGTACAGGTGAAGCTAAGGGTAGACAGTGATGACGGGTATGTGCGAAAAAAAAATGTGCAAAATACACACACCAACCTGTGCTAGCTAATCACTAGCAACAAGAAGTACATCTAACCGAGTTAAGGCAGGGAGAATTTGATCAGTCCGCGTGGGAGTCCATCCGAATGAAATAGGCGCGTCAGCGACGGTGGTATGCGTGTAAGCTAAGATAGTGGAGAAAAACACTTTACATATTTCTTGTGTACATTTTTAAAAGATACTGTTGCATATAAAAAAAATTAAGAAATAGCTTCCAGTGGAACATTGCCTTCTCATAAAATTTTGGGAGGGGAGCATTGGCGCACCCCCTTAAATTTGAGAATCATAAAAAGAATTCTTTTCAAATGGAAACACGTGCTCCGGACTTTCTCTGCTCCAGGGAAGGAAGAGCGAGGTTAAAACAAGCAAATAATATTTTTTTAATGAATATGTTTTTTATTTCCTCTCCCATTAACAAAGACAGACCAAAAGACGACAGAGAGGAGTGGTATCCAAACTTGTTTTCTTTTCTAATAATCTATTAGGCAAAGCTATGAAGGCAAACTCCTGAAAATAGTACATAATTTAATGTGCAAATAGATATATTGATTTTTTTTAAATGAAATATATGTGTGAGTTAACAATAACAAATATTCAATGTATATTCAGTAATATAACGTGCAATAACTTTAGAAGGATTCCTGAGAAACTTTTTTTTCCTTTTCGTAGTTTCCTTATGACAAAATGATGAAAGCATTTAATTTATATTAGCTTTTCTTTCAATTGTCTCTAAAAATACGTTAAATGAACGCGTGTGCTGCCTCTTGGTTAAGAGAAACCTACTCAGCTAGGCGAATAATAGGGTTGCCAACAATCTGAGATGAGGGGGCGAAAAGCTTCAGTGAGTGTCCCTCAAACTTTTGCACAAGCTTACAGAATCAATTACAACCCGTTTTCCTTACAATAAATTACTTCCGTTGCAGTATGTAAATTTAGTTCGTCCTGCTCCCCTTTTATGGATTTAAGAAAAAAATTGCCAAAAATTCAAAATAAAGATAATTTTGACGCATGTTATCCTTTTTAATGTAGTATATACTTATATGGATGATAATAGAGGGTATTTTCTCTCATAGAATTGGGTACATTGAAGTTCGCCTTTCAAAATTTGGGAGGATATGTTAGTCCACGTTTTAAAGTTAGAAATTGTCAAAAAAAAAAAAAAATATATATATATATATATATATATATATATATATATATATATATATATATATATTGTTAGAGTTTCTCTAGGACTTGAATATATATTTTTGTAGATTTGCATTGCCATGTTTGTCTCCTTTATACGAGGTAAAAATTGCCAAATACGAGGTGCATCCAGAAAGTAACTTTCCCACGCGTCCCATAGCTAGCAAACGGTATGTTGCGCGAAGCGACTGCATGCACGTGAGAAAGTAAGATCCTAGCATGCGCATGCGCCAGCGAAACGTCCCTAATACTCTCAGTAGCTCCAGGGGACTCTTGATTCAGCTTTTCTGCTCTCATTTTTCCCAGGATACTTTGAGGGCGGTGACGTCACGTGAAGGTATCGCAGTATTTTTCAACAAGGCAAGTGAAATACTGCATAAACAATTACACTACTGTTTCAAGATGGGCAAAAACCATCTTAATTGCGCATTAGCTTATTGTAATAACAGAGGAAGCAATATAAATGAAATAATGTACCATCGATTCCCTAAAAATGATGAACTTCGAAGAAGATGGATTTCCCACTGTAAGCAAAAGAACACTTTTAATATGGATAACGCACGAATATGTTCTGCTCACTCTTCACCACAAGATAATCAAAGGGTCTGAAGATCTCCCGCAAAAGTAGTGTTTAAGATCTAACGCTGTCACTTCATTATGGATACCAAACTAGCATGGGGAAAAGGTAAACTAGTCAATTTGGAAAACAGATATGTAACAACAATAATTTACTTTTATTGACATTTGTTTCTGCGGGCCTGAAACTTAAGGAGTTTATGTACGTAAAGCGAAGTGGAAGGGGGTACCAACGAGAATATAAATGTATACTCTCATATATTATTTAGTTTAAATGATATTCTTAAGTTTTGTTGAGTATCTGAATTATTATTCTGACAAAGTGCTCAAAGTGCTCAAAGTGCATTTTGAGCAGAACATTCATAACGAACCTAACTTCGCCTAACCTAATATTGTCTAAACGAACCGTACTTGTTACGTACAAATTACCTTGATTTTATTCTTTCTCCAATGCCACATTGTGTGGCAAAATCACTTGTTCTGCTCAAAGTGCACTTTCACCATTATTTTTATAATTGAAGGGCTGACCGACAGTGGGGGCTAAGCCACGAAACTAAGTTCCAAGAAATCGAAGGGTAAAGTGTAGAACAAATTACTGCAAATTTTTACCTGTGAAGATGCTTTTTTATGCATGTATACCACTCTACAACCTGTAACCATCTGATGTGCAACTTGTAACCTGTAGCACATAATGTAAAGTGTTGTATTGAGTAATAAACGAATATTAATACTGTAAAGGAAATATTTTGCAGTGACGATATGTGACAGTTTGATTAATATACACTAAATACAATAGGTTAGGTTGGATTTCTAACCTAACCAAATTAAGTTAGGTTAGGTTCGGTTATGTTAGGTTAGGGTAGATTAAATTTGGAACGTAACCTAACCTATCCTATCACAACCTAATCTAATTTATTATTACATACCCGGAATCTCTGAATACTTTGAATTATGTTTGCTTTATGTATTTTACTACCTGAAATGCTCTCATGGCGAGGATTGGTTTATGGAAATTATTTGAACTCCTCCCCCTCCTTATAATTCACGTTTCAGCGAAAGTGTAATGACAAAAATCTATAATGTCACCCCTTCCCAAAGAGGATGGATTTGGACTTAAACGGTATCGGGAGAGTGACCCCGAAAATTATTAACTGAACACCAATTTCGGCTGTTTTCGATTATTTGTCGTCTCTTTCCTATCTCCTCTCACCCCTAGCCGAAAAATGATGATTTTTTTTTTTTTTTAGGCCTGGGTGCACTAAAGTACCAAAAATAGTTGGTATTTTAAGTTGGTCGAGGAGGAGTTAGTCGTCAAACATTGTTACAATGATTTTTACCTATGTGTTTATTTTTATTTATATGAATAGTAATTGCTCCTCTTCCCCTTAGAACGAAAAACTTCAAAAACAACGGGACATTTTTTCCCTTAAGCTTCATAAAATATTTATATACCGAGTTTCATCTTTCTAACTTGATGGGCTCGTGAGATACTATATTTTAGGCACAAATTTTGAACCTCTTCTACCCCCTTAGGATTCGCCCTTTAATCAAAGTAATGTAACAAAAATCTTAGTCAGGCCAGGTTAACTTATGTACTAAAAACTGTAAAATCGGCCCAAAGGTCTAGAATAAGTTAGCAAGCAAACATTATATTCATTTTTATTTGTATAGATAATTGACGGTATTTATTTATTTATTAAATTATGTTGTCTTATCTGTGAGTAGAAAAACTCATTATTCGTATTTGGAAAGAAAAGAAAGTACAAAATTATGTTGTGAATTCAGTTTTACGAGTAAAGCGCGAAGTGTAACAAGCAGGCAAGCGAAAAAAATCGTCACCGATACCTCCACAATACGTCACGGACAGGGAGCCAATCAGAACGCTAATCGCGAACTGGGGCTACCTGTTATTTTATATACCTTGCAGTAGCTCGTGGCAGTGGTTGAAGATGGACATTCCTATTCCAGCTCCCGCCGCGTGTGAAGTGCGAGCAGTGATAAAGTTTTTGAATGCACAGAGCATAGCGCCAATTGAAATCTATCGTCAGCTGTGCTAGGTCTATAGGCCTAACGTCATGAGCAAGCAGACAGTGTCCGAACGGAAGTGCTGTTCACAGTGTTCTGGGACAACAAATTTCCTGCAGCAGTTTGGCTGGGACATTTTGAATCATCTATCGTATAGCTTGGACCTTGCTCCGAGCGATTATCATCTGTCTTTACACCTCAAGATATTCCTGTCAGGTCAACATCAACATTTGCAAAATGATGCGGAGGAGGTTGTCAAATAGTGGTTCCAATCTCAAGCGGCCGAGTTCTATGACACAAGTATAGACATGTTGGTCCCAGGGTATGACAAATGTCTAAATTCCGGTGGTGCATATGTTGAAAAATAACTGAACACATCCTGCATCTGGCAGAATAAATGTTTCCCTTCAATTGTGTTTTGTTTCTGTTCAAGGATTTTGGAAAAAATACTTTCCGGATGCGACTCCTATATATTGTCAAACGTAACACTTTATATTTAGCATGAATTCTAAATATGGTGGCAAACTTAAATCAGCATGAGACTGGAATTTTAAATATTCTTAATAACCACTAAGATGATGTTTTATTGCGACATAAGATCATATGGATTAAAATAGGGCCCTGTTTTATTATTATTATTTAAAGTATGTACAGGTACGAACAAAATAAATGACGCGTCTCTTTAGCGTTTTTTTTTTTTTTTTTTTTTTTTTTTTTTTTTTTAAATATCGCAGCTTTTTTATATGTTCGAAGTTTTGGAAGGTTTCCACAGCATGAAAGATTAATGGGAAACACATTGTTAATGTTTGTGTTCAATATTATTTTAAAATAAAGAAAGAAGCAAGAAGCATTAATTTGGCCGAAATTACTAAAATTATCAACTCTGTTGGAAAGGGTATTTTTCTAGGCCGGGAGGGGATTCTGTAGTCCAACGTAGAACTGAGAGCTCCACGTCAGTGACAGAACAATGTTGATTCATATCCACAAACAAGACATTTAATCAAATATTTCTAACATTTCTTATGTCTCCAGACTCCGTATAAATAAAGCAAAAAGTGAAAATTATCTATCAAAAGGGACGAATTGGAACATGATCATAAATGAAACTCATGTCTTGTAGTAGAACAGATATGCAGCATTTAAGAAATCGATAGCGTAGTTGGTTAGCGCAAGAACGTAAAATTAATTAGTAAATGTGTGGTTGAAGATGGTTCGAGTTTCATACATGGATTTTTATCATCATATTTTTTTGTTTTTTCGTATATGAGAAAAATAAACAAAATTACTACATATGTTTAAAACTCATCACGATATGAAAGTAAGAAAAAATGCCATATTTCTACATGTATTACTTTTCTTTTTGCAAATGTTTCGTAATTATCTTCTGTATGCCCTTTTATGCATATAGAATGCTTCCAGTAAATTCTATTTCTTAAAAGCAGTAATGTAGGGAATTTTATAATCAATTTTCACATTTCTATAATCTCGAAAATTATGATTGTCTCGTCTCGTGACATCACTACCTAATTAATGCATTATAGAACTTTCCCTTCTATCTACTTATTTCATAACACACTCCCCTATTAAATGTTTAATTTACTCTGTAAACATTTATTGAGATGAAAGTTCTATAATGCATTTAATTAAGTTGTGTTTATTCAAGACGAGAAAGTCATAATTTTCGCGACGAGACGGCATTTTCACGAGACGAGATTTTAAACTGTCTCGCTTCGATGCCACGAGACAAATATATCTCATGCATCGTCTCGATAACGACCAGAGACTTCCATGAGACAAACATAAGTTCTGAGACGAGATGGCGTTTGCACGAGACAGCTTACAATCTCAACTCTTCTCGTCTCGTGGCAACGCTATTAGGTAACTTTGTCTTAGGAAAAATGTAAATACCAGTAACTGTCGAAAACGTTTAAATAAATGAACAAGTAATGAATTCCTGACACATGTCGCATTTCGAACATTTGGAATATGGTTACTTACGGTACTATCAATTACAGAAATGTTACCATTAAGGTGGAGACGGAAGTAATTTGTGGTTTTCTTTTAATTCCAGTAGCGAAAGATATATGTATATAGTTTATATGAAGAAATTACCAAATATGTTTCTAATCTACAAAATGATGTTCGTAAGAGCGTAAAGAAAAGAAATTATTTTTTAAAACAATAACAGTAACTGCCCACACACTGCTTGAGTCGAATGTATTACGAATGTTTACATCAAGCAATTAAACGTATTGTTTTCAAAGACTCGTTTGGTTCAAGACTAATGTCATGAAACAACCATGTGTTTCGTTTTACCTATGTGTTCTATCACCTGCTACGCAGTAATATAGTAATGAATTCGCACCTCTGTGCATTTGGTTACGCAAATAGGAGTACAAAGTGGATAATTAATTTCAGTTGTTTAATTACTTTAACGAGTTGCGATGGTTTAAAGTTTAATTTCTGAATATCTTTCTTTCACATCCTGTTGTAAACATTCTTCGTTCGCTGTAAGCACTAAACAAGCTTAATAAAGAAGTAACAAACGAACCCCATTTAGGAAAGGGAAGCACGAAATCGTTTGGAGGGCTGGACCTTCATTTGCCTTACAGTGGCCACACCCCTAATTTAAGTTACTGCAGCTGATACATAAGTGTTCATTGTTGTTAGGATATACAACAGCATGTCTATTGAAAGAGTCTAGGTCAAAACTCCCACACTCAAGAAATGTCAAAACGCCCACACAATCGGTCATAGCTCCCACACAAACAAACAAATCTCCCAAATGCACGAACGGTCATAACTCTCACAGCCAAAACCCCCGCACTCAAGAAATGTCAAAACGCCCATAGAATCGGTCATAACTCCCACACAAATGGACAAAACACCCACACATAGCAACGGTCACAATCCCCACACAAATGGACAAAACTCCCACACGCAGAAATTGTCACAACCGCCTCACAAATGGACAAAACTCCCACACGTCGGACAAATCTCCCACACTTTGAAATGATCCTGGTTGCACGTCTTGTAAGTTTCACACGCTAAAAACAATAAAAAGAAGTACAAGGGTGTTTTGATCGTTCGTGCATTTGGGAGATCTATCCATTTGTGAGGGAATTATGACCGATTGTGTGGTCGTTTTGACATTTCTTGAGTGTGGGAGTTTCTGCTGTGGGAGTTTTGTCCATTTGTGTGGTGGTTGTGACAATTACTGCGTGTGGGAAGTTTGTCCATTTATGTGACAGATTTGTCCATTTATGT
Source organism: Thermobia domestica (assembly GCF_964235325.1). Lineage (NCBI taxonomy): Eukaryota > Metazoa > Arthropoda > Insecta > Zygentoma > Lepismatidae > Thermobia > Thermobia domestica. Next base: position 256,367,167 of record NC_137464.1, read on the forward strand.
GGGGATTGTGACCGTTGTTATGTGTGGGAGTTTTGCCCATTTGTGTGGAAGTTATGACCGTTTGTGTGAGCGTTTTGACATTTTCTGAGTGTGGGAGTTTTGACCTGCTCCCTACTGGAATGAAACAGGAATTGTAACTCATGACGGGCACAAATAGCTTCGATGTTGGCGTACCTATTCGTTCATTCATTCTGAAACTGAAACTCTGGACTATTTACATTACTTCCGGCAGCAGTGATACCATGTGAAGCTTTCCCTTCCACGTAGTCGATGGTGACATTCTCAGTGGTTAGATAAGCTGATTAAAATATAGCCAGCTAACATTCCATAATACGAAATATTCACCTATCAGTATTTTCTCAGTACCAAAACATTTACACTGAGGAAATTAAGTAGTCTTTAATTTCAGCAATATTTTAATAATATTCCTTGACTTTAACTCACTCACTCACTCACTCTATGACCTATGGAACCCGAAGGTTCAATGCTGCGTTTACAAAAGCTCTCCATTGATTTAGATTCTTAGCCAACTGAACCCAGCCTCTACTTTGTTCCTATTTCTGCTCGATTCATCTTAATATTGTCCTCTCATCTGCGCTTAGGTCTTCCGAATAGTAGTTTTTTGATTTGAGTTCCAGTAAAAAAAAAAAAAAAAAAAAAAAAAATTGAAAGCGTTCCTACTTCCTTCCATTCTGGCTACATGACCTACCCACCTGAGCCTCATAAACTTGATGACCCTAACAATGTTTGGCAAACCATATAAATTATGCAGTTTCCGCCATTCAACGTTCCCGTTTCACCTTGGGCCCGAATATTCGTCTTAGGATCTTATTCTCAAACACTTTCAGTCTACGTTCTTCCCTTAGAGTATGCGACCATGTTTCGCAACCATCCTGAACAACAGTCATTATTATCGTTTACGCATTTTAAGCTTCAAATTCCTCGACAGAATTCGCGACGATACAAGGTTTTGAACTAAATAATAACACGAATTTCCTGTTTTTAGTCGACATTTAATTTCTTCGTGAATATGGTTTTGGTCTGTTTATATATTGATCCTAGATATTTGAAAGTACCCATTCTTTGACAATGGTATTATTTATTTGATTTCAACAATATTTTAATAGTATTTATTCATTCTTTGATTTCAGCAGTATTTTTTTTAAATATGTAAAAATTACGATGGAACAGATTTCTTTCGTTGTCCTTCCTAAATGTATGATAAATGCAACGTTTGAAGTCTTCAACTTCACAGATTTAGGAAAGCTAAATGATTAAGAGATTGTACATTACTTCTTGTAAAAGGACAGGAAAGCCAAAAGCTTTTCTTAGGAACTTTACAATTAAAAAAGTCTTTAATTAAATTTTAACATACATATATTATTGATTGGTGCAAAACAAAAAAAAATGTTGTGACAATACTATTAATATATGTACATCTTACAAGAATAAATTTAACGAACAGTCGAAAATGGAATGTGTGTGTATTTGTTTTTTAAAATGTCTAATATTACTATAATACATAGGTTACAATTGTATTTATCATGGAATTTGCTATGTAACTGGGAACAAAATTCATCTTATTTTATTATACATTAAGAGTATTTGTTTTAAATAAACATGAAACAATGTTCACACAAATATTGAAATAGATTATATATAAAAAATCAATTCTCACACATTTTATATATACTGTCAAACATTCCCTAGAGTTACACAATATGTGTATTTTATTTATTAAATATATATGTGTGTAACCTATAATATTACTTTGACATCCGTACGACAAAATCAACTATTTTCACTATTTATTATAATATACAGACTACTTGTTATTTATAAAAAATGATTTGTCACAATCTTTATATGTACATACCACACATATATACACACACACTCGAAAAAAATAATGTACAATGTCAATGAAAATTGTATTACTTCGAAATTTTTCACAAATTAAGAGTGTTTACAGGTATCAACAATGTTCCAGTCTCTCTCTTAGATCTCGATCTAGAAATTTAACTTTAATGGAGATTTTTAACAACATTCTGTTACGGTCCTTTTCGTATTAAGTTTGAACAAAATATTTGTTGATAAAACACGATTTTTAATTTTCGTTTCCAATACATTTTAAGAAGAATTTTTGTCTTAATTTGATACAACAAATTATGAAAAAAGATACATACCTCGTACTAAACTTTTATTTGTACAAACTTAATATTATAAACCGTAAGAGTATATTGTCATATTAATTACATTACTATGTTTTTATATGGGTATAAAAAAAGGAAATATTCACAACAAAAACACAGTCTATAGACAAAAAATAAGACCAACTATTAAGATTCCATCTGAGAAAAGGACATTTGAAGTAATAAACTTAGAAAATATAAAGACGCAATGAAAATGAGACGAATTTGATGATTAAGACGAATATTACAGAAAAAGAATATGAAACGTTTAGAGATCAAGTAAAAAGTTTCATAACAGATAATACATACAAGATACAACTTTTTCGTTAGAAAGCCAACACACGGAAAATAATAAGGAAAAATGAAACTGATAATTGGTGAAGTTCTATTGGGTTCCCAGATAGTTGAAATTACATATTTTAAAAATATCATACCAAATTGTTCTGATTTTCTGTGTATGTATTATTTTATTCGTTCCGCCGTTGTAAAATCTTTCTGCACGTAACTTGTTCTATTTCTGAGTAATGTGTCTTGAATTTTTACATTTTTGCATTGAATATTATAAATTGGATGCATTAAGTTAAACAAAAAAAATTGTTAGTACTTTTGAAAATATCTTTTGATTAGATCTTTAACCTTTAGAAGAAATTAGTTCTTTCGTATTTGGTTCAACTATTTTTGATTTTTTAAATTTTGATGTTCTAGAATTTTTATTAAATTTTCTTGCTAATTTACACATTACATAGCTACTTTTGTTTTAACAATGGAATTGGTAGTTTATTTTTTTCTATTTAACTACGAAATACACTGAAAGGTATTTTAGTAAACAATATCGGTATTAGTTTTCATTTATCTTGTGTATTTTTTATGTTTCAAGATACAACATTCATGACTATTTAAAAAACTGATGTTTTAGACTAATAACCGTTATGTTAAAATAAGTTATAATAGTTTTGATTATATTTTATCTACTATTAGTAAAAATTTCTAGAAAATGACTTAATATTTACCTCTAATCTTGAAGTGTGTTGTTATTCTGAACATTAAATAATTTATTGTATAACACCGAAGTTTCTACTACCAAAGATGAAATTGTGATTCAGATCATGCATAAAATATGAAGATGTTTGGTAAGAACCAAAAAAAAAAAATAGTGTTAAGTTTCACAGAACTAGTCAAGAAACTATTTGCGCTACGTCATACAAGCAAGAAAGTGTAATAAGTCCTGGTAGATTCTTTACTAGTCTCTCAAAATAGTGCTAATACGAACTAATTAGTGTTAATTATGAAATTTACAAAACTTGCAGCATAAATGAATTAGATATTCCTGAAAAATGCACGAATTAAATAGCATAATACTGGTGTATTGTCCTTAAATATAACAGACTGTTAATAAGGATGTTATACTGGTGTATAATGATGTTAATAAGGTTGTTAATAAGGACATAATACTGGTGTATTATCCTTAAATATAACTGACTGTTAATAAGGACGTTATACAATTACTAATTGGCTTTAATTAGCACTTATTACACAAAAAAGCTTATTTCTCGTTTCTTAAGTAGCAAACATTATCACACTGATGATAACAAGGCTTCAAACCAAAATAACAATATTTTCAATAGGACTGTTCGAAACATTCGAAAAATTTTTGCTTTACATTAATATAGTTTCTTGTTCAAAATTAATATTGAACTTTATTCTCAAGTAAACAATTTCTTAATTCGGAAAGATATATCGACTATACTGCTACTGGAACAAAGGCAATTTGTAAATTATTAGAGAATAGCGCACAAATGCTGAAACGTTTCACCATAGTGAAATAATTAAATCAGCTCCTCGTGCTGATGTGTTTTTGTTGTAAATTTGCGTCTAAACGCAAATACAATCTAACAACAAACTGTTCGTTGATTAACTATAAAAAAAATCAAGTCAAATATACCGGACCTTTAAGTATTATCTTCAAAGAGAATGTAAATTTTTGTGATAAACAAAGTAAGTCTCTACTTGTTTATTTTGGTACTCAAATACCATCAAAATTCTATACCTTTTAGTGTCTGTAAGCACAGAATTAGAGATCCTCAGTCAATTAGATCATCTACATTCTCGTGTGTGTTACCAACCAAAACACTTTTGTAGCATCAGTCAAAGCTACGTAATAATAATAGTCACGTCTATATTACAGATATACAGATAAATTACGCTAAATACAATATGCATTATCACACTGCCATGACTGTAGATACATCAAGCATATTTAGAATAATTAAAATATATTATCTGGAAAAAAATCCGTAAACAGATTTTTTTTACGAATGTGTGTAATAATACTTTATAATGCATTCAAAAATATGTATAAATGAACAAAAATAGATAACAAAATTATTAATAATACTGACGACAGACTTCCACTTTACTACTTGCAATAATTTTAGCTGTTACCAATAGCTACTATCCTCCTGTCAATTGATGATTCGCTTTTCAACACGTATTCTTTAAAAAAACAATGTTCCACACTTTCCATTATTCTTCTGACACATTCAAGATAATCGCGTTTTTTTCTTACAAATCTTGTCAAATCACCAAACGTGAATAACGTCCACAGTTCGTTTAATATGTTGGTCATACAACACATACGACTAATGGAAGCACTCATATTTTCCATGGGTTGTTTATGAAGTTTCTCAATGGTACATCACCAAAATTAACATAGTTTTCTGCAGTTGCAGCAAAAAATGTCTCACTTCCATTTGCATGAAATACGTTAGTAGATTTACGTCTGTCTTCGATAGTATTAAAGTCAATAATACTTGTACCGACGTCACTTCGTTCAATTTGGTTGTCACACGCTTTTAATATCACAGTTCAACTTTTAGAACATTCGTCTTGTACAAGGGGTTGATGTACAAATTACATTTCAAGAGATGAAAAATGATAAATTGTGTATTTGTATATACATATAATATATATATAATTTCATGATATTTATTGTCACCCTTCACAGGATAGAGATTCGGAATTCACATCTTGATGTCTCTGTGCACAGGTATACTGCGCGTTAAAATGGAAGCTCTCACAATAACTAAGTAAATCTTTCAACACACACAGAGAGAGAAAGTTTACGAAGTCATAATTCACTTCTTCCCTTTTAGTCTGTTCGTCACAAGACTTTATTTTAAATAATTAACAAGCACTTTTGGTACAATAACCTGAAAACAAAAGAAATATTTCGTTAGTGTTTTTATTAGAGTAAAAATATTAGATTTTTAAATACAGTAAAAGCATATAGAATGTTTAATTGATCAGTGTAATGAGGAACTTCATACATTTGATAGAAGTAGTATACCAGGGGGCATTACAGTAAAAAAACGGGAACAGGTCAAAACTCCCACAGCCAAAACCCCCACACTCAAGAAATGTCAAAATGCCCACACAAATGGTCATAACACCCACACAAACGGACAAATCCCCCAAATGCACGAATGGTCATAACTCGCACAGCCAAAACCCTCACACTGGTAATCGGTCATAACCTCCAACGGTCATAACTCCCACACAAATGGACAAAACTCCCACATGCAGAAATTGTCACAACTGCCACACAAATATACAAAACCCCCACACAATCGGACAAATCTCCCACACTCTGAAATGATCCTGGTTGCATGTCTTGCCCTTGTACTCTTTAATAACATTTTTTATTCCACTTAAACTGATGTTGCAACTATTCTTCTTGCACTGTTTTCGAATGACAGAAACACTAAAGTGGGCGTCATAAAGAGCCGCAACAAAGACGTGCAATCGCGATCACTTCAGAGTGTGGGGGGGATTTATTCGATTCTGTGGGGGTTTCGTCCATTTGTGTGGCAGTTGTGACAATTTCTGTATGTGGGAGTTTTGACCATTTGTGTGGGAGTTTTGTCCATTTATGTGGGGATTATGACCGTTGCTATGTGTGGCTGTTTTGTCCATTTGTGTGAGAGTTATGACCGATTGTGTGGGCGTTTTGACATTTCTTCAAGTGTGGGAGTTTTGGCTGTGGGGGTTTTGACCGTTCGTGCGTTTGGGTGATTTGTCCATTTGTGTGGGAGTTTTGGCTGTGGGGATTTTGACCGTTCGTGCGTTTGGGAGACTTGTCCATTTATGTGGGAGTTACGACCGATCGTGTGGGCGTTTTGATATTTCTTGAGTGTGGGAGTTTTGGCTGTGGGGGTTTTGACCTAGACTCAAAAAAACTGGTAATTACTAGTGACATTAACAATAATAACAACAATACAGCGTGTATCAAAAATAGCTTTATAAGTTTGAAAACTTATATTGATTTATTCATTTATCTTAGAGACATGGTTTTAGTGTCATTTTGTAGCAAAATATATCAAGTTTTGACTCACATAGTACCACTAGTTTAGAAAGAAGCCACCGCAAGCGCTAGCGGGCAGTTGGAACAAAGATGGCTACCTTTATTGATCCCGAGCGTGCTAGCTGTGTGTTTTGGATTGAAGAATCCAAGTCTGCAACAACTGTGCAACGTAATTTTCGTACAAAGTATGGTAAAGATCCTACCAGTAGGCCTACTAGTCATCAGTGGGATAAGTGTTTTATTGAAACTGGATGTTCGGGAAGACACAACAAATCTTTAGATCGTCCTTGTACGTCTGAAGACGTTGTAGAGCAAGTGAAACATAGCTTTGTGAACAATCTTACAAAATCAACCTGGCGTGCTTCTCGACAGCTGGGCGTCCCATCCATGAGAGTTTGGCACGTGTTGGGAAAACGGTTGCGTCTCAAACCATACAAATTACAAATGGTGGAAGAATTAAAAGACACTGATAGAAGTGCTCCTAAGGAATTTTTGGCAAGAAACCGACTTCGGATGGGATGTGTGCCGCATCACCAATGGAAGCCAAGGAAATTTTGACAAGAAATCGACTTTGGATGGGATGTGTGCCGCATCACCAATGGAAGCCAAGGAAATTTTGACAAGAAATCGACTTTGGATGGGATGTGTGCCGCATCACCAATGGAAGCCAAGGAAATTTTGACAAGAAATCGACTTTGGATGGGATGTGTGCCGCATCACCAATGGAAGCCAAGGAAATTTTGACAAGAAATCGACTTTGAATGGGATGTGTGTCGCATCACCAATGGAAGCCACATTGAATCTCTTTAGGCATAAGGTAAGAAGAAAAATATCTTATGTATTTTGCTACAAAGTGCCACCAAAACCACGTCTGTAAGATAAATGAATAAATCAATGTGTTTTTAAAGATGTAAAGTTATTTTTTGATACACCCTGTATTTATTTGAAAGAATATTTCATTTTACATAGAGTACTCTGAGCTGCACATGAACGCTACAAAGAGAAGCAAAACAGTAACGGTTCTTTCAGACATCCATCATTAGTTAGCACATTTTATACGCGGACGAAACGCTCATGATGTGTAATGGTAAATAAACTACAATATAACAGAAATCTAAGAAATGTTAAATATTTTTCACTATTTGGTATGTACTCTTACAAATAAAATTAGCCTAATTCTTGTTATTTTTTTTTTTTTTTAATCATGTAGATTTCAACAACGCTCAGACATATGCAATATAGATGAATGATTTTTTTAAAACCAGCAACTGCTAACCCTACGACCATTTGATATAATTTGTTGGATAGCCTAATTCATTAAGAGAGGCAGCGTCAAGTTGGAACACGTTCCGACTTGTCAGTCAGCGTCCAGAGCCGCTAGAATGAGATCATGTTTACCCTGTCTGTCGCGCATCAACATTGAAGTTCTGTTTCAAGTTGCAAAAAAAGTGCCAAAGAAACCCATGAAATGTTGAAATTGGTATATGGCAATAGTGGTGTAACCCTGAAGACTGTTTACAAGTGGTATGAGCGATTTAATAGCAGAAATGAGTCGGTAGAACACGAACAACATTCCAGCGTCCATTAACCTCAAACACAGAATAAATGTACAAAAAGTGACAAAAAATTGTTCGTTCAAACAGGCGAATAACTATTCGTGAGCTTTCCGAATAACTTAGCATCTTGTACGGGTCCGTATAAAGCATTTTAACCACCGATTTGGAAATGAGAAGAGTGAATGCGAAATTCGTTTCCCGACTTTTGACTGACGAACAGGAATTTTCTGTCTGTTCACATCCACCGTACTCTCCAGATATAATATGACACGACTTCTGGCTCTTTCCAAAAAATTAAAACTGTGCTTAAAGGAAAAAGTTTTGACAGCATTCCTGATATTGGGAGGGCCACAACATAAAAGCTCAAGGCCCTGCTAAAAGAAGTCTTCCAGAAATGCTTCTAATCATGGATTCAACATTGAGATAAGTGCACTGCTAGCCAAGGACAGTACTTTGAAGGAAATTAAATCAAATTCCATGTAAGGTTATTACTTTGTTTCTGATAAAATTATTCACCGTACTTTTTGATTACACCTCGCATATGTACTATTTTCCAACAAGAAACAGAACTGACACTAGAAGAGGTAAACCATAGATCTACATTAATAACCAATGTAATAACAACTAAAAGTAGTAATGTAATTAATAATATTTATGGCTAATATAATAATTTACCTTTATCATTACGTTCCTCCATGGTTACTGTTGATTTCTCGCGTCTGAATATGTGAAACTTTGTTAGCATATTCTGCAAGAAAAAAAAAATGATAAAATATTTTAATATCAGTTTATTTAATTAATTAAAAACAGAATTTTGACATAATAATAGGGTTATGATACAATAATACTGAGAAAGCTTTTAAACAATAATATACGATTAACACAAGATACGAGGGTAAGTCGGAAATTATCCCCAATTTTGTCATAACCCTTCTTCCATTGTTCATACTGACCTCTTGCCATGGAAAAAGTTCCTGGCATCCCCCCCCCCCTGTATATATATTGTTTAGAAATCAATTATGACGAGAATACATGACCATGATGCTGACGTCCCTATTAATCCCCTAAATCAATTAATCTTTAGAAACAAAGCTCTACAGGGAAATTTTAAAAAATGCAAAAATATATTTTATCTTTAAAAAATACGTTTCTTTATCCCTATTCTTTTGTTCCTTAACATCTTCACTGCCATAAAAGTGTGGGGGTTGTCAGTTCATCTGGCCGTTCACTTTTTAATCCACCTTGCAAAATTCCTCTGCTATAACAATAAACTCCATTTCACTGCTGCTTTGTATACTCGGAAAATGGATCAAGATTTGCCAATAGGCGCAATGTTTATCAAACCAAGCACTCAAAGACATGAAACATAAGTATCATATCACCTGATAAATGCTAGGGTAAGGTAGTGGAAGAACTGAAAGTTTCAAGAAAACAAATTATTTATTTCTTTGCAGTACATGAATCTTAGAGATATCGTCAAAATTTCTAAATAAATGAGATATCAGATATAAAACAGTTTAAAATAGTTTTGTTTAGAAATAACTAACTAACTCTATGGCCTATGGAACCCGGAGATTAAATACCGCGTTCACAAAAGCTCTCCATCGATTTCTGTCCTTAGCCAACTGGATCCAGTTTCTACTTTGTATTCCTATTTCTGTGAGATCCATCTTAATGTTGTCCTTCCATCTGCGCCTAGGTCTTCCTAATGGTCGTTTTCCGATTGGATTTCCAGTTAAAACTCTGGAAGCGTTCCTACTTTCTTCTATCCTGGCTACACGACCTGCTCACCTGAGCCTCCTAGACTTGATGACCCTAACAATGTTTGGTGAACGGCATAACTTGTGCAGCTCCTCGTTATGAAGTTTCCGCCATTTCCCACTCCCGTTCCTCTTGGTTCGAATATTCGTCTCAGGATCTTGTTCTCAAATACTTTCAGTCTACGTTCTTCCCTCAGAGTGAGGGGCCATGTTTCGCAACCATAAAGTACAACAGGTATGATTATCGTTTTATATATTTTAAGCTTCAAATTCGTCGACAGAATTCGCGAAACAAAAGATTTTGAGCTCAATAATGACAAGAATTCCTTGCTTTTAGTCGACATTTAATTTCTTCGTAAATATGATTTTCGTCTGTTAATATTGATCCTAGATATTTGAAAGTATCTACTTTGTCTAAAATATTTTTTTGGTATTTTAATGAATCCATCATAATTTGCAGTATTATGATCCCGACGTTCTCCTATTATCCCCTGTTATATTTACATCATCAGTATACGCCATATCCTTGTGAATAGCTCTAGGCTTTGGTTGCTATCTTTGATTAAGAAATAAATAAATAAATAAATAAATAAAGATTAAAGATATATGTGTATACTTAGCACAAAGAAAATTTTTACAATGTGAATTGTTGCCGCAACTTGATTGATAAACTGCTCCGTTGAGCAAAAAGACGTGTGACAGGTTGGTTAGTACTCTGCAAGGTGACATGCGATGTGAACGGCAAGATAAAATTCCCCAGCATGTTCTTACCCTAATGCTAAGAACAATAGCAGTGATCAAATTGATTAAATTAGATTCACTAATTAAATTAGTGTAATATGTGAGAAGAGAGACAAAGAATAAATAATCGAAATTTCAATATTCATACAAACCTTTGAGGAGTTCATTGAGTTCTTGGTCGTTGTGACAATACTTGAATTCTTTGGGACCAACTCCTTGGAATATCTCCACAATGCTTGGTTTCAGGTTGTAAAACAAAATTGGCTGATTTCGATGGTTGAAGTCTTCTATGAGAGACTTTATTCCCTGAAAGAACAGAAAAAAATATTTTTATATATAAGCTAAATAACAAAGACAAGACTTATAAGATAGATGTCTATTTTCTTATTGGCGCGTGAAGCTATGAATGAGTAAGGTAATCTCATCACTTCCGGTGGCAACGAAAGTTCAAGGTTCCAAAAGTTATATTTTCGATTCGAAAGAGTATGGTTGCTAAATAAAGAAAGCAAACGCAGGTCACATTTATTTTCATGCAATACATTTCCCTCCTTTTATCTACCTTATCTTTTAAAATTTTTTGTTTCGGAAATTTGTACAAAAATTACAATTCTCTCTTTCTTTGTAATGAATATAGATGGATATAAAACATGATAGTGTCAATTCAATATATAGTACATTTCTTCGAAACTACTGGAAACAAATGATGCCAGAAGTACGTGATGTATGAATTATATTATGTTTAGAAAATGTTAAAATCTGTTTGTCAGAAGATCTATCTCTCAATGGACAAAGCAAATAATTTCATCACGAAGGTGAATATAAAAGGGCGCAGTTCTGAAACTTACATTTGCCGTTCCGAACAACATGGCTACTAGACAAAGAAAGCACATTGGGATGTATACTTTGCATTTATTCATTTTCATGCAGAAACGTTAGATGGCTATCTTTAATTTACTTATTATTTCGAAAATTTTAAACATAAATTTCAATTTTCTCTTTTACAATTTCGTTTTAGGCCACATTAAAACATGCACATTTTAACTTCTGTATGTCGTACATGTATTTGGTGCTAGAAATACTTGGCCCATCAATATTTAAATCTGAAATGAACATGTACCCTTATTCTTTGAATATTTGGCTCTGCAATTAGGAATACCTTATTTATTAAGTAATTAAGTGCTCTTACTTTACGAGATTCTTCCCCAAACAAACTTAGTTCTGCTATAGATATACCGCATTGACTTAACACTTAGTCTTCTATTCCAAGCGCTGCAATCGGCTGAAGGAATTCCACTCCCTTTCGCTAACGCTCTCTCGCTTAGCAACAGCTGAACCCTTATTGATTCAACGCGTGGGTGTGTAGCGGGTGTGAGCTTTAGTTCACATTTTTGCTACGGCTCAAGACATTTTGGCAGCACTATAATAAGTATAGTACTGAATATTTCAATATTTGTAGTTCTAATATTGAGTGAAGAATGTAGCTGTATCTATGTTTGCTATATTAAACGACTTGGATTTTAGCCACTAAGTAAATGATGCACAAATAAGCTCTTATTCTGTTTATTTATTCTCAAATCTATGATTAATATGTAAACGTATTTATTGCTTTCTGCTCGTGCACGTGGATTCAGTTGCTGATGAAGTGCTTGTCACGGATGCAAAACCATAATAATGATATTGATCCGACTTTAAGAAGTAGGTTCAATCTTATTAGTAGAGACCGGATGTTAGGCAAAATACCTATTCTTTAAAGATATGATCAAAAATAACATTTTAAATGGCAAGTTATAGTATCAATTTAAGTCAATTTTCTTTTGCCTATTTCACACCCCTTCCCGCCTAAATAATTGCTTTAGTGCCTAATGTTGCCTATTCTATGCATTTTCTTCAAAGTAATACTTTATTGGGGAAAAGTATATAATTTAGTATTTCAAGAAAGGATTCTGCCTTTTCCGAAAAACGTTAAGTTTTGTTTCTAGTAATAAGATGCCGTAAAACTTTGGAATGCTATGTGCACTGATAAAGTGCTGTAAAACTTTGGACTGCTGTGTGGACTGATAAAGTGTATAAAATTTGGACTATTATGGAAGTGCTGTAATGAAGTAGTGATAAAGTGATGTATAGAATGTATTTACCAAATATACATGGTATACATGTCAAGCTTCGTTTATATATATATATATATATATATATATATATAGTAAAAGAAAATATTAACAAACAGGTATGTTTCTATATTCTTTGAACATTATCTATGATCTAAACTTATTTTTTAATTGTATTGAGTATTTATCTTCATTATTTCGAGTTACATTTTAATGCCTATTTTTTAAATTTTAAGTGCCTATTTTCCAGTTTTTAACACCTAAACATCCGGTCTCTACTTATTAGCCTCGGTAGTGGACAGGGGGTATTAAATTAGTCAACTAAATCAATCAATCAATCAATTTTGATTGATATATATGTAAGTGTACTAACTATGATTAATATCTGCAAGTCTTAAATTTGTGATTCATGTCTTGAGTTCGTGAATGATGATATGTGGATAATTATATGTGGTCAATTTCATGAGCTGAGGGCAAAATTCGTGAGATTGACACTTCCGCTTTTAATGCTTTTGTTTGTTTGCTTGTTTGTTTGTTTGTTTCTACAGCTTGTTCCTATTCTAATTTCTAACATCTTATTCCTAAGCCATACTTCTTCTCAAAATTTGGCGCTTTTAGTAATAGTTTTTTTTTTCTATCTTCAGCTTAAATGTGACCTCAATTTGAATTAACGTCCAATTTATTATAAGAAGGGAACATTGTAATTTCTGCTAAATTTTATCTGCTTGTAACTGTAATGTTGTTTCTCATTTCATCATTTCCTATCGAACAACATGATCAAATCAATAATTAGCTTTTTAAAAAGTAAAACAATGTAAGGTTGAAATACTGACAATCTTCTATACTTACTTTTGCCGCCGTGAAATCTGCTCCTTGTATATGCCTACTGTCAATTACCACTGGAATGGAACTGGAACCTTGTTTTACACCAGCTTTAGTCACAAGATTTCGTACATACTCCACCGATGGGAACACCAAGCTTCTGTCGGGGGTTATTAACAGATATTCAAAGCCAGATGAGCTCTGGAAACAAAGCAGTCATCCCATAAGTTTAACAAGAAGAAATGGTTATAATTTAATTTTTAAATTCAACTGTATGAAATTAGTAATAACTATTTACAAGTATTGACATGAGAAAGGAAACGTTTATTAATATCGATTGAATGTAGTTATTTTAATTGGTACATATACGCAGTACTTAATGTATGATCACAATGGTCTGCGATACAAATAGTGATTTGGATACTACTTTCAACAGAACGTCCTGTCTCGCACAGTCTCTGTGCTGAAAGAGACATTACATTCAAACTTACCCATGCAATCGACTATTTTCTTAAAAATCCATTCTATTATGTACAGTCTTGCTCAGAAAACTTAGCCACACACTGGTATAGCAAATAGTCTGTGAAGAGTGGAATAGTCAATAATCTCTGAAGAATGTGGAAAAGTGTAATAGTGAATAATCTGTGGAGAATGTGGTATAGCAAATAGTCTGTGAAGAGTGTGAGAGTACTGTCGATAGTCTGTGATGGGGCATGAGGATAGCCTGCTTTGGCATGAGTCAAGAGTTCGTGTGAGCAAGAATAAAGTTGGAGTATGCAAGTGGGCTTGTCATAAGTACTGTGAAGAATATTATGTAGTAGCATGGGGATAAAAATTAGTAAAGTACATTTGAAGTTTGTGTGCAATGTACCCGTATCCGTAAATAAAGAGTAGCTTAGTTTGGAAGTAGTTATTTTTAATAGTAAAAAGTTATAGCTGTATAGCACACACTTCTCTTTAAAAAACTTTGTATTCCTATACATACATTGAATTATATTAAGGAAGTGCTAATTTTCCTTGTTTTCAATTGAGATCTTGTCTACAAGCTAAAATATTCCAATTCTATAAGTACCATTGTGAGAAAATAAAGTGAAATATTTCAGTTTAACGTCCCACGATTATGTTCTGTAGACTAAGGGAGACGATGATTAAGGTAAGTAAATGATGATGGAAGAATTGGTAGAACGAAATGTGGAAGGAAAGGGAGTACCCCAAGAAAACAAACGGATACGATGTTACCCAGTACAAACTTACATGGTCGAGGATCTAACCAAGGACCCTACGAACCAGAGGTAAACGCTCTACCACTGAGTCATCATGCCCCGCATCACTGCGAGAAATTATATATTATATATATTGGTTAACCATTTTCTTTTTCGAACACTGTACACACTTATACCAAACTCCTTAAAGATTGGTAGACAATATGGATTTTTTAAAAACTATTTAGTGCTACTTGACTTGACATATATTGATACGGTAGTTATTTCCCAATATCGTCTATCCATACTTCTCGTTCTCTTTTCAAAAAAAAAATTTGTATCTTTTCTCGAAATGATAACAAGTTACATAGTTTTGTACAGTGGCGTAACTAAAGGCTTGGGGTCCACCCCGCAGGCAGCGTGGAGTGAGGCCCCTTCTCTACGTCACACTTCACGAGTTGAGGGTCCCCTGATGGCTTAGGGCCCCCCGCAATGTGGAGTCTGCGGGGCCCTTATTTACGCCCCTGGTTTTGTATCAATATATTTGCAACCATTTTGCATTTCGCTGAGTGTAACATGAGAACTAGCTCATTTATTTTTCTGCCTTCAATAACAGTACACAGAGTTATAAAATACACATTTTTGTTCAATATGAATACTACACTTAGCATATACATGAAGGGGATGGTCATAAATTTAGTCTGCCCCATAATAAAACCATATGACAAATAAGCGTGAAAGTATGCACAATATCGATTCTTATCGTAAAGCATTGTAAAATTTCACTCAGGGACAGTTCTACCATATGTGCAACAAGTGCATTTGCAAAATATGTTATAACTATCTTATTTAAAATATATATATATATATATATATATATAATTTTTTTTTTTTTTGTTGGAAACAGACTTCATGATGATGGAGTTAAATTTACTAAGCTGACCTTATATCTGAATACTATATTCATAAATCATGTTTAGATTGCATTAGTCTGTCATATGCACAGTGCTAAAGCAAATGGTCCAACAAATCCCAGCATGAATTGCTTGATTGTTGTTAAATACAAGAACTCATTTCTCGAAACAGTAGCAAACAACACCTGTTCCATTTAGTTAGTTATCACAGTTTTGATATGAAAACTAGTCATGTCTTTGTCACAAACAAGTTTCTTATCATTGAAGGTGGAAACAAGTTTTTTTTTTTTTTTTTCAGATGTAGAAGGAAAATCAAGAAATAAAGATAAAAGAACTAGTTGCACCGAAATTGCAAACTGATATATTGAGATTGAATCTCGATATTGAATTCTATAAAAAGGATTACCATCTTTCAGATGTGTTTGCTTCAGCTTTCACTAACATAATAGATTATTATTTAAAGAAAAAACAGACAAAGAGATTGTATTTGTAGTTTTTAGGCCTTTGTGAGTGCAAGTATTATTTCCCTCCCCTTCCTTGCTCATGATGGGGTAACATATTTAAAATCGTGGCTTTTAAGATTTGCTCTTTCTGGAGAAAGGGAGATAGCAAATTGCCTAGAGCTGGCTCCAATTTCACTATTGAGTATACTCCAACGCCGGGAAGGGGGGGGGGTGTGGCAGAAGCTGATCCTACGTATTGCTTCTCTCTCTTACGTACTCTCTTAGGTAACAAAATAGTTTAACTCTGTAGAAAGTTAGAGCTGATTTATTAAAGTATAAGATTACTATTATTTTTTTTTTATTTTTTTTTTAATAGTTCAAAGTGCTAACGCTGTGAATATACTTACGTAAACTTTCTCGACGCGCACACTTGGTCTCGCAGATGCATAAAGCAAAAATAATACATTGATCCCTATCCCAATCACTATTCCAAGCTCTAGACGAATGAACAGGCAGGATAGGAACGTTGCAATCGCAGGAATCAAATCAACCTCTGAAAAATAAATAAATAAATAGGCATAAGAAATATAGCATGTCTATGTCTAGGTTCAGGGATTATATAAATAGATTCAAAGCATTTATACACACGAAATTAAGATGGGAAATTTACACAAAAGATTAACAGATTTGATTATCGACTAAAGAATAAGTAAAGACACAAGGATTTTAGGAATTATCAAAAAAAATGGATCAGGAGATTGTTTTCTTGGCCAAGAATTTTAGGAATGATCCAAAAATGCATCAAAAGATTGTGATCTTTGTTAATAATTAGTTTTTGGATCAGGAACCGCGACATTTTTGAACGGCCCTTTTTTTTTTTTTTTTTTTTTTTAACGGAATAAGCACATCATACTGAGTTAACTGATAGTTTGGGTTTGGCTACACTATATGTAGTTCCTCAGATATAAGGCCTACAAGAAAATGTTTGCCTGAAATATATTGGATCTTTTGATCCAATAATAAAAAAAGTGTCTTTCACTTTCTCAACTTTAACTTGCTAGGGGCTTAAAAATATGTAATTAGAATATAGAAAACATAATTTCATTCAATTTAAACATATTTATACTACAGTCACTCTTATACACCCAACTTCAATTGAGTATTTTACACAGGGGCGGATTCAGGACGGACTTCTGAGGGTGGCGGTGGGTTGTAATACTGTTACTTAGAGCTACTTTTAAGAACTCCAAACTCTGGGATGCGTTTTATTTATATATAAAATAAGAAAGTTCCCCCTGGATCCGCCTCTGATTTTACATGTCTTTATAATTTCTTATTTTAATTTTTCACTAGGAGATTCTGGAACCAAAACCTCTAGACTGTATTGTTCATACTGGTACTATATTTTTTTTCCTAATTTACAATCCATGTTCTTAGCTCAAAACATTTTTGAAAATTTTCATAACTTTTGTTACTTTCTTACAGAGAAAAAGTTTGTAACCATCTTGAATTATTATCAATGTTATATCAAAAAAAAAAAAAGTACACTTACTTTTCGATTTCCATATAGGTTTCACGACATGAAACTCGACCATGAAAACAACCGCTGCTATAATAACAGCAGCTAAAGATGCCTTTGGAATGTAGAAGAAATAAGGAGTAAACATCTGCAGAGATAAGATCACAAGGATTCCTAAAATGGAAGCAAAAAATAATACACAAATTACTTTATGGAATGTTCACAATGTTACAAATTATTACACAACACCTATCATTGAATGTCAAGAGAACTTTTTATTTTTAAGTAGCTACGTAGGGGCATGACTATGAATGGAAGCCTGTGATGGGCTCACAGGAATGTTGGCTACTGATTGGCTGTTGGTATAGTCCTGAGAAGGACTTTTATCGAACATATGTTTCTGTGTTCCTGAGAACAGCCGACCAGGTGAGACTAACTTAAAACCCATTGTTTCGATAGAGGTTGTTCGTTTCACGGGACATGACTTTGGCTTCCTTTATCATTCTGTCCCCCAAAAATTCTGCAGCAATATATTATTATATATGTATATCAAGACATTGACCCATTAAAACTTTTGTCTATTAACAGGGCTATTTTATGCATAGCGTTTTTGAAATTCTGCTGGATTGAAAATGCCATGCACACCAAACAAAGAATCGGATGTACTAACTTGTAAAAACGTTCCTTAAACCAGATTTTGACGAAAACGTACGTATGTTCAACACTAAACCTCTAACTGTACAAACACATTTAGAGCAGTTCCTGGAATCCTAAAACTGCATCTGTTGATCTTCATTGGAATGTGTTGACTAACAATTCAAATTTCCTTTTAGGTTATACAGATTTAAAGTTTTTTTTCAGAACATCTATTGTTCTAACGTCACTTCATAATCAGAAGTTCCAGACCAACAAATGATTTTCCTGTGACGAATTCGCATCTTATCAAATTTCTTCTCCAGATAATTTCCGGCCTAAAGAGTTAAATGAAAGGTGCCAAATTTTGTTCTTAGAAAAATCTTTATATATAATTCGTCTGTTTAATTCTCGAATAAGCATGTTTTAACATTAACAAAATTCAATATGAGTGTCGTAGTTTCATTCATTTACAGTTTAGTTTTAAGTTTAACATGATAAATTTGTGCATGTTAATAACGATGATGATAAAATAAGTCTTGTATTTACACTTTTTACTGCATCCAGCGTTGAATTTTCTATTCTAAACTATTTCGGTAGCACCAACTTCGGTAGAGTTGGGTAACATACTGGCATAGCATTTCAGTGCTTAAAATGTCATCTTAGATTTGAGTATGAGAATAATTGAGTCAGGATAAGGCCAAGAAACTAATAATCAATTCCTTGCATCTAACAAATCTTCTAATGAAAATTTGATCCCTGGGAAAACGTTAATACAAAAACTGATTCTTGAATATCTACGACGTAGGAAGATCATAATGAAAATGAAATGAAATCTTTCAGTTTAACGTCCCACGATTATGCCCTTTAGGCTAAGGGAGAGAGATGATTAAGGCAAGTGAATGGTGATGGAAAAATTGGTGGAATGAGAATATGGGAGGAAACGGAAGTATCCCGAGAAAACCCACAGACACGATGTTGTCCACCACGAACTTACTCACGCACCAGAGGTGAGTGCTCTACCGCCGTGCTCCTCGAAAGAAGACATTGTATAAAGTGAAGGAATTTGCCAGTAAGTTTCCCAACTCTACTGAGGAAGGTCGCAGGAGGCACTGAAATTGTTTAGAATAGAATATATTTCATTTTGGACATACTAAAATGAGTTAGTATAGAACTTATTATTCTAAGTTAATGATATGTATTACCTTGTACGGTCACTCACTCCTAATTCTGCAGCCCTTCCTTATACAGATATTTTTAGACTACTAACACATTCGCCCTCGCTAATTCAACCATTTTTATGCCGGTTGTAGGTCTATTACTTTGCTATAAATCAGTAACACTTTCAGTTTCCGTTAAATTCTTAAACCCCGTTTTAATATTCCTGTTATTCAAAGTTTGGTTCCTTTGATATTTTTGGAACACTCTGTGCATTACAATAATGATTTAAATTCAGTAAACAATTCAACAATTAAATTTCAGTAAACAATTTCCTTCTCCTGAAGAGACGCCATCTTCTAATCAACTGACTTCACAATATTGCCAATTCAAAAATTTTTAATTATCACGCCAATTTTACTTGTTTTTTCATATTTATCCAACCTTTCATATGATGCTTTCAAATCCGGGATACTTTAAAAATACAACTTATTAAAAGTATCAGCATTCTTCTCTAAATATTAAAAAAAAAAAAAAATCACATGATGATAAAAGATTAACTATGTAAATTTTTACCTGTATAAACACCGCCTAATGGAGTAGCTACTCCACTGGCATGGTTCACTGCTCCTCTAGACAAAGCTCCAGAAATTGGCATAGAACTGGCGAAAGATGCAACTATATTGCATAGACCAATAGCAAGCATTTCCTGGGTGGCATCTACAGGTTTTCGTCCATCAGCTAAAGAACAGGAAATGTCAATTACATTAAAGGAACAAGTTTACTACAAAAACAATTACTAGTGTTGCAGTATACAGTATGGTTCCAAAGTCAGGCAGCAAAGCATTTAAAATTGTACAAATGGTTTATCGGCAATCAGTTATGAGTAGTACTGTTATTTGCCTGTTACATAACCAATTTCGGTCAATCTTTCTTTCTAGTAAAATCGTCAACATATACCTAATGTAGGAAAAATCATATATATATATATATATATATATATATATATATATATATATATATATATATATATATATATATATATTTAATTTTGCACCTGTATGATGAATTTTCACTGTTTTTTGGTTACAGAAAAGCACAAATGTGATAAATCGGCAGTAATATCTATGATAAAGTAGAATCTTGTAGATAGCAAACAGTCGTTGATTTTATTTTGTTTCTTCAAGTAATCAAAGTTTAAATATAGTGCACATAAATACAAACAGATTGTTATGGTTAAGGAAATAGTACGAAAATTATAAATATATGTAAATGTCTTAGTCCATATACTAGTACTCTGACATTTCCAAACCACTTCATGGCTACGCCAAATATTTGATTATTTCAATCAAATGAAATAAAAATAATCTTATACCAGGCCAACAAATAATTATTCAATCATAATAAAATAAAAATAACCTTGTGCCAGGCTAAGAAATGATTAGCTAAATTGCTATAGTCACGAAATATTTATGTTGGCAACATTTCTTTATATCTCAGAAGGTGATAAATTTATAGCAATGTCAAATTCTTAACAGAGGATGTCATAAATATTGTTCTAATTCATAATTTATGTTTCCAATTTTGCATTTCAGAATCTTCATATATTCTAAAATTTATAAAGCAAACTTTTAATGTTGTGTAAGTTTACAACAATTTTCCAAATTTATAAATGTAAACTTTCGATTTAGAAATAATGCTTTATCTTAATAACAGTCAGAAGTAACATTTCTAAATAATTAGACAGAAAAAAAAATTACTAGTTACTATATCTTGTTAATTTTTCCTATATGATTTCGACAGATGCTCTTGTCTTCCTCGGTAGGCCGGAGTTACTTATCTTTTTATAATGAAACATGTAACGTCATCTTGTACTTACTTGCAGGTTCAGAATAATTGAAGGATAATATCAATCACCTTTAAAAACGAGAGCTGTTATGTTTCAAAATTGTATAAAGCGCTTCCTCACACATGTTCTATAGCATCTCTAAGCTTTTTTTGTTTTTAGAGTGATTGATTTCATCCTTTGTTCTGAGCCTGTAAAATACAAGATGACAAGGCTTGTGATTAATCTCTTAAAATACAAACAATTAATCCATTATGAAATTCATTATTAATTAATTTAATCAAATAAATTTCGCTGCAGTTAATTTAATTGATAACCGTTAAAAAATCGTAACGATTAAAGAAATTAATCGTTATATTCCCTTTGATAGCCGTTAAAAACGTAACGACTAGAAACTTAATCGTTATATTGTTTGATAGACGTTAAAAAATCGTAACGACTAAAAAATAATCGTTATATTTTCTTTGATAGCTGTTTAAAAATCGTAACGATTAAAACTAATCATTACATTTTCTCGAAAACTGTCAAATGAACTTTCTGCAAGAACATTTTTGTAATTTATTCAAAAATTTTGCGGATGGTTCCACTACAAAAGTAGACTAATATAAGCCCTTTTTCCTTAAGTCTGTATCATGAAATCGTAAACTTTGAAACGATAAAGTTACCATTATTGCATTATTGAAGTACTTGGTATTTGGTATGACTAACTTGATATAAACTTATCATTATTACATTTTAAAATATATGATCTAAAAATTGTATTCCTCGTAAAACTAAGTAGTACACAAAAAATATATTACAAATACATAATTTTATTGATTTTTTCCCCTCAATTTTATGACATTTTTATTTTATTTTTATTAGATGTCAGTTTTGTTTGAAAACAGTAATTTCTCATAATAACCGACTAATTTGCCTATGGCCTTAATTTTATCCATTAAGTTTTACATGAACTTTCACAGCTCAAAGCAATTTTCATTGCATCATCATCCTCATAGGTACTTCGTCATTATTGGCAGATCACTAGCCGCCAATTAAGAAGCCTCTATACTTCATGGTCTTCCGCTAACCTCTTCCTCTTCACGTACGATTTCTGTTTTCATACAGTCCATTAATTGTAGTCTCCTTTGCCCCTCCCTCTGTTTCCTGCACCCCTCACGTTACAGTTTCTTCTTCGCCAATGTCCTAACTAACTTCTCTCCCTCTTCTTAATAATATCTAAAATTGTTCTTTTCTTCCCCACCATTTCTAACCACTTTTCTTCCATTTTCCATTCGACCCAGCTAATTTTCTTAATTCTTCTTCACACCTACATTTCGAGAGCTTCCAGTCGTTTTCATCATTTTTTGGTAATGTTTGTATTTCTGCACAATACTCCATACGAAGCATTTTATGAGTATTCTTCTTAACCCTTTATTCAAAGTCCAACAAAATAGTATTTTCTTCCTCCTAAAGGCTTCTTTCACCATTCCTATCCTTGCTTTTATTTCACGTTCACACTTCATATCGTCACTAATAGTACCAAAATCTAGTCACCTGTTCTATTTTCTCCCCTCCTACTTTTATATTTCACCCCGACTGCTTCGTTCCAATCACTATGGCTTTTGCCTTTTTAACATTTATTTTTATCCCATGGCATTTATTCGTGACTTAATGTATGACATTAAAGTTAAAATTAAAAATGACAATTAAAATTAAAATTAAAATTAAAATTTTCATGGCATAATCGTGCAAATTGCCATTTCTGATAATAATCTTGAATTTAATCAGACATTTTTCTTTACCTTAATTTTTTAACTCCCTAATATTTCATTAATTTTTCCAACTACGAAGATGACAAAACTGCATATGATATCTGGTATATAGTATCTGTCAAAGCTGTATATGATAATTTTTAACAAACATAATCACTAATGAGTTTATAGTCTAATTATTCAACACCATGCATCAAT
The DNA here is from genome assembly GCF_964235325.1 of Thermobia domestica. NCBI lineage: Eukaryota > Metazoa > Arthropoda > Insecta > Zygentoma > Lepismatidae > Thermobia > Thermobia domestica. The sequence goes on from NC_137464.1 coordinate 256,390,370, forward strand.
TTCTGTCGTAAAATCAAAAAATTTCTACGGTTGAAATGGACTTACAGAACGCCTTGGCAATTGCGATGTTCTCTAGAATTGATAACAGCGGAATGACAAAAGTAGCAGAGCCAAGTCGTGACGACATTTCAAGGAACGAGTATGTCTGGTTATTCACTTCCGCAGAAAATGGCGGAGGCTGGAACGTTGGAAGGCCAGGCTTTACGTGTCCTGAAATCGTATGAAAACATATTATTAATATAATGTTACGGTACAAAGTAAAGTAAAACCTTCATATATACTGATTTCCATTCACTGTCAAGGCAAATAGAGCACATGAACAACTTCAGATTTCTACGCATCAAGAAATACTGTATAGTTCTTTTTATTTACAAATTATATTATATTATATTTTATATATATATATATATATATATATATATATATAGAGAGAGAGAGAGAGAGAGAGAGAGAGAGAGAAATAAAATCTTTGAGTTTTACGTCCCACGGTTATGCCGGTTAGGCTAAAGGAGGCGGTGATTATGAGAAATGAATGAAGTGGTGGAATGAAGAAGTGGGAGGAAACGGGAGAACCTCGAGAAAACCCATGAGCACGATGTTTGTCCACCACAAAGTCCACACGGCGCGAGCTGGGATCGAACCAGGGACCTCAAGCACCGGAGGTGAACGCTCTACCATTGAGCCACCGCGCCCCCTAGATATATATAGATATAGATATAGATATATTGAATCACAACACGGCCTTTCTCCTGTTTAAGTCTATATCATTTATACATGACTTAATGTTATTCAGATTTCAAATATCTAGGATGAGTATTAACAGACAAAAACCATATTCACGAAAAAAAAAAAGTCGACTAAAACCAGGGAATTCGTGTTATTATTCCGTTCAAACTCTTGTCGTCGCGAATTCTGTTGAGGAATTTAAAACTTTATATATATATATAAAACGGTAATCACGTCTGTTGTCCTGTGTGGTTGTGAAAAATGCTCGCTTACTCTGAGAGAAGAACGTAGACTGAAAGTATTTGAAAAGATGATCCTGAGACGAATATTCGGACACAAGACGAATGGGAATGGGGAATGGCGGAAACTTCATAACGCAATTTATTATATTGCTTATCAAATATTGTTAGGGTTATCAAATCTAGGAGGCTCAGGTGGGTAGATCATGTAGCCAGGATGGAAGAAAGTAGGAATTCTTTCGATATTTTAACTAGAAATCCAATCGGAAAACGACCATTCGGAAGACCTAGACGCAGATGTATCTCCCAGAAATAGGAATACAAAGTAGAAACTGGATCTAGTTGGCTAAAATAGAACTCAGTGGAGAGCTTTTGTGTATTAAACCTCTGGGCTCCATAGGCCATAGACTTAGAAAGAGAGGTCTTAATGTTTTTCAGTAATGTTATCAGCCACAAATGTCATAAAGAATAAAAAGGATTTTAATTGTTTCGTTACAAATTGTGCTTTTGTATATCTTTATAATATGACGAGAGGAAAAACATTTCATCTTGTTCAAACGAACAAAAACATGACAAAAACTTAAGTAATTTTTCAGTAAACATGATAAAGAACAAAAAATACTTTAATGAAATCAGTGTTCAGTAAATATTAAGTGTGGTATTTCAACACCACTAAAATACTCACAAACTCCAATACATCTTATTCCAACATATACGGTGCAACACAGTAGTAAGTTGACAAAAGAGCAATAGTGAAACAATAAAAAAAGATTATATATATAAAACATGCATTTAATATAAATAATTATTGTACAAAATGACGTAACGACATGTTGTGTTAATGTCTGTGATCTGAGTGACCTTATTTTCGTTAGGTGGCAGGAGAAATTCCGCACTTGTCTTGCCACGAGAGTTCACCTGTACCTGCATTAGTTACTTTGGAATATACGTTAGCCCAAGATAAATACGATCAGTACAGTGACAATACAATTTGTAGTTTGTTTCGTTTATTGTGTGGAGTAATAGTAGGTAAGGAGTTGATTCAAAGAAGAAAACATACTTGCGCAGTATTTCGAGGTGTCGTACGTATTGAAAGTGTTGGAACGATAATACTGGGTCCTGAACATCGAGACAAGTTAGCACTGCTCTGTAGAGACAAGCATAGAACAGCTTCATCGTCGTCATTCAATACAGATTAAATTTGATGTCCTGTGTGCGCTGGATTAGACGAGATGGGCCACAGTTATGGCCTACACGTTCACCCGACCTTACTCTCCTAGACTTTTTTTTTTTTCTACGAGAGTATGCCAAGCGGCAAGTTTATCAAACAAAACGGTCACGTATCGATGACTTGAAATAAAGAATCACCCACGTTACTCAGCACATCCCCCCCTGCAACATATTTACGCGTGTCAGACGAATGTCAGAATCACATCAGACACTGTCTTCACGTAAATGAAGCACATCTGAGAAAGACACTTTTTTCACATTGGTAACTGCCTGTGTCACAATTGAATCATTCAATGTAAACAAAACATGTGAATTCAGTCATTACACGTAATCAAAGACTTCAATTGTTTTGACCAGTGGTCGAAGTGAGACGGTATGAGGTGGTATGCCATACCGCCTCTGGTTTCTCAGTAATGAGAACATACCATCTCTGGTTTTTCAGTGATCAAGACAATATTTAAATAGCCGGTATGTTGAGTCAAAATCATAATGAAACATACCGCCATTGCTTTTTTTTCACTTCGAACACTGGTTTTGACACCCATTTGTCAACTGATTTCTGTGTCGTACTATGTATATCCTAGTTCAAATGTAATAAACGACATTAATGCCTATGTTAGATAAGTATTCCTTACTTACTCTATATACAAATATCTATCAATGATCCACAGTTAAACTTTTTGAATATTTAGTAAATTTTGTCATAGCTTTTTTCCGTTATAAAGGTTAAATTCACAAACAAACAACAAATATAACATGCACGCACCTGTTAACACAAATGGAGTAGAACCATGTGCCTCAAATACGTAAGCCATAATAGCACATATCACCACAACAAATATATTCCTTGCCGTCGAGATCAGCCATAAAGATTGCTTCACTATTTTTTGGAATACAGTTCTTTTACTTGCGTCTTCAGGTCCACATGGAATATCTTTGGCTTTCTGTTAATAAAAAGATAAAATAAATACACTGTGACCATACATCAATTAAATATCTAGTCTACTTGGTTCCAAATGGCTTCATATCATTGGAATCTTTACAATATATAAAACTGAATTTTGTTTTAGATACTCATAGACGATACATTCAGTTGTCTCATCAAATATTTTAATACCATCCTTGTAAATGAACTCTGCTTCAAAATTTCTAACTAATTTAACTGCAGAAACAATCATGAAACAATCCCAAAACAAAAATTGCAGTATTTCAAATCACTTCAATAAAAGCATAAGACTTTAAAACTAAAATTAAAAATTACACATAGCATGTACTATATGTAACGGTATATACAAACACATGTAGCGGTATATACAAACACATGTAGCGGTATATACAAACACATGTAACGGTATATACAAACACATGTAGCGGTATATACAAACACATGTAGCGGTATATACAAACACTAAGACAGTAGAGTCTCGAAAACTCGGCTTAATGTGAACCGAAGGGTGGCCGAGTTTGTGAAAATGCCAGGTTATCGGGAATGGGGTTAAAAAAGTACGAGTGTATCCTCAGAAAACACAGTACTGTACTTGTATGTATTGGTTGCTTGAGAATACAACAGAGAATAAACTGCCCATTACCCTTAAACAAAGGAAAAGTACGTACTTTATGAAGGCATAGAACATTTACTATATATAAAAATGAAAATTAAAGAATACACACTGTACAGTAATTTACCTGATAAGACAGACCTCAGAAAAATACCCGACAATAACCTTGAACGGGTCTGCGCAAGGGCGCCGATCCTGGGGGGGGCGAAGGGGTTCGGGACCCCCAAAGCCCATGTGGGCCCCCTAGTGTATTTATGGATATACAATATTTGACATAATTTGAATGCAATTTGACTTAACATCCTCATATATATATATATATATATATATATATATATATATATATATATATATATATATACCTTCTGCGTCTGAGTGGGGCCCCCCTCAAATTTACAGAGAAATCGGCGCCCTTGGGTCTGCGTGCGGCGTTTCTTCGCCCTGCCACGGTATGGCCGATTTATCCGGCCTGCCGGGATATCGAGTACCGAGTTTTAGAGACTACTGTACTTCATATCATTAAAATATAGAACATTACGATAGCATAACAACTGTGAATAAGATATATAAGAATCAACATCACTGTTATATGACCTTTCCCGGTACAGGCACCAAATATTTTTACAGACTATTTTTTACTGCAGTAGTCTATTTCAGGATCTTCCAATTGAGTTGAATAATGTTGTCTATTTCAGGATCTGTCAATTGAGTTGAATAATATTGAGTTGAATAATGTTGTCTATTTCAGGATCTGTCAATTGAGTTTAATATTGAGTTGAATAATTTTGTCTATTTCAGGATCTTCCAATTGAATTGAATAATATTGAGTTGAATAATGTTGTCTATTTCAGGATCTTCCAATTGAGTTGAATAATGTTGTCTATTTCAGGATCTTCCAATTGAGTTGAATAATATTAAGGTCAATAATGTTGTCTATTTCAGGATCTTCCAATTGAGTCGAATAATATTGAGTTGAATAATGTTGTCTATTTCAGGATCTGTCAATAAATTCGAATTCAGGTTTTAATTACTCAGTCATTTTTTAAAAAAATCAGATATTTTTATTCGTCCGAAAAAAAAAAAACATCCTCAAGAATAAAGTACTCCTTGTATATTTTTCAGCAGGGACGGCTGTAACATATGTGTAACACATGCATTTGCACAGGATGGCAAGTTTTGAGGGGCAGCAAAATCGTCATGACTATATTATTTAAAATAAATATTTCTTGTTAGAAACAGACTTCATGATGATGGTAGTTAAATTAACTAAGCTGACCTTCTATTTGAATACTACATTCATAAATCATGTATAGGTCGAATTAGTTTAAGATCACATGGACAGTGGTAAAGCAAATGGTCAAACAAATCCCAGCATGAATTGCATGATTGTTGTCAAACACAAGAACTCAGTTCTCGAACAGTAGAGAACACCTGTTCCATCTAGTTAGTTATCACAGCTTTGATATGAAAACTAGTCGCGACTTTGTCACAAACAAGTTCCTTATCATTGAAGGTGGAAATAAGTTTTTTTATTATTATTATTATTTTAACAGAGGTAGAAGGAAAATTAAAGAAATAAATCTAAAAGAGCTAGTTGCACTGGAATTGCAAACTGATATATTGAGATTGAAGCTCGATATTGAATTCTATAAAAAGGATCACCATCTTTCGTCTGCAGATGTCCTGTATCTTTCACTAACATAATAGATTATTATTTAAAGAAAAAACAGACACAACGAGATTGTATTCGTAGTGTTTAGGCCTAAGTGCGACTGCTCTTTCCCCTCCCTTCGTTGTTAATCATGGGGGAGGGGAGACGTCAATAATGCCATTGCACGGGGCGGAAAATTGACTAAGACCAGTCCTCTTCCTCAGAACAAATGAGTTTTGCCATATTATTAGGTTATTACGGGCCCCGACCTCCAGATTAAGAAATCCTTGCTTATAAAATTATATATATATATATATATATATATATATATATATATATATATATAATTTCTTCTATCAAAAATCAAATGAAGAGCGACATATCAATGTGAAAGATAGCGATCATTCTCATATCCATTACTAGATTTAATGCGGAAATTAAATGTATGTATATTTCAATTTTGCAATAAATCAAACAGACATGTTCACTTACCCTCAATAGAAGCAACACTGCCATACAACCAAATCCCAGGAGGGTGTCCCAGAGTTTGGTTTCGGATATGTGTTCGAATAAATTCTCCCACACGTCAAGGAACTTACTACCAGGGAACGTCAACCCCAACACATCTTTAATCTGCGTCGTCGCTATTATGATCGCCGCAGCTGATGTGAACCCCACCGACACAGGCCCTGAGATAAAATCTATTAAGAAACCTGAAAAGAATAAGAAATAAATAAATAAATAACGGCTACATATTTGAAACAAGTTAAGAAATAGGTTGCTCAAACAATTTACTTGTATTAATTTTAGTTTATAGACAAAAACAAATGCATTAATTAACTACATCACATATTTTCCTAGCGGAATTTTAACTACTGTGGTCGGACTTCGAAAGGCGATAGTCAGTTTCGTCGGTTCTAGAATAAATCAGCAGAGATCAGTCTGTTCCTGCGGAATCACAAGCAGAACTGAGAACTCTCCGGAATAATCTCTCCCTTATTTGCGTTGTATCTTGTGGTCAATGAGAACTAGGGTTGCCAAGCGTCCGGTATTGTACCGGACAGTTCGATTTTTGTCCGGTACGACCTCAAAATCGGCCGTTAAAATGTCCGGTAACTTTTTCTCTTACTAGTTCTATTCAAATTATTTTGGAGTGACGAAGGAAATCGTTTGTCGATGAACATGGTTAAAACCGTTGTAATAGTGAAAATAATGAGAAAAGTATTGTTAAATGCAAGAAATTAATGAAAAGGAATCTTTATGAAAGCTGTTTTTATACTCCACTTGGCAAATTCAATATCATGTATATTGTCTAAAATGCAATAAATCGGAATGAATTGATTTGAAATTGAACAAGAAACACAAATTTGTTAGTATGTATTGTAATGTATTTGTTTAAAGAGCACTCTGTTCCTAGCAATAATAATAATAATAATAATAATAATAATAATAATAATAATAATAATAATAATAATAATAATAATAATAATAATAATAATAATAATACATATTACAAAACTGGTGGAGATTTCTACAGTTTAGGAGAAAGAATCTCTAAGCCGTAATCATCAATGCCCGTATTTTCTCATATTGTCGAATATTTAAATCCTTGTAATATGGGATACTGTATATTTTATACACATTCTTACCTAATTGTAATATTCCCATAACAAGCTCGATGCAGCCACTAAGGAAACACAACAATACTGCGAATTCAGGTCCCAAGTCATGAAGATTTTCTCGAGTGAGAATTGCTAATATGGCGGTCGGGCCAACAGGACTGTCTTTACAACTTCCGAATAAGGCGTAGATGAAACAGCCCATAAATGATGAATAAAGACCATACTGCAAGAATAAAAGAAAGTACAAAATTAAGCATGTATAAAAGCAATAAAGGCATATGTGATTCTTTAATTTTACAAACGATAAAGTCTTAAAAATGATACAAGCAAAATAAGTGGATGTATTGCATGAAATAATAACTACAGTAGGACGTCGATGATCCGAACGTCAAAAACCCGAACACGGTCCCTAGAAGCTTTTTACATTGTGTCTTAGCGCTAGCGATAAACAAACTTGTGTGAAGTCACTGTTTTTACAAAAACTCTTTCATATGTAATTGTTTGTCATACATATTTTTATTTTTATTTTCCCTTAGGCCTATACAATTTAAGTTTTGAGTTACAAGAACAGTGTAATTTAGTGTACGAGCATTTTCTTCACAAACATTAAATGTAAGTAGCCTTACGTACGGTATTGTAATTATTGTATGTACTGTATAACCACTGTATTGATAAAAGAACATGCCGTACGGTATATTTAAACCTAAATGGCATTTTCTTGGTCATTTTCGAAAATTCGAACTATCTGTGGTCCCAATTAGTTCGGATTATCGACGTCCTACTGTATTTCATTCTACCTTACGACGAATGGATAGATCAACCATTCCGTAAATATTTCTGATTCCACAAAAAATGCTTAACCCTGCATACAAAAGCTACCGTGGTTACGTTTATAGCTGACTTTTAAACATTATTTTTTTAAGAAAAAATAAAATCGTATTTTTTTTAATGTTTTCCATTGTCCAAGCTATGTTTTAGTACACGTAAATTTGATTTAAACAACTCGTTGAGCAAGACAATACATTTTATTGTAAAAATTATTAATGTGTAGCAGTTTCACCAGCTACCAACTTTGACTTCATCAAGACTATGAATACACAGGTAGTGACAAATTTAATATACAGGTTGTTTCAAAACAACACCGACAACGTTTGGGAAGTGATTCCTGACATCAAGATAAGACAAAAAGTATAGATTAACCTGGGTGCACAAATGCTTCCTTTCGGAGTTATAGGCTGCCGAAAACATGAAAAAAATGAACTTTAAAAGTCCATAGCTCCAACACTATGGGACCTACCATAGTCGGGTCAAGACTTCACTTAGAAACTAATATGTGCCCTATCCAAAAATCCATGTTTAAGAATCCTCCGGTACTTGTATAATAATTTTTATAGAGGGTGTTTGGCTACGGACATATAATTTGAAGTACTCACCAACTACCTTTATAAAAATTGTTATGCAAGTACCGGAGGATTCTGAAACATGGATACTTGGATAGGGCACATACTAGTTCCTAAGTGAAATTTTGACCGGACTACGTTAAGTTCCATAGTTTTAGAACCATGGACCTTCATTTTTTCATGCTTTCGGCAGCCTATAACTCCAAAAGGAAGCATTTGTACACCTAGGTTGGTCTATACTTTTTGTCTTATCTTGGTGTTAGGTATCAGGTATCACCTCCCAAACGTTGTCGGTGTTGTTTTGAAACACACAGTATATTAAATCTGTCACTACCTGTGTATTCATAGTATGTGTTGAAGCCAAATATTATAGTTGGCGAAACTGTTACACGTTAAACATTTTTACAATAAAATGTATTGTTTTGCTTACCAAGTGGTTTAAATAAGACTTTTGTTTATTTTTTCGAAAAAAAAAAAAAAAACTTTAAACAGAAATGGATAAGAAAAAATAAGCTAAGGAAACTATTTGCACAAAAATATGAGCCAATGTGAAATATATTCAGACTTAGGTTATCTTTACTTAGGTGCCACATGTTATATGGAGCCATAAATATAACGTAGAACCTTTTAAATATATAAGTTTTGGAACCGTGCGTTTTTTGTTGACATTGGGAGTGATCAAATTGACTTGTAATACTTGACTTATCCACTGAATCGGTTAGTAAAAAGCCTCAAACACATCAATTATTTGATCCTAAAACCAATGAATAAATCATGTAACTTTGGCACTTACGGTGCCACAGGAAATGCAAAGTTCCAGAAGTTATATTTTGGTTTGGAAACAATATAATTGCTAGGGAAAGAAAGTGCAAGCTATAACATAAGTAACATTGTAGCTTTGATCCATTTAAAGTATCTTATTTCGAACAATTTATAGACAAAATTACAATATTCTCTTTTTCCTTCATTGTAATGTACCAAAATATTACAATTTTAAGTTCTATATACAACACATTTCTTTAAAACCCATCGGAAACAAATAATGCCGGAAGTACTACTCGAGGAAGAGCGCCATATTTAACCGGAAATCCAAGATGGCTTCCGCTACAGAATATGAGCTACGATATTATGTTTTCCAATGTAACTTTTATTGATCATTATATATAAGTCAATCTGTTTGATTTACGTATTCTCCTCTAGTTTGTAATATTCATACATTATGTTGCTTTCCGGTAACTTTTTTTTTTTTTTTTTTTGAAAAAGAAGAATAAAAAGATATCAAAAAACTGCTACGTTATTGTTTCATTGCTCCTTTGTCTGTTTAAGTCCTTGAACTTTGTATGGCTTGTGCTTATAATGCTGCCTGTGAGTAGCAGAAAACGTAGGATCAATTTCTCGTTAAGAGTTTATAATACGAACATGAGAAATTAAAAACAAATGAAATGCGGATTTTCTCCTCATGAGACACTATTTATTTTTAAGCATTAAACTAGGTCTTCGTGTAGTACAAAATAGAATTCTCTGAAAACGAAGAAAATTGATTTTTTTTTTTAAATGTAATTTGTAATCTTACAACCATGAATCTAGATTACATTATCCAAGATACCATGTTCGTTAGCTCGAAACATTGCGATCTTAGTGGCGCAGAGCGGGCATAGTAGGTGTGGCGAAACTGTGACGTATGGCTTCACGATTTTGCTGTATGGGCAGATCCTCTATTTTATAACATCTTTGATGGTGACGCAGTCATTGTTCGCAGGTTTCCCTCAGAAAATTTTCCTCGACTACCACTAAATTTTCCCTTATCTTATCCAATCTTTCATAGTTTGTTCGGTGTCCAATTCCTATGACAGAAATTATGTGATAAGATTAATTTAGCTACATTAAAAGAAGTAGCAACCGCATTTGTTTTGTATATTTGCTTTTTGCTTCTATTTTTTTTTAAACTTTTAACTTCGCTTTTTTTTTTTACAAAAAAAAAAAAAATACACACAATACACCCAGCCAAGAGTGAGTGCAAATTATGCTACTTTGAACACACACAGATTATTGCCATTGCATTGGTTTATTTTCTGACGAACAAAGATTTAAGAATTTGTAATGGTTAATCACTCAGTGCGAGAATTTCCCTGAATTTTCACGTTTTATCGATAAAAACCCTTTTTGCTAAATTTACCTACGAAATTTCCCTAGATTAGGAAAAATTTCCCTAAAACTACGAACACTTGACGCAGTCACTAAGGCGTGTACTACGACTGCGAAATTTCGATATATCGACCAAGTTTCGATATTTTATCAATATCAATTTTTAAAGGTAATTATAAGGGAAACGATGAATCTTCCTTTCCCGAATTAAGTTTATACCGAGAGGGATACTAATGTTTTGACGTTTCTAACAGATAAAATTCAAAATAAACAAATAAAGCAATTAATTTTGAAAATTAAAAGCTAAAACGACGAAACTATAATGGAAGCGACAGTGATAGTTACATGAAATATAAAGTATTTCAGTCCACGGGCGGATCCAGGGTGGGCGTTTGCCCCCCCCCCCACCCCACCCCAGAAGAGGAAAACTTTCTTATTTTATATGTAAATAAGACCCATCCCAGAGTTTGGAGCTCTTAAAAGTAGCTCTACGTAGGAGTATTACAACCCCCCCCCCCAGAAGTCCGTCCTGAAACCGCCCCAGAAATGTACTGACTTAGGTAGTTCCCAGGTCGAACCACTATGTTGAAAATCGATTATTTGTATATGCGTAATTCCATTTTTGTGGCCACTGTAACAATTTATACGTTTCTTAGTAACAATATCGTCTATTCGAAACTGTCCATCGCGTAAAGTGAGCTTTGCGGTAGATCGACACCGTGTGCGTGGGTTTTCTCGGAGTTCTCCCGTTTCTTCCCACTCTCTTCATTCCACCATTTCACTCATTTCTCATCATCACCGTCTCCTTTAGCCTAGCCGCCATAACCAGGGACGTAAAACTTGAAAATTCCGTTTCATTTTTTCAAAACTGCGTAATTGAGTCTGGTCCACCCTGTGTAATAAAATAGGGAATTGTAATTTTTGTATAAATTTCCGAAACAAGAAACTTTAAAGAATAAAGAGATGGAAAATAAGAAAATGTATTGCATAAGATTATGGATCATATAACTGACACAGTTTTCTTTACCTAGCAACCATAGTACCCAAAAATGCAATTTTTGAAAACCTGCACTTTCCTCGTCGCTAGAAGTTATATAAAATTACTTGACTCATCCATTAAGTGTTGCCAAGTCGAAAAGTCAAATAATCTATAGATGCACAGTCATAATCGTATTTTTATTGAAATATCTGGAGAAATACGGGGTGGAGCAGTGGAAACGCATGTTTTTTAAACCGCTAGTACTCAGCGACGAGTAAGGGCATTAATTTTGAGCGACCGTTGGCAGCGTAGATTTTGAGCTCAGACAATGTAGTTTCAGTCGCTATGGAGCGTTGGAGCGTATAGCATCGTGTGTTCGCGTTCGAGCAGTTCTTTAGAAACAATGATTTTGCGTCGAAAGTTTAATGTCGGTCGTCGAAGTACAGTCCCAGATCGAAACACGATGGGTTGCAGCGTTCAGAAGAACAGGATTTATGGTGGAAAAGAAAATTTGATATCATCATGTAAGATGCGATGAAGCGAACGACGTGACATACCCAGCGATACAGCCTGTCGCCTAGCGAATCGTTTCGGACTAGCAAGAACTGCCCTTTTCACCCTGTCTACGTTTTCCGGAGTTCGAACTGAACTGGGAAGACCAGGTGGTTACTTGTTCACCACAGATCCAATATTTCTGAACGCTGCACCCCATTGGAGTATAGAGTTTCGATCTGGGACTGTACTTTGAGGTTTGACGGATGCTGAACCGTGACCACAGAATCATTGTTTGTAAAGACCTACTCGACCGCGAACACACGATGCTCTATGCCCCCAACACTCCATAGCGACTGAAACTGTATTATCTGAGCTGTCTGCCAACGATCACTCAAAATCAATACCCGTACTCGTCGCCGAGTACTAGCGGTTTAAAAAATATGTGTTTCTTCTGCTCCACCCTGTATATGTAATGAACAGTATTTACCTAACCTTTCTGATAATTCTTCAACATAGTAAGCCTATTTAATAGATAATGCCTAGAAACAGAGCAAGTTAAATAGTTCCTTTTTGCAGTATTCAGAGCCACCACAAATCTCATTAACATACGCAAAAATCAATGTTTTTAATCTGTCTACATTTAAATTTATATGGTTGTTTGTTATATACAAAAGTACAAAACCAAAGAATACAGAAATAGTTTGTAAATCGTATCAAAATTCTTGTTTTCCGTATTGCTTTCAAAAATCTGTAGATCTACTGATAAATCTACAGACCTGACATCTCTGCGTTCGTGTGGTGTCACCGAATTATCTTTCTAAATACATAGGAATAAGCAAAGAATGATTTCTATTCAAGTGGATTCTACAGTTACATGGAATAGTTTCAGAGAAGTGTCTTCGAACATGTTGTCCAATGCTCCTAGAAAAACCCTCTAGAAGAAGTTGAGTTGATTTTGAGTTTAACGTCCCGTTCAGCAGCGAGGCTATATGAGGCGTGGACCTATACTGATTAACGTGGAATTCGAACCACATGAGCTCCCGCCGGGAATCGAACCCGGGTCTCCCACGCCAAAGGCAACCTCGAGAAGAAAAACTAAACAAAGACTCATGCAAAATTGGATTCTTTTGGCGATATGCTTTTATGTGCTCTATTTTGTATCCACCCTGTATTTCACTACATTCCTTAAGTCAGTATGTAACGTTATTTTATAAAGCATTGTAAACTAACCATCATCCTCTCTGATTTATCTATGACAATGTTATGAGACCTGAGATCTCATCTTCACACACACTCACTATAGAACAAAGCAGAATCTCAACGTTAGGCAACGATTTTCATTTTTTTTTTTTTTTTTTTAACAAAGAATTCGTATGCTATGACTTTAATGCAATACTAATGTTTTACCGTTGGTTTGACGCAAGAACGTTTTTGTTGTTATAATGGGAAAAATAAAAGAGAAGCAGTTTATATAACACTTACTGCCTTGGTGTTATGCAACATATCTAAGCAATGAAAAAAAAAATAAGCAAGGTATCTTTACCGATAAAGAAGAAATGTAATAAGGTATGTGGAAAAAATTTATAAGTAGACCTGATTTTGTTTCTATTTTTTTTAAATTCATATGCATATTCCGATGATATTAGCATATTTCTACATATGTTTCAATTTTTTTAAAAAATAATTTTCTTAACGTTCTGAATCAGTAGTTTTGTGAGTATGGGACATCCACGAAAAAAACCTTTTTCCTACCCTCTGGGTCAGTGGTTCTCAACAAAATTCCTATCACGACCTCTTTTTATCACATCCTCTTGCCAGCGACCCCCTTATAATTTTGTAATAAATTTGTGTGGGATTTTTAATTATACCTATTGCGGAGATCTCACGATATCCGCCTATTTCTATTATAGTAGAATCCATTTCTTGTATATAGTGGATACAATCCTAAAAGCAAATGGATTAAAACCAAATTTGGTCAGTTCAGTCATATTACAAACATCGAATCCGATCCGTCATACTCTTTCAAAAATGGACGCCGCATGAAAATTTTTAAAACTTTGTAACTCCCTTAATTTTGGGTCATATGATAAAAAAATAAAGTGATTTCTAACTTTAGTTTTAAAAACTTGGGCAGTTAAAAAAAAATTAAGTTATTGAATATTTTAAATGACTTGTTAATGTGCGTCACGAAGATTGAACCGGACATGGCCGCACTAGTGAAATCTCACCATGCTCAGGTATCTCATTAGCTTTCAATTTTAATTGTATTTCAATATGCAGGTTTTGTTGTATTTGTATTTCAATACAGTTCTCATTAGTTTTATATCGTACCTCTTTCATTTAAATTGATTTTTAAACAACTCTGCACCTGTTGAAAATGTTTAGTAGACCTATTTTTTGTTGTTCTTAACAGTATGTATAAAAATACATCTATCAGAACAAAAATCAAAATTATTTAAAAATATTTTCCGGTATTAAATTCTAATTATATTTCTCTTCCGCTTATGTTCGCGACCCCATAATCACAATTTTGTTTTTCATTATAATGTTTCTGGGTTTACGCAAAATTCAATCGTTGAACACAGTAAGTTTCATATGTAGCATATCGCTTTGGAATTTACCGGAAATAAATGATACCGGAAGTGCGTCATGCTTGACTCATCTAGTAGTAGAAAGAGAGTAAACATGTTGGTGTATGTTACAAAAGCGGCGTCCATATTTTCTATTAAAATCCAAAATCTTGGATCCATGTAGTTCTTATATATATATATATACACAGGGGCGGATCCAAGGGTGGCCAATAGGGGCTATAGTCTCCCCCTTGACGCTCAGTTATACACTGGATAAAATGGGCTTCAATCCTGCTTAACACTGGATAAAGCCGCAAATTAGGGTTTAGCCCCTCCCTTTATCATATCCTGGATCCGCCACTGTAATATTATACTTATCCTACGTCTATTAAACTCTTTTTCTAGCTTCATCTGGGACAGAACTTGCAGAAGTAGTTTTCTTAACCAGTTTAAAAAATAGAGGGACTCGTACAGTTTTTTCAGGCGCTTGAATGTTATAGCAATTGTCGAAAAATGAACATGAATGAAATTAATATATTGAAGCTAGAAAAGGGTATTCCCATTACCCAGAGCAGGGTTTCTCAACCTGGGGGTCGCGACTCTAGGGGGAATCGCCTCACATTATAATGAAAAACAAAATTGTGAGTTTTGTCTAAATTACTTGATTCATCCATTTTGTGTAAGGCCAATGAATTACAATCTGACAATTAATTTTCGTATTTTGTAGAAGTTTCCATCCTTGCATTCTGAATTGTTACTTACTTGTGGAGGTAGACCAGCTACATTGGAATATGCAATACCCTGAGGAATAACTGTGAGTCCGACGGTGACTCCCGCAACAAGATCTGCCACTGCTAATCGAGGTGTGTAATTGGGAAGCCATCCCAAAATAGGAATTCGTTTGTACAGGAGCTTCTTCGTGCAACTTCTTTTCGCTCGATCCGATACCCATGACGCCACATGCTGTACTGAACCCTTCTCCTCATTTAAGGATAATACGACACTGCTGCCACGATCTGAAAATGGAAAAAAAAAGATGAACAAAACTAAGTATCATCACTTTTAAATACATAATTGTGTTAAAATAGAAGAACACATTTGACTACAGGGTGGTTGTAAATTCAATTCATATTTTTTAGATTATTCTAGAAACTAGCAATTGCTCTAGCTGGCGTATAATACTGTTTACTAATGTAAGGTTTGCCATTTATGATTTCAGAAGTTAATCCAGTGAAAACCGCAAAATGGTTGGTGTATACAGCGTAGAAGACAGAGTTAAGATTGCCGTCAGGCATAGAGTTTGGAGGTCTGATGGAGCGGTGTTTTACGTCGGAGGTTTTGTGAACCATTACAGTTGTCATTATTGGTCACATTTCGATCCAAATGTAACGGCGGAAAAATGCAATCAAGATAAAAAAAAAATAATAACCGTCTGGTGTGAAATTACGTCTACCATATTCATTGGTTCATTCGTGCTATGCAACACCATAAATAGTGAACAATGCTTGGAGATGCTTGGAACATACATATGGCCTGCGATTCAAGAATTGGAAAACAGAAGGGAATTGCTGTTCACGCACGATGGAGCTCCGCCTCACTACGCAATTCCAGTGAGAGCATGGCTTAATGACAGTTTCCCTGGCAGATGCATTGGCCGTTGGATACCGATATAGAATGGTCTGCACGCATCCTCGATCTAACCCCATGCGACTTCTTCCTTTGGAGTTGGGTTAAGGAACAAGCGTGCAAGTTAAAACCAAGGTACTGTATATTAACAATCTTGAACAAATATCCGTGAAGTGTTTGCAAATATTCCAGTTGAGATGCAAAGAAGAGTCGTGGATTCTACTCCTAGAACCATACGTTGAAATGTAACTTAATAACTAAATGGTACATCCTAATAATGAACAGTGGTAGAGCGTTCACCTCCGGTGCTTGGGGTCCCTGGTTCGATCCCAGCTCGCGCCGTGTGAACTTTGTGTGGACAAACACCGTGTTCGTGGGTTTTCTCGGGGTTCTCCTGTTTCCTCCCACTTTCTTCATTCCACCATTTCATTCATTTCTCATAATCATCGTCTCCTTTAGCCTAATCGGCATAATCGTGGGACGTTAAACTCAAAGATTTTATTTCATTTCCTAACAATGAAAATAAAATCGTGATAGGTTGTTTACTTTTTGAAATATTCATTGTTACAAATAGGCACTGACTTTACAACCACCCTGTATATAATCATTCCTTTTGAAACAAGAATCAGGTAAATTTATCATACGAAAATAAACTAGATCAATTAGTTTGAATACACTACTGGAAAATGAAACTATGTTGCTATGTTCAACTATAAAAGAATAAGAAAACGAACTAATTGACATGATTCGTGTATGCATAACACAAATTATGTTTTGTTAGTTTTAACGCCCTCTTAATTTCAATACAGATATATATATAATTTATCACAGAACACCGAAATTTTCAATTATGCTGATAAGAAGAATTATTATCTATACATCACAGGGTATTATTACTTTACAATATCACCGTTTAGACTTACTTTTAAATACAAATGAAAGACGAATTTGTGATTTAATTTACCTAACAAATTTTAGAATGTGTGAGCAAGCTAAGCATGTTGCACATCGTTATGAATACTCTGTGAATAAGAAATGTTGTCAAAAGCATTGCATGCAAAAGTAAACACACACTTTCTAAGTGCAAATAACATTTGTTTTTCTTTTCTTTTCTTTCTTTTTTTTTTTAAAAAAAAAGTGGAAAATTTCCCTTTCTAAATTTTAAAAATAGTTTCTTAAGAAAATAGAAAGTTGACACACAGTATCACGAAAGAGTTGGAAAATGTCTTTCTTTTGTCACTTTATTTGATGCATGAAATAACAAATTTATATTACGTAAAATGCACGAGAAAAAGAAACACAAAGTTTCGAAATAATTACTGAATTGGGTGCATTTAATATGTACAACAGAATAGGCTTAATTGCAAATTGTTTAGCTGCTTAGGTTTGCTATTGTTTGCACTGAAATGTGACATTATTTTTGCCAGGAAAAAAAATAAAAAATACATATATTAAATCTACATAAGTAGTAAACACTGTTGTCATTGGTCCAGCTAAACTGTACCCCATTTGGAATCACACCTTCAATGCAATGAATACAGATTTTGGTGCCCATCTTACAAAATTTATAAGTTATGCAGTAATAGTTTTTATAAGTCCTGAAAAGACTAGTATTATTACATCTACTCTGCAATAATTTTATCATGACACGTGTAATTATATACAATTTTATGAGTATATCCAAGGTCTATTATAGAAGTTATACAGCAGTGCTATTCAACCGGGGGTACGCGAAGATGTTTCTGGGGGTAAGTAATGCTGCTTCTGGGAGTCTGTTGGAAATGTCTGTAGACAGTTCACTGCAAATGAAATTCGATAACTTGCCTATTTGTGACTCTTGTATTTATGCTTGAAAAGAGTATAATGAAAATAGTGATAATGCTATTTCACAACTTCTTCCATTTCCATCAACATATTTGTGTGCACCATTTTTTTTATTAACATCAATAAAAAATAAGCAGAGAAATTGCTTGAATCCAGAATCAGCTCTAATTCTCGCACTCTCGAAAATTCGACCAAGAATCGAAGAGTTGGCGTCCCGGAAACTAGCTTAGTCATCTCATTAACAGGTTAATTCTTAAGTTACTTTTAGTTTTTATTTTTTTATTTTTTATTTTTAACGTTGTCCTCAGTGTGCAAGTTATTAGGGAGGACGAGGGGAAAATCCCCCTCAGTAGAATTGGATATCTCCCATATGTTTTGAAATTTCTCATGTTAATTTTTTTTCGGATGTGCACTTTATCCCCCTGTAAATAGTCTTTTGATTGGCACACGATTGTCTTTATGCTGGGTCTCTATTTGTCCCCCTTCTTAATCAACAGAACATGTGTATAAGTTCATTTCGATTTAATTTCTTTTAAACAGCTTCAGGGGTACCCAATTGGATGGCGAACTGTGGCTTGGGGTACGCGAGAAAAAAAAAATGTTGAATTGCACTGTTATACACCATCCCTTTGTTTTCAAATTTAGAGTAAATAAAATGGAGCTTTTCAAACATAAAATGAAACTTCTTTCGAGCTTACATGAAATTTTTCGGAGTTCTCCCGTTTCCTCCCACTTTTTCATTCCATCATTTTATTCACTATCGGGAAATTAGGAATTAGTTTCACATCTTGTCATTTAATTTATACTTAATTGTCTTGTATTGAAATTCTTACCAATATACTGAACAATATATACTAAAAGAAGCAAACAAATTGTCCTAGAATAGCATATCAAATTTGTATGAGGAAATAAATTATCTTGAATGCATATACATACACATTTAATAGTTTAAGAAATTAGAATAGATTTTCATTGTTACTGTGGAATTAAACGTAGTTACGTTATTCAAAAAAGTAGCAGCGTCTTTATAAGCAATCCTAGGGGGTTATACTCATCTACTACAGGCTCGTATCCACGAGGAGTTTAAGGGGGCCAGACCCTCCTAAATGTTTACTATTCCCCTACAATTTTCACGATAGGCTCGCAAATGAACTATAATATGGTTGGATCGGGATCCCCTTAACTTCTACCACCACCACCCTACATTTTTGGGCTGGCTACAGGCCTGTCTTACTACTCTTGGGATATACGTACTTTCTTAATGAATTATTGAGACTAAGTTTTCTTACATTAATAAGGTAATTAATAACTGTTAAATTAATATTTTTGATTTCATGTTATTGTTAACAACGAATTTAAGTCTCTTTAAAGAACTACTAACTGGACCTGTGATATGTACACTGCGCATAATTACATAAGAGCATGAATCTTCTTCCTCACAACATCTGTACATGTTTTTTTACAGACACAAGTGAAAGAAGTCTTGATAAAAATCGGCAAGAGATACAGTAAAGGGGAGATTTTTCGATTACTTATTCAATATCTTGCACCGTCTGCAAGATTTGAGCCTACTTCCGGTTGGAAAATGAAATGAAATGAAATCTTTGAGTTGTACGTCCCACGGTTATGCCGGTTAGGCTAAAGGAGACGGTGATTATGAGAAATGAATGAAATGGTGGAATGAAGAAAGTGGGAGGAAACGGGAGAAAACCCACGCACACGGTGTTTGTCCACCACAAAGTTCACTTGGCGGGAGCCGGGTTTGAACCCGAGACCCCATGCACCAGAGGTGAACGCTCTACCACTGAGCCACCGCGGCCCCTTTACTTCCGGTTGGAGTTTTTAATTCATGTATGATCAGTGTTTTGTTTCTTCTTGCATGCAGTATGTAGTAAGCAAATACATTACACACACAATCAATTATAATGTCAATGATACATGGTGTTCACTGTGCAAAATGCTCCAAACAATAAAGATTCATCTTAGCCTGGAGAAATGGTTACCCTTCGTTTTTTATTTAAAATTGGGTCATGAAACGAACACCTTAGAGGTATGCAACCCATGTATACAATTACGTTGTGTTGGAATGTATAATGCGTAGGATATGATACGTTTTTTTTTTAATTTCAACACTTCCAGAGTACCCGTAAAAATGTAATTAAGAAATAAATGGGTATATTGTTATTTTTTTAAAATTTTCAATTAGAACTGGATAATTACGCAAAATTTGCAATCGATCAGTGAAAATGTCATCTTTCTAGAGCCTGTAGTTTCCGAGATCTCATTGTCAAAAGGATTGGCCACAAACATATAAACGTTCACAAACGTATAGTTTAGAAGAACTCCAAAGATGGTAGCACAATTCATTTGCATTGATTTTGGAGAAGGTTTATTGAAATACAAAGGCTCTGAGCAATAATTTAAAAAGAAATATATTTTATGAAAAAGATCTATTTAAACAATTCTCTTTTAAAGTATACATACTTTAAAATATTTGTCTTTGTTAAACGTGAAATCACAAATAACCGTAAATCAATGGTTTGAAACAGGTTGGAGCTGAGGCGTTGTAGCATTTTAATAGATAGATTATTCTGAAGCTTAATTCCCAAGTGCCATCCTCTTTATGTGGTAAAGATGTTTACTGTATGTTATAAAAAGATTGCATATTCTGTAACTTTTCGTAAGGCCAATGACTCACAATTATTACCAAGGTAACTAACTACTACTGTATACTGTTACTACAAAGAAATAGGATATTTGAATATTTAGCTACAAGTATAATATACGTGATTGAAAAACAACGACATACATATCTAATCCAAAATGTTTTGGGCAACTTATTAGATATTACAGGAGAAATTCTACATGTACACACATAATTAAGTGTTGCTATTTAGTTCTACTTAGGTTACGCTGTTGGAATGTTACATATGTTTCATTAATCATAACCCGGAAAAGCTGTCTAAAAATGTGTTTACCGTCTACGGTAGTCACCTTTTGTGTTTGTTACTGATCTTACACAATTTGTCTTTTTTTCTGACGCGTATATAATTTGCGTATGATGCCTTGAAGTTTGCCTAGAAGAGATGACAGTTTACTGTTATGTGTTACTTCATCACATTATGTTACATCTACACATCAAAGAAAGATACAATCAATTATAATGTCAATGATACATGGTGTTCACTGTTACAATGATACTTAATTCATTGTAACTTCCTGAAAACTATGCATCAATCATCGTGGTTCACGATTTTTTTCGGGATATTCTGTAGTTATCTTCAGAAAATATTAAATCATTTCTTTTTTATTTGTCAGCCTGACATTTTTATTGTTTTGTCGCGCTCTTGTTGAATAAAGAAATATTTTTAACTCGAACACTTACGCCATCGTTGTTTTTAGACGACCCGCTCGGGAGAGTAATACTCCCGGAAGTAACTGTTTTCGCGCGCTATCCTAGCCGGCTGTTTTATGCGCTATCCTAGCCAGCTGATTTAAGTTGGTCATGGGGGTGAAGGTGGAACAAAACGAGCACTGCGGGGCTTCTAACCCGTTCCTACTACTACTTATCTGCACAAAAGTAAGTAAATCCTTCTTCGAATATTATTTTCATCTTCTTTTAAGTATTATGAAAATAAAAAAAAAAACTTTTCTTGAGCCAGATATGAACCCACGCCAAAATCGATTTCTATTCCTAGCATATTATGCTAGCACGCTCAGCATGCGTTTGATTTCTGCTATATGTAAGCTACGTGCCAAGAAACGGATAACGCCAACCAATCAGAACCATGTATTTAGTTCCTACTTCCGGGAGCATTACTTCACCAAGTGAGTCCTCTTTTTGGGTTCATTTATTTCTATGGCGAAGTCTGTTTTCTTTGAATTGGAATTGTAGGAGTTCGAGACAACATGGCGTCGTGATAAGCAGCACTGTCTCGAACTCCAGTTCGCTACAACGTTATATTCTTTAGTTATTTTAGGTTTGTTACAAATTTTAAAGTGTGTGGATATTTCTAGTGTTACTAATTTTCATTATGAAAAAAGTTAGCTACGTATATAACAAACAGTTTAACACGGGCGACTACAAACTATATGCCTGCGCCATTTTGATTGCAACTTCGGTTGTGATCATGATAATTAAAGCACATATCAATTTTATTTAAGAAAGTTTCTTACTATTTAATCACTATAGAGTAATAGTCGACATGGCTCATGGCTGCGGCTTTTCTCTTATAAAAATCATCAGATTGCTTACAAAACCATAAGAGAACAAGTGGAATTGTAATTGTTTGGTTTTACTATTTTCTTCCTCAGATCTATCTGAATAATCTTTACTTATAGTTTGTGAAAATTAAATTTTAATATATTTAATATTTAATTTAATTAATATTAAAATTATGTTTAATACAAATAGTGTATTTATCAACCAAACTGAGAAAGTAAGGAACACTTAATTAGATATGAAAAACAAATCGCTAAAATCACGTTATTAAAAATTCGAATTCATTGTAAAACAAACTGAAAAATAATTCCTAATATAAATCAATGGATTAAAAATAAACAGGGGCCTAAATAAAGATCGAGTAGGTGCTCAAACTTTGTTAAAGACGATTTTGATGCAGCATCAGTGTCGGACTGGGG
Source organism: Thermobia domestica (assembly GCF_964235325.1). Taxonomy (NCBI): domain Eukaryota; kingdom Metazoa; phylum Arthropoda; class Insecta; order Zygentoma; family Lepismatidae; genus Thermobia; species Thermobia domestica. The sequence goes on from NC_137464.1 coordinate 256,413,077, forward strand.
CTCCCGGGGGCTTAGGAGCCCCACGGTAGGAGTCGTATACATCCCGTAAAATATGGTATCGTCCCTTTCTCTGCGTTCTGTCCCGGTGTCCCAAAAACGTTTGCCGGAACGCTAAAATGTCCCGTATTTTATTTTTATGGAATACACACTACAGGGTAAATACAGTAGTTGTTAATGAGGTCTGTCAACAGAAAACTAACATGGTAGGTAGCTCATTGTTTCTACCACAGTCACTTAATGTCTACTACTTTCAAGTGACGGATAGACAATACAGACAAGAACTATTATAGTTCGACAAATTTAGCGTTTAGTTGTAGTAGCAAGATAAATAACCGAAATATTCAGTTTACGTTAAAAATAATCCTTAAATATACATTTACATATGCAATATGCAAAATGTATAATTATCCTAGCCCTACTGATAACATAAATTCAATTATTACTGTAATGTAGAAAAGGGGCCCCATTCTGTTTGTTCTATCGTAAATTCAGGCTAAAATGATAATCATAATTGAACTAGAAATGACGGATATGCCGTGTTTTCTAAATGCTCTTTCTGTTATACATTGCAGTAACCTTCGGGAAGGAGCCCGTAAGGTATTTGGAGCTTCCTGGACCTAATAAGATCTATAGTTATCTTTCTGATGTCTGTGGGAATACTCAGTGACGTGCATTTGATGTAGACCAGAATTTAATGTTTCTTTTTGTTATGTTGTATATACTTACAGAAGGCTTAAAAATTTATATTTTAAAAGAAATGAAGTTGAGGGTGAGGTCCCAGCCGGGATTCAAACCCTGGCCAGTCCGAAACTGCGCAGCAGTCCCCTCCCCAAGATCATTTTTTCCAATTAGCTACTTTTCTTTTTTTGGCTAATTGGCAGTTAACATTTGAAACTTGGTGACTTCTACTAACAAATCTAGTGCCTTCTGTGCTACGAACAATTTGTATACAAGTATACCACATCTCGCTGGGTTTTCTGTTACATTTCGCCTTCTAACGAAGAACAATTCCAGTCTTCAATCTCTAGTTTGCAGAGCTTCCTTACCAATAGTAAGCCGATTAGGGTCCTTTCTATTGGTTTGCGTCAACGCAATGCAAAAGTGCATTACAATATTCGATATCATATACTAATTTTGTTATATCACAAAAATTATACAAATTTTGCGTTTGAGAATAATCTATACGCCGTAGAAGTTCTCACAGACTCACTACCGAAAGTTATGAATGCATTTTTAAGTTGCATGGCAGTCCGCAATTAGCTTATGTGTGTGTGTGCGCGCTTGTTTGTGTGTATGTCAACTTTTATTTTTTTATTGTATTTTAAAAAATCGCATATAGTGTTGTGTCGCAAGTATTATGCCTCCAATTTTAGCGACTATTTAAAATCCAACATTGAAGTGATTTCAACTCTCGATTAACGACTTTTTTTCTATCAACGTTTTGGCAACATTGGCGATGTCTATTAAAAGTTTTAATTTCAGATTACACAAAAATAAACCATTAAACACAACAATTCTTTCCTTATATCTATCCGTTACCAGGGATACGCAGGGTGTGGGCCTGGGAGTCCGGACCTCCCTCACACACCCCCAACAAATCAAGACTTTTCTGTAAATTTATTTTAGGGGTGATTTTACAAATTTTAATATAATTTAACTTCATATTGAATTTGACTCCTCGAAATAAACTTCTGAGTACGTGCCTGCCTGTTATCTCATGCGACATAAAAAAATGTGAGATTTTAAAAATATACCTTATACCAAAGAAATATCTATTTATAAGCATTGAATATGAATAGTATGTGAACAATTACAGTATTTGAACGGGAAAACAGGCAATAATTTGTTTGATCTTACAAGATTCATTCTTCTTGATGAATGGTAACCGCAATTAGATATAATAACGGAATGTAAGTACTTTTTACTGCAATAAAGTATCTCAACACCGTTATTGGATTGCCTTGCTTTCACCTGCATTGATACACCTCATCATTTGAGATAATCCAAGTTCGGAACAAAAAAGAACCTTTCCACGTGTGCATGAGAAACCTTCTATACCGGTAAAGTAATTAATATGACGTTTAATTGCTTCTGACTCATACAAGTTTACGTTTTCCTGCAAAATGAAATCAAGATCATTTTTAATTTTGCAATAACAAGGACGCTTCCATTTATCGTGCTACTCTTTGATATAGTGTTTGTAATAATTATTAACCATAATCACATAACTCTTCCGTATTGTTACGTAAATTAACGGTAAACCAAACAGTTGCTTTTCTTGCCTTTTTCACTATTTAACTTCTCGAATACAGAAGAATATTTTCTGTGTAAATTTATTTGCTTTTCATCCTTGAGTTATAAGCTAATACGATTGTTATCTAACCATCTGATATTACTCGGGAACCCTAACAGTATTTAGATAAACTTGAAGACTACAATAGATGAGTCAAGCATGACGTGTTTCTGATAGAACTTCCGACATCATTTGTTTTCAGTGCGTTCCAAAAAGTAGCTTACAATGTTTATCTTTCATATTGGCTTATAAATATTATTACGAAAGATATAGTTGCAATTTTTACTTAAATTTTCGAAAGAAAGTACTTGTAAAGAGCAAATCAACCAAAGGTAAGAAAGATAAGGGTCTATGTGAAAATAAAGTGGAACACACCGGCCTATGCTGCTCCTTCGTGGCTAAGCAGTTAGTGCACGCGCCTATGGTATGGAAGACCCGGGTTCGATTCCCGGCGGGAGCTCATGTGGTTCGGATTCCACGTTAAAACAGTAGGTCCACGTCTCATATAGCCTCGCTGCTGAACGGGACGTTAAACTCAAAATCAACACAACTCTTTTTACCTAACAGACGTACTGTTTAGATACAGGCTTGCCAACCATACGATAATTTATCGTAATATGCGATAATTTAATCCTTAATGCTATCTGTAATACGATAATGCACTTGTGATAATAGGTGATTATAGGAAAATTTTAGAGTGTACACTTTTCTGCAGTTCTTGTATGTACAAATAAATTGTAGATGTGTATTAAATAATTATAAAACACAAACACTGAGGTTTTTAACAGCCATTCCCGCTAAAATATATCATTAACGATTTGAGAATTGGCAAATGGCAACCCTGCATCCATTCTTTAAATTCAATTACGTTTACAAGGGGATGGAAATAGTCTATTGTTGCTGTTCAGAGTAGTGTTAATGAGGACTAAAACGTGGTGAGAACAGTGACTTTCATTTGGAGTTCGAAATGAAAGATAAGTTTATTATATATTATTGTTATTATGAGTAGTATTACATTTGTTTCTACAATTATCACGTCCATAACGAATATACGATATTTTTTGTAATATATGATAATTTCAAAGACGAAAATCGATAATTTCATTCTGTGTGATTGGCAACACTGGTGTAGAACAAAACCAATCGAGTCGTTTCAGGTTTTGCTTAGTGAAAGCGGGGCGGGAGACTTTCTGATATAAATGAATGTTCACATTTTTCATTAGTAGTATATATTATTGATTAAAATGTACCAGATATTTCAAACTCAAGGGAAGGGGACAATCGCCATTCCTTTGAAGCCCTAAATGACGCAGTAGTAGGCCCCCGCGTATGCCCGAATGACTCATCCTCACTCTCTTTCATGACCGGGGTGAAAGGTCAATGACCTGGCCCGGGGTCAATGACCTAGGGGTACCTAGGACCACCCCCTCTAAATTTTGGCAGGGGTACCATGGCCCACCCCCTAAATTTTGGCAGGGGTACATAGGACCACCCCCCTTAAATTTTGGAAATTGCCAAATCTAAAAATTTGGTATGGTAGCCTAGGACCATAGTATGTACCTCTATTAGTATTGGGTGTCTATGTCGTTCCCTTTTATGGGTAAAAAATTGCCAAAAAGTCAAATTTTGGGGGTTTTTGACCTAATTTATCCCCTTTGATGAGGTATTATTACCATATATAGTTATATGGGCGTATACAGGGGTTCATTCCCTTTCATAAGACATGGGTATATTGGTGCACCCCTTGAAAAATTTGGGAGGGGTACCTTGGCCCACCCCTTAAATTTTGGAAATTGCCCAATTTCAACATTTGGTATTATAGTACAGGACCCTAATATCTATTATGATAAATTTCGGTGGTCCACCTCGTTCCCTTTTAGGGGTACAAAATTGCCAAAAAATATAAACGTAAGCAATACGTTATACCACGTGTTTGGTTTTTGGTCGATTTTATCCGCTTTGATGAGGTGTTATTACCCTATATGGTTATATGGGCGTATACAGGGGTCCATTACCTTTCATAAGACATGGGTATATTGGTGCACCCCTTGAAAAATTTGGGAGGGGTACCTTGGCCCACCACTTAAATTTTGGAAATTGACCAATTTAAACATTGGGTATTATAGTACAGGACCCTAATATGTATCGTGATAAATTTGGGTGGTCCACCTCATTCCCTTCTAGGGGTACAAAATTGCCAAAAATTCAAATTTCGGGGGGTTTTGACCTAATTTATCCCCTTGGATGAGGTGTTATTACCCTATATAGTTATATGGGCGTATAGAGGGGTCCATTCCCTTTCATAAGACATGGGTATATTTGTGCACCCCTTGAAAAATTTGGGAGGGGTACCTTGGCCCACCCCTTAAACTTTGGAAATTGACCAATTTAAACATTTGGTATTATAGTACAGGACCCTAATATGTATCGTGATAAATTTGGGCGGTCCACCTCGTTCCCTTCTAGGGGTACAAAATTGCCAAAATTTTAGTACAACCACGTGTTTGGTTTTTGATCGATTTTATCCCCTTTGATGAGGTGTTATTATCCTATATAGTTATATGGTTATGTATAGGGGTCCATTACCTTTCATAAGATATGGGTATATTTGTGCACTCCTTTAAAAATTTGGGAGGGGTACTTTGGCCCACCCCTTAAATTTTGGAAATTGCTCATTTTATATATTTGGTATTATAGTACTGGACCCTAACATGTATTATGATAAATTTGGATGGTCCACCTCGTTTCCTTCTAGGGGTACAAATTGTCAAAATATAAACGTAAGCAATACGTTGTACCACGTGTTTGGTCTTTTGGCCCAATTTAACCTCTTGGATGAGGTTCTATTACCTTATATGGTTATATGGTTATGTATAGGGGTCTATTCCCTATCATAAGACATAGGTACATTTGTGCACTCCTTTAAAAATTTGGGAGGGGTACTTTGGCCCACCCCTTAAATTTTAGAAATTGCTCATTTTATATATTTGGTATTATAGTACTGGACCCTAACATGTATTATGATAAATTTGGATGGTCCACCTCGTTCCCTTTTAGGGGTACAAATTGTCAAAATATAAACGTAAGCAATACGTTGTACCACGTGTTTGGTCTTTTGGCCCAATTTAACCTCTTGGATGAGGTTCTATTACCTTATATGGTTATATGGTTATGTATAGGGGTCTATTCCCTATCATAAGACATAGGTACATTTGTGCACTCCTTTAAAAATTTGGGAGGGGTACTTTGGCCCACCCCTTAAATTTTAGAAATTGCTCATTTTATATATTTGGTATTATAGTACTGGACCCTAACATGTATTATGATAAATTTGGGTGGTCCACCTCGTTCCCTTTTAGGGGTACAAATTGCCAAAATATAAACGTAAGCAATACGTTGTACCACGTGTTTGGTTTGACCTAAGTTATCCCCTTGGATGAGGTTCTATTACCTTATATGGTTATATGGTTATGTATAGGGGTCTATTCCCTATCATAAGACATAGGTACATTTGTGCACTCCTTTAAAAATTTGGGAGGGGTACTTTGGCCCACCCCTTTCAAAATTCGGTAAACGTTTTCTAGGACCCATTGGTGTTCCTCTTATGGCCAAATATTCAAAATTTAAATGTTATTGACCGGTTTTATTATTGAATAAGTACAGGATTTATTACTTTTTTTTTCATAAGACACAGGTGTATTTGTGTACCAATCTTAAATTTTGGGAGGGGTACATTTCTTATTGTCGTATCAATAATTGGTAATTGTTCTTTGGGTAAATCATTGTCAAATATGAGTATGATCACGTGATCAGTTATTAACCTATGATGGGATTAGGAGTCCAGGACATTGGTACATTAAAACTTTGTAGTATAATTTAAGAATTGTCAAATGAAATTACGTCATTGGTTTTGATTATTCACGCCAAATATAAACGTAAGCAAGACGTTGTACCACGTGATTGTCCTTGATGAGGTAGTGTACAGGGATTCATTTCCTTTGTTGTGGTACTTCTTAAGTTTGAGTACACACACTTCTAGAAAACAGTTGGTTCTACTCAGGTAAACAATTGACGGACATTATTGACCTTATTGAACATATAATAATACGATTAACTCTAAGACTTAGGTATATCAGGAGAAGTATTCTTTAAATTTGGGAATGGTGATAAGCAGAATTTTAACATAAGGCGCGAAATTAGAAACAATACATTGAACTTTAGTCACAGCTCATAGTCTAAGATCATTGGTGGTGATTGATTTGAAATCTGATAGCTATCCTTATTGAATCTTATGACTCATAGACGAAAGGCAATACATGCTACAACACTGGCAAAGTTATTGTTAATGCAATTTGATTGGTTGACACTATCTTTCCTGCAATCTGATTGGTTGATCACTATCTTTCATGCAATCTGATTGGCTGATGATTTTCAAATCTTTGCTGTATTCAGTTTTAAGTTTTGTTTAACATTTAAAAATCTTGGTTTCGTTCAACATTTTGCACTCACTGATAAATATAATCAAAACCGTTTATTTGTTAATCGAATAGTTAAAAACCGGATAAAGTTTGACGGTTAACCGTGAAACGTAAATTTTTTTTTTAGTTTGAAATTTTTTTGCTTGAAATTTTTTTGTTTGAAAATTTTTTCGTTTCCAAATTTTTTTTGTTTCAAAATTTTGTTTGAGATTTTTTCGTTTGAAATTTTTTGTTTGAAAATTTTTTCGTTTGAAATTTTTTGTTTGAAAATTTTTGTTCGAAAATTTTGTTTAAAATTTTTTGTTTAAAATTTTTCGTTTCCAAATTTTTTGTTTGAAATTTTTTGTTTCAAAATTTTGTTTGAATTTTTTGGTTTGAAATTTTTTGTTTGAATTTTTTTTTCGTTTCAAAATTTTGTTTCAAAGATTTTTGTTTGAAATTTTTGTTTCAAAGTTTGAGTTGACATTTTTAAAAGTTTGTGCACTTATTAGTAAAGAACCGGAACTGTTTAGAACAAAAACCTTTGACAACATTGTGGTGCAATAGTACACGTCAGAACCTGGGGTTGTACTTGAAATGAAAAAACACAATTCATTGAAATGAATCATTTTATTACACTCCACATACATCCATACCAGATAGTGGTTCTGGATATTGTCGATACAATGTATTTTGAACTTCTTGCACTAGTTTGTCTTTAGCATATAATTTTAATTCCAATTGAAGTCTTTTAAGGTCTAATGCAATATCAATTGGTGGAAACTCAATGTCCATTTGATCACAAATAAACTGTTTATCAATACAGGTATGCACTAGCCGGAACTGTTTAGAACAAAAACATCTGGCAACGTTGTGGTGCAATTGTACACGTCAGAACATGATCATGCAACGTCATCAGTTTTGCATCATCGTTCGAGTTAGTATTCATGATAACATCATCATGGCTACTTGTCTGCAGTTTCTAAACACACGTGATGTGATGAAATCATTTACCAAGATTACTGATTTACAACAGAATGTACCTTATAGAATCTTAGCTAGCCAAAAAATCCCTACAAAGTTTGGATTAAGAATCGTAGTGAAGCTTGAAAATGATAAGAATATAATTTTACCAGCAAGATATTTACCCATGGAAGCATCAAAACAAGAAGAACTGCTGCGTTTCTTAAATACTGGATCTGTATCTTTATGTTACAAAGGATTCTTGGGTCGAAGTCATCAACTTGAATTTAGTACACAGCCAGATTCGTCAGCCATTGTGATGAAATCATGAATCAGCACATTTCTTTCCAATGACGTCAGCTGTAGTTGTATGAATGTGGTTGGTCGGCATGACGTCAGCAACTGTGATGAAATCATGAATCAGCACATTCCTTACCAATGACGTCAGCAATAACTATAAACCAGCAAATACAGTGTCATCCCACGAAATCATTTGAGCAAGTGCTTTTCAGGAGGAAAGATGTGTACTTCTAACGATAAAGAGTTCATCTTCGCAAGCTATTATCCAATAAACAAAACATGTGATGATTGGTATCAGTGCTAGAACATTTGACCCAGTGATTCGATTGGGCAAAGCAGAACAATTTGGTGTACAACTGACCTGTGAAGAATGGCACGAATCGACCAAATGAACGATGAGCTAAATGTGACCATAGTCAAATCATTAGGCTCAAATCATGAAGTGGTCCTCGAAGAGAAGATGGTGCTGTTACGTAAGAAGAGTACATTCCATGTCCCTCGCAATATGGTGTATCTAACACAAACGGAATGGAACAAATTTATCAGCGTATTTCAGTGTGTGAAACATGCAGTGGAAATGTGTAACAAAACAAGTATATTCCTTCAAAAATGTGTTATGCATATTGTACAACATGTATCTAGATATTGTGATGGTTGTCAACATCGTTCTTGGGTGCATACCTGTATTGATAAACAGTTTATTTGTGATCAAATGGACATTGAGTTTCCACCAATTGATATTGCATTAGACCTTAAAAGACTTCAATTGGAATTAAAATTATATGCTAAAGACAAACTAGTGCAAGAAGTTCAAAATACATTGTATCGACAATATCCAGAACCACTATCTGGTATGGATGTATGTGGAGTGTAATAAAATGATTCATTTCAATGAATTGTGTTTTTTCATTTCAAGTACAACCCCAGGTTCTGACGTGTACTATTGCACCATAATGTTGTCAAAGGTTTTTGTTCTAAACAGTTCCGGTTCTTTACTAATAAGTGCACAAACTTTTAAAAATGTCAACTCAAACTTTGAAACAAAAATTTCAAACAAAAATCTTTGAAACAAAATTTTGAAACGAAAAAAAAATTCAAACAAAAAATTTCAAACCAAAAAATTCAAACAAAATTTTGAAACAAAAAATTTCAAACAAAAAATTTGGAAACGAAAAATTTTAAACAAAAAATTTTAAACAAAATTTTCGAACAAAAATTTTCAAACAAAAAATTTCAAACGAAAAAATTTTCAAACAAAAAATTTCAAACGAAAAAATCTCAAACAAAATTTTGAAACAAAAAAAAATTGGAAACGAAAAAATTTTCAAACAAAAAAATTTCAAGCAAAAAAATTTCAAACTAAAAAAAAAATTTACGTTTCACGGTTAACCGTCAAACTTTATCCGGTTTTTAACTATTCGATTAACAAATAAACGGTTTTGATTATATTTATCAGTGAGTGCAAAATGTTGAACGAAACCAAGATTTTTAAATGTTAAACAAAACTTAAAACTGAATACAGCAAAGATTTGAAAATCATCAGCCAATCAGATTGCATGAAAGATAGTGATCAACCAATCAGATTGCAGGAAAGATAGTGATCAACCAATCAAATTGCATTAACAATAACTTTGCCAGTGTTGTAGCATGTATTGCCTTTCGTCTATGAGTCATAAGATTCAATAAGGATAGCTATCAGATTTCAAATCAATCACCACCAATGATCTTAGACTATGAGCTGTGACTAAAGTTCAATGTATTGTTTCTAATTTCGCGCCTTATGTTAAAATTCTGCTTATCACCATTCCCAAATTTAAAGAATACTTCTCCTGATATACCTAAGTCTTAGAGTTAATCATATTATTATATGTTCAATAAGGTCAATAATGTCCGTCAATTGTTTACCTGAGTAGAACCAACTGTTTTCTAGAAGTGTGTGTACTCAAACTTAAGAAGTACCACAACAAAGGAAATGAATCCCTGTACACTACCTCATCAAGGACAATCACGTGGTACAACGTCTTGCTTACGTTTATATTTGGCGTGAATAATCAAAACCAATGACGTAATTTCATTTGACAATTCTTAAATTATACTACAAAGTTTTAATGTACCAATGTCCTGGACTCCTAATCCCATCATAGGTTAATAACTGATCACGTGATCATACTCATATTTGACAATGATTTACCCAAAGAACAATTACCAATTATTGATACGACAATAAGAAATGTACCCCTCCCAAAATTTAAGATTGGTACACAAATACACCTGTGTCTTATGAAAAAAAAAGTAATAAATCCTGTACTTATTCAATAATAAAACCGGTCAATAACATTTAAATTTTGAATATTTGGCCATAAGAGGAACACCAATGGGTCCTAGAAAACGTTTACCGAATTTTGAAAGGGGTGGGCCAAAGTACCCCTCCCAAATTTTTAAAGGAGTGCACAAATGTACCTATGTCTTATGATAGGGAATAGACCCCTATACATAACCATATAACCATATAAGGTAATAGAACCTCATCCAAGGGGATAACTTAGGTCAAACCAAACACGTGGTACAACGTATTGCTTACGTTTATATTTTGGCAATTTGTACCCTAAAAGGGAACGAGGTGGACCACCCAAATTTATCATAATACATGTTAGGGTCCAGTACTATAATACCAAATATATAAAATGAGCAATTTCTAAAATTTAAGGGGTGGGCCAAAGTACCCCTCCCAAATTTTTAAAGGAGTGCACAAATGTACCTATGTCTTATGATAGGGAATAGACCCCTATACATAACCATATAACCATATAAGGTAATAGAACCTCATCCAAGAGGTTAAATTGGGCCAAAAGACCAAACACGTGGTACAACGTATTGCTTACGTTTATATTTTGACAATTTGTACCCCTAAAAGGGAACGAGGTGGACCATCCAAATTTATCATAATACATGTTAGGGTCCAGTACTATAATACCAAATATATAAAATGAGCAATTTCTAAAATTTAAGGGGTGGGCCAAAGTACCCCTCCCAAATTTTTAAAGGAGTGCACAAATGTACCTATGTCTTATGATAGGGAATAGACCCCTATACATAACCATATAACCATATAAGGTAATAGAACCTCATCCAAGAGGTTAAATTGGGCCAAAAGACCAAACACGTGGTACAACGTATTGCTTACGTTTATATTTTGACAATTTGTACCCCTAGAAGGAAACGAGGTGGACCATCCAAATTTATCATAATACATGTTAGGGTCCAGTACTATAATACCAAATATATAAAATGAGCAATTTCCAAAATTTAAGGGGTGGGCCAAAGTACCCCTCCCAAATTTTTAAAGGAGTGCACAAATATACCCATATCTTATGAAAGGTAATGGACCCCTATACATAACCATATAACTATATAGGATAATAACACCTCATCAAAGGGGATAAAATCGATCAAAAACCAAACACGTGGTTGTACTAAAATTTTGGCAATTTTGTACCCCTAGAAGGGAACGAGGTGGACCGCCCAAATTTATCACGATACATATTAGGGTCCTGTACTATAATACCAAATGTTTAAATTGGTCAATTTCCAAAGTTTAAGGGGTGGGCCAAGGTACCCCTCCCAAATTTTTCAAGGGGTGCACAAATATACCCATGTCTTATGAAAGGGAATGGACCCCTCTATACGCCCATATAACTATATAGGGTAATAACACCTCATCCAAGGGGATAAATTAGGTCAAAACCCCCCGAAATTTGAATTTTTGGCAATTTTGTACCCCTAGAAGGGAATGAGGTGGACCACCCAAATTTATCACGATACATATTAGGGTCCTGTACTATAATACCCAATGTTTAAATTGGTCAATTTCCAAAATTTAAGTGGTGGGCCAAGGTACCCCTCCCAAATTTTTCAAGGGGTGCACCAATATACCCATGTCTTATGAAAGGTAATGGACCCCTGTATACGCCCATATAACCATATAGGGTAATAACACCTCATCAAAGCGGATAAAATCGACCAAAAACCAAACACGTGGTATAACGTATTGCTTACGTTTATATTTTTTGGCAATTTTGTACCCCTAAAAGGGAACGAGGTGGACCACCGAAATTTATCATAATAGATATTAGGGTCCTGTACTATAATACCAAATGTTGAAATTGGGCAATTTCCAAAATTTAAGGGGTGGGCCAAGGTACCCCTCCCAAATTTTTCAAGGGGTGCACCAATATACCCATGTCTTATGAAAGGGAATGAACCCCTGTATACGCCCATATAACTATATATGGTAATAATACCTCATCAAAGGGGATAAATTAGGTCAAAAACCCCCAAAATTTGACTTTTTGGCAATTTTTTACCCATAAAAGGGAACGACATAGACACCCAATACTAATAGAGGTACATACTATGGTCCTAGGCTACCATACCAAATTTTTAGATTTGGCAATTTCCAAAATTTAAGGGGGGTGGTCCTATGTACCCCTGCCAAAATTTAGGGGGTGGGCCATGGTACCCCTGCCAAAATTTAGAGGGGGTGGTCCTAGGTACCCCTAGGTCATTGACCCCGGGCCAGGTCATTGACCTTTCACCCCGGTCATGAAAGAGAGTGAGGATGAGTCATTCGGGCATACGCGGGGGCCTACTACTGACGCAACTGAACCAAAAATGTGTGTTTTGGAACCTTGCATTTAGGTTGACACAGAAGTGACGGAATTATCCGAGTCATCTATATATTTGGATTACATTCATATCGAATAGCAGGCTACTTGGTTTCAGTTCAATTTTATAAGACGTACGAGTATGTTACATTAATTCCGTACAGATTAAGATACGGGATCAAATTGATACAACAGTTGAACTTATCGCGAGCGACAGAGACTGTGCTGTGAAATACGTCGTAGGCTGCGTGATTCAGTACTCAAGCAAGAGAATTCTCAGGGCAAGTTTCGTTAATTTGTAAACCGTCCAAAACGTCTGCCCCTCCCCCTAGCAGATAATTTCTAACTCCGCCATACTTGGTGGGGAGTTTATGAAATGAAGTAGTACGCCAAGTGTCTTGACGCTTACATGAGTTATTCACTTTGATATAAAGAATTTTTTTAAATAATACTTTGATTTGCAATTTATGACCTATTTATGTCTGATCAGGAATAAACGTGGGAGCAAACGCGGGAGAACGCCGTTACCCCACTTCCAAACAATATCTATGATCCCCCCACTTTCTACAAAATCACAATGGGCAAAGATAGGCATGGGGGACGACATGACGTCGTGCGTTCCCCTACCTTTTCAGATGCACTTTTACCCCTGTGTCTGACTATATATTGATTTTGGATTTTTTTTTTTTTTTTTTTTTACACTAGTAATTCATTCGTCATCTATTAGAAAAGTATGCATTTAGTGGATCGAGTGAAATAGTTTGTTCACAATTTGCAGTTTTTTCCGGGGCGGAGGGTTGTAATTCGTCAAATTAAAAAAAATGTATCACAAATCTGTAAATTGCTTCGAAACCATTGATTCCAGACATCCAGTTCATAGGAACACATTTGTTTCAAATTACCTGTAGCATTATCCCGTTCAAGGAATAGATCGAGCTGCGTTGATTTTGAGTTTAACGTCCCATTGAGCAGCGAGGCTATATGAGACGTGGACCTACTGATTAACGTGGAATCCGAACCACATGAGCTCCCGCCGGGAATCTAACTCGGGTCTCTCACGAGGGAATAGATCGAATTATCAGTCACTCTGTATATATACTGTATATGAAATTTACACACTGCTAAGTGACGGATTGATTTATTTTTATTTAATGTCATTTAACAGTAACACATGCTACTTGTAAGTCTACTAATGAGATCTTTTTTTTTTTTTTTTTAATTTAAAATAAAAACGAGAACTAGAAAATTATGTATTTTCTTGAAATATTAATTGGTATACTTTGTCAGTGGCCTCAGTGTTAATAAATCGTACGACACAACGCAAATGAATTCTTGTTTATTTCCTCTTCCCTGGGCTACAATATTTGCCAACAAAGCGACAAGTTACAATGTCAACCAGCAGATTACTTGTGAAAAAAAAAAAAAAACAGCATTTATGAAAAATCAATGAAACTATATTGACGTCAATACACTGGAAATTCACGGAAGCAATCTGTAATGGTGGAAGAGGTTACCCTAAATTAAATTACAAACACAGAGATAACATAATTAACAAAAGTCACGAGATAATATTGCAGTAACAAACAGGTTTAATCATGAGTATTTCTCCACTCTTCTATGTCTTTCCATGGTGTGACAAATCAAGAAATTGCATCCAGTCGGTCACGGCATGAGGAGTTTCCAAGCGTTGACCTTGTTGTCGTCCCATAGTGATATTGTATGCATTGGATTTTAGAGTTCTTCAAACATCTTTAAAAGTGTTTTTTTTTTTTTTTTTTTTTTTTAATTTTATGTTTATGAAATGAATTTTTCAACTTACATCAACTTTAAAGGCTGGAACAACAGTACAAAAAGTACTACAATTAATAGTTTGCCAATTCCTTTCTCTTCTTTAGGTCATGATGCATGCGTTCGTAGAAGCTAAAATTTTACTTACATGAAAAAGTATAGTTCGTGTGGATTCCGCCAGCATACTGTTTGAGAAAAAAAATGTCTCGGACATACTGTTTCCAGTAAAACACACTTGACCGTAATTGCAATGTGTTCAGCGAATTTGGGAAGAGGTTATCTCTAATGATACGGGCAAATTGTGCACGGTTGTTCATCAGAATATAGGCCTGTCGTTCACAAAGTTTTACCCTAGCAAACATGAAACGAAATTAAATCTTTAAGTTTAACATACCATGATTATGCCTGTAAGACAATGATTAAAGTTAAGGAAGACGATGATTAAAGCAAATGCATAATGATGGAAAACCCCTGAGCACGATGTTGTCCACCCCAAACTTAGTTGGACGGGGAACGAACCAGGGACCCCACATACCAGAGGTAAGCGGTATACCACTGAGCCATTGTGCCTTCTCCTAGCACACATGTGGACTAATGCATGCTCCGATGTCGTCCTGTGATTGATACAAAAAGCAAGAAAAATCTAAAGAGGAAGAATGTATGTAAAAAATGTGAAAATTGTTTTCATAATATATGCATGGTGAGTACTCGCAGTTTTCTTCCTTCGAGGAAGGAGAAAAACGCATTATAGGGAAAGCTGCTCACCCCCGGGACACTTATTTTATAATTAGCCTTGTTCAACTATACCCACTTCTGTAAAGCAAACTATAATAAGTTCCCAATAACATGCTATTTCAGCTTGATACTACTGCAAAATCACAAGAAGATTGCGTCAGTTAGGAATATATATATATATATATATATATATATATATATATATATATATATATATATATATATATATATATATATATATATATACCGAGCAGGTAATTTTAAACCTTGCTACATACCGGGTACGTACACACTAAGAAACAAAGCTTGTTGTATTGGTAATATTGATTGTCTTTAGCGTCTAATTTGTTTGTTACAAAAACTATAAAAAGCATTATAAAGAATTCACAGTCTGCTTCCACTTTCTCATTGGAATTGAGATTTTTATTCCATAAATTAACGTTAATGACATGCAGCGTTTAAAAATAAATTTATTGCAGTTTTATCAGATTATAATTGCTGGAAGAACATATAATATGTATGGGACTAAGCAGGGGAAAAAAAATAGCCAATAAAGAAAGTCTAGGAAAGCAAAAATTGAACGTTACCGAAGTGAAAATGCTGCGCTTGATGTGTGGGATAACAGGTTGAAGAATATAATAAGAAAGTAAAGGAAATAACCAA
This sequence comes from Thermobia domestica, assembly GCF_964235325.1. Lineage (NCBI taxonomy): Eukaryota > Metazoa > Arthropoda > Insecta > Zygentoma > Lepismatidae > Thermobia > Thermobia domestica. The sequence goes on from NC_137464.1 coordinate 256,428,940, forward strand.
GGTTCTAGAGATGTCTAAGAAGATACGAGAAAGAAAACTGCAAGGTATGACTATCTTATGAGAAGAATAAACAACTATGTAATCAAAAGATTGATGGAAATGAAATTGGATAGGAAGAGAGGTAGAGGGAAACCAAGAAGAAAATGGATGGATATGGTCAAGTATTACTTCAGGAAGAGAGGTTTATTCCGAGAAATTCCGAGCTCTATGAAGAAGGTTAATCAGAAACATCGACCCCACATAAATGGGAAAAGACAGAGAAAGAAAGGATAAAATATATATTTATAAGATTATTAAAGCAAATAGTAGTCCAAAGTACTGTTCTTAGGTACAATTATCGCCTAACTCACAAAGAAAATCCAATTCTAGAAGAGAAGTACATAATAAATTAAAATTACCTACGTATAGAAACCAGTGTTGAATTCAGGCATGGTGAAGGGGAAGCTGAGTCCACCTAGAATATATATGCGCCCCCTATAATATCTATCCACATGCATTGAAATATTTGCTTTTTTCTGTTTTTTTTTTTTTCGGAAATAAAAGTCTTAAAAGCAGTTTTTTTTTTAAAAAAAAAAGAAAATTAATTTCTTCTTTTGCCCAATCTCAATTTTAGAAACAGTAGATAGATGCCTTAAATATAGGGGTACTGCAGTATTTTGCTTGTCACCTATATTTATATGCAGCAAAAAAAAAAAAAAAATCTTGCCAGACATCGAAAACAAATTATTTTTATTCACGAAGAACATAGATAAATGGTCTTCTTACTAATTTTTTCTTATCTATGCGGTAATTTCATGGTATACAAATCACTCGTAAAGAAAGAAAAAAACTAAAAGAAAGAAAGAAAGAAGTGCCTAGGAAATTCAGAGGGGCTGAGCTGCCATTCTGTCCAGAGGATAAGTATCTTCTTCCACTGCCTGTACCCTACCTACGCCACTGATTATGTGAGTCTGTACTACTGTCAGCTGTCATTTTCTTTTTTTATAGAAAGAAAAGGAGAGAGAGAGAGAGAAATATATCATTGTGTTACCTTGATATAAAGCATCATAAAATTCAGTTGTACAGGCAACATGGAATAGATTCCTGTTTCACAGTGAATGAGCGACCTTCTATTTTCCCGGCAGTGCAGTCCACGGAACTGCATCAGCAGAAAATAAAATGTAAGGAATTTACTGCAGCTGTTTTCTTTCTTTTATATAGCCTATACGTACTTCTACACATTACATTGTATTCAGTGAGTTACCAGCAAACATATTGCCTCAAGTAAAAATACTACATTTCTCCCTGTAATTTTCTTCAAAGAAACAAGTATAGAATTAGACCAGTAGTAACATATAATTACAGAAAGAAAAAAATGAAGTAACGTGTCATATTATTTCTATTGCATCCGTTTGTGTTTAATGAGAGTAAGATATTGTCTAGTACAGTTAATTTAATATTAACCACACATAAATGATTCGCTTATCTTATTTAAGCCTACTTATTTAACAAATCGACATAAAATTCAATGTCGTTTATTTTATTTAACAAATCGACATAAAATTCAATGAAGTCCTTAATGTGTGGTGCAGATTGAGAATAATGGGCGAGAACTGATGTAACAAGATGTGGGTGAAAACAAGAAAATCTCATGAAGACGATATTGCTAACCACAAACTCGCATAATCTAGGGTAGACCTAAGGATAACTTGAGTCTGAAAATGAGGTAGGTGTAAGAATTAAATCTGAAACGTGATGGTTGGTATCATTGGCGTAGTAGAACTTCGTCAAGGAAGGAAGCAATCAACTTAATTCCTTTTTTAGGGCAAGAATGGCTTTTCTATAGTAAATGTTTATTTATTTATTTATTTAACCATCACCAGATACAGCTCAGAGGCCATTTTATACTGGATATCTAAAAACAACAACAACAATGAAAAGGATTTGGGAAGATATCGGCGAAAACCTGTTTTAGTAGGTACCATCCCGGCATTTGCTTCGTAGGACTGAGGGAAACCCTGGAAAACCCCAGTTAGGATGGTCGGCAGCGGGAATCGAATTCATGACCTCGAGAATACGAAGTCAACGCCAGGCCCGTATCCAGGGGGGTCTAAAGGGCCGGGCCCCCCTAAATATTTACTGGCCCCCTCTAAAATTTTCACAGTACGCTTGCAAATGAACTATAATATGTTGATGAACTATAATATTGTTGTATAGGGCCCCCCCCTAAATTTTAGGGCTGGCTACCGGCCTGGTCAACGCTCTACCACTTGAGCTACTTCGCTCGGAGCTACCTCGCTTTTTATTTTTCCATAATATCTTCCTCAGGAGAGGGTGGATTAACCCCCAAACCCCTCTTGCGTATACCGCGTGTTGTTGCCTTTCTTCAAGTTAGACAAAATATCGTGGCTGCCAGGGACGCACTCACGGGAAGGGGTCCACTGGGTCTGGACCTTCCTAACAAAAATTCCTAACACACATTTGTACACTTTCTCAATAAAATTATAGACTTGTTTAACAGGGAAATGATTGATGTAGCATGAAAATTTAATCTTACAATTCACCTGTACTCTTTCTCTTATAAAAGCGATCTAATTCTTTTTTTTTTTTTTCTGAAAATACAGGTGGAAGTATTTTACAATTACTTATCTTTTCGGGTACAGAATAATACTCATTCAGTACTACAAAGACGTAGTGGCTTGTAGCATAGTACCCCCTAAGAAAAAGTTCTGGGTGCGCGCCTGATGTCACCATCGTAGTGGTAAGCAAGTAACAGCACTTCCCACATTTTCTGTGGTTAGTATACACGTCTTTGGTGTAAGTCATCTTGAGTTAGATTTGTGGTGAAAGAGTTTTGAACGCGCATTATGGTGGTTCGAATTTCACCTTAAAGTTCCTTGCTAAGCTTCAATCTTTTAAAATTTTAAGGCTGGTGTAAAGGGATAAGTTTTGCCAATAGATGTCACTACAATCTTTGTATCTCATGTATTTTTTGTACCTTTCAAGAAAATTGACAATTTCTCTTACAAATTTTAACGTACAGACTTCAAATTTTTGGAGAAGGAACTTCATAACCTATCGAAGGCAACAATCCTTGCCGATTTCTTATTTAGAATTTTCTTCATTGTTGAAACAGTTATATTGTGAAAGGTTTGGTATATCCCTTTCAAGAAACAAGCCATTTCAATCATGAAGAAAATTCTAAATAAAAAATCGGCACGGATTGTTCCCTTTAATAGGTTATGAAGTTCCTTCTCTAAAAATTTGAAATCTCTAGGTTGAAATTTGTAAGAGAAATCGTGAATTTTCGTGAAAGGTAAAAAATACATGAGAAAGATACGAAGACTGTAGTGACATCTATCGGCAAAACTTGTCCCTTTAAACTAACCTTAAGGAATATATCACTAAGATAATGAAGAATACAAAAAAGAAGAATAATAATAATTTCGTTTCACAGAAGTGAAATTACGACAGACTTCTAAAATTTGCAAATTCAATATTGAAATAGATCTATACTTTCCTGCTACAATAAACAAACAGTAAGAGACGCAGCCTCTTAACCCTTTATTGGGCAGTGTTGCTCTCAAGCAACATCGCATTCTATTGCGTTAGTTGCAAGAATTATAACTTCAGTGATCACTTAATTGGCATTATTGCTTTCATACAATATTCGTATACATGATTTGCGGGTCACTTCTTTAGATACTTCTAATATTCGTCAACAGGGGGCAGTCAAATTTAGTATTGTAGAAGCTTTATTTCCTACGTTCCACGAGTTCTTTTATTTATTTATTTCTGGTTTCTTGCTCTGTAGGAAAATATTTCAACGAAACTGTTGGTAATTACTGAGGGCATTCTAATGATATTTTACCATAATAGGGCAATGTTACTCAGTAGCTACACATAAGACCTATATGGCAATGTTGCTTTGAAATAAAAACCCTGTATTTTGTAACCAAAGTACAAAATTATAATCAGGAAGACATGGTTCAACCATAAAAACAAACTGAATATTTTAATGGTAATGCTATCAATGCTTGTCCATTAAAGGGTTAAATTGTACCTTTCTAATGATTCTGGACTTAGTAGAGAGATACAGAAAAAGTTAAATCTTGTCAGAAGATGCTGAATTCATTGGAGGGGGGGGGGGAATTCTTATCAGTTACCGTTTTTATTCCATTACGATAACGGTTGAAACCGAAAGTGGATGATTTCTACCACTTCCGGTTGAATAGAAGATTGACGGAAGCGGACCAGATGTAATCCATTCTTTGGACGCTGAAAAGCAGTTTCTTGGTATCCATTACGTTTTAGCTCAGTTGATATCAATATGAATACTAGAGCGATTTTAGTAGAGTAATACAGATAGTTTTTCTTGAGACGCTGCATCAATTCCAAAATAAACCGCTTGAAGCTATGTTTTATCGTTTTTGTTCTACGTTGACCTGAAAATAGTTGATTTCTAATACTTCTGGTTTGAATAGAAGGTTATCGAAAGAGAGAGAGTATTTATTCTTGGGACGTTAAATCGATTCCCAAAAACTTCTCGGTTCCCTTACCGTTTTTGCTCTATGGAAATCAATACTGAAACCCGGAAGTATTAGTAAATTTCTACCACTTCCGGTTCTAGCAGAATAATGCAAGTGGAGATGCTATCCTTTCTTGAGACAATGAATCAATTTCAAACATACCTCTTGCCGTTGTCTTATTACAGTTTTTATTCTAGAACTATTAATGTTTGTCCCCGGAACAAGTTCATTTATACGACTTCCGGTTACGATACATCGTTATTCTTGGGACGCTGAATCAATTCCTCAAAACAGTGCTGTGCTGTGGAAAGTCAGCGCCCGGGACAATATACTTTTCGAGACAAGAAAGCACTTTCTCAGGAAATTTTCGAGATGAAATAGCCGTAAACCTAATCTCGTGAGCAACACTAGTTTCAACCGCTTTCTCAGTGTTTTACTTTCCCAGCTTTTCCTCAAATTTTGTAACACCCTATGTACTCTGGCTTTAGATCCCGCTATAAGAGAAATATCGGTAAAAACAAATAAAGTCAGTCGTAATATACTTAGGACATAGCAAAGAATATTCTATCCTGAATATAATTTTGGATACGAAGTAAGATGGAGTCCTGTTTGTAGATGAATGTCCTTGACTAATGCGTCTGGAATCCGAAGGCCTTATGTTCATACCTTTCTTTAATCAACCAACAATCGACACGTGACATGGACGCTTGGAGGTGATGATAGCGTCATTATAACTTTGGCCTACATGACGTCTATTTACCTAACGGGCTGTAACAGAGAAAAATTTGCATTGAAACTAAAATATGCGCTGAAGGTTAAAGCCAAGCTGTGGATATTGAGAAACATCGCCCTTCTTCAAATACACAAGAAGTAAATAGTATCCAGTCTTGCTAACGGAATTTCTCGTAGAACACATCTTGAGGAAAAGTTACACAGTTACTGGAAAATAAAATGTATTTATGAATTTCAAGGCTATTTTAATTGGAAGAACCGAGCAGAACTTTCTATCATCGTTGTCTAAGGACGAATTCAAATTCACACATCACTCCGTCATAAGCACCACCAGTATCGTCTAACTGTACACTCATGTCCAAAATGATTGTCGCATAACTGTCTTGTTGTGGAAATATAATTTGATAGTGATTTTTACAGGGTACTTTTAATACTGATACTATGTGTATAATCGGGAAATGTATATGTATGGTAAATTTCATAGGAAAAGAATTATAAATACGACAATTAGAATGAGTAAAATAAAATGTTGGTAAATGGATAAAAAAGTTTTTTTTTTTTCGTTTTATTGTTCTTATTTACTGCTCTTTTGACATGAAATTTGCCACATACATGTCTTTGCTGATTATACACATATTATCATTATAAGAAATACCGGGCAAAATCGTTATCCAGCTATATTTCTACACCACCATATTTTATAGATATGCGACAATCATTTTGGACATGAGTGTACTTGCGACAGCGAATTAAAGGAAAGAGACTCGGTATTGTGTATTTCATAGCAATTCCTTCTGTCTTCATTAAAAGTGTGAAGCAAATTGTGGAGGACCGAGATCGATCAATTATCTTTTATCAGCTATAAAGTGACTGGGACCTACGTCTGTACCTGAAGATATGAAACCTCAATAATTCCAATTCATTCTATAGGAAGACGATTTTGCGCTATAATATGAAAACAATCACGTTGTAAGAAAGTGAAACAGCAAAAGACAATGAAAAGAAGGCAATTTCTAGGCAGTAGACCATTTAAATTTCATACTTGAATTTTCCATAAATTTTTACATCTTTAAAGATGAAGTGACGTCAGGTTGAGAGAGAAGCAGGGAATTCTGGGAAGATGGCCAGCCACTAATAAGTAGCAGTCTCTTTACCGCATCTTTAATACGTTTTTTTTATTATAAAAAAAAATAATTTTAGATCTTTTGCGTTTTGATATAAATTTTGATAGTATGTTTTTTCTTTTTCTTTTTTTAAGTAAAACAATTTGATGTCAGTCTTTAGTTCCTTTTCGTAATAACTGAAATGTTTAAACATACCAATTTGACACAAGCCATGTTAAACTTAGGTTTGTGCCATCTTCTTTGCAGTTTGTACAGTAACTATTTAAACTTTTTCTACAATTTGATACAATTTTAAAACATTGGCTGTGGACATGTGATTTATATCCGCAAAATAAATACATCTTTTATAGTTGTTTATGGAATAGAATAGAATAGAAGCAGCAGCAAAGAAACAATAGCTGTATCAAAAGTGTAGTTTGGCATTTGGAAATGGAACGCATATACAGTGAGTAAAAATAGTATTTGGACAGTTGAAATTTCGAATTAAGACTTTTCACGATCTATTGCTGCTCGAAACTAAAAAAAGGATCCAATAAGTTATTTAAAGTTGTGTTCGGTTATTGAAACGCCGAAATATTGAGCTACTAGGGAATCATCAAACATAACTCAGTTTTTATACGAAATTGGGAAATATTGAAATATCTTAATATTAAATAAATATCTAAATTTCGATCAATAAATTTTCTCAATATCGATATTTCGATATTTGAAGATGTCACTCGATGGATCGATACATTTAAAGTGCTAGTAAAGTAAGTAAGAGTTGAGGATCTGGCCTACAGAAAAAGAAAATAATATCAAGGAACACTCTGTTAAGGCAGGTTAGTTTGTAACGTCGTTTGTACTTGTCCACAGTTGTACGCTTCTGTTGATAATCAGTTCCGCATGATGCATGTTCATACTACAACAAATGACTACATTACGATAGCTACCATTATGAACCTATAAGAGAAGAAAAAAAATGTAGTTCCAATGTCATGTGTGTGTGACCTAGGAAAGAGCTAAAGCCTAATGCCTGGTATACGGGAAGAGAACCTGACTTATCTAGGTCACACGTTTTTAATTCTTTACAACAGAGGCTTAAAAAAAAAAAAAAAAAAAAAAAAAAAAAAAGACTTGTGTGAACAGCGTACAGAGGAAAATCACAATGACAGAAATAATGCTGTCATTTTACAATAAGCAAGCACTAGCTTTTTCTCATTATTCGTTATCTTGATTATGATCAGTGTTGTTCTCTTAAAGGTTAAATATATAATATTTTGATGTACTCATTCTGTTCTCACTTATTTTTACTGTAGTTTATGTTCAGTGGCGGAGAAACCTGCTTCACTCCCCCTCCCCCCCCCAAAGAACTATAAACGAAACAAGTCTTATGACAATAGAATTTAAGTACAACTTGAAGGCAGTGGCGGATATGGAAGGTAAAAACTGGGAGCAGCTGGAACCGAGACTATGATAGATATATCATGAGTTTAATATAAAATTTCAAAAATATATAAATTATAGCTTCAATTATTTGTGTCACTCAAAATACTGGAGACTCAAAATACGGCCCGGGGGTAGATCGCCACTGCTTGAAGGAACCCATAAAATACACCTCCGCCCACACCATGGGGTCTGCAGGATGTTTCAGCGTCATTTCCGACCATGGAGAAAAATCCTGTGTAAGTATGTGAGATGTGGCAATTTATGATAGTATCTTTTTATCTACAAAAAAAAAAAAAAAAAAAAAAAAAACTACGATAAACGCGTCACTTGTAGCCATGTTAAGTTTCGTGCGTTTCTTTGGTTGGTTGGTTATTGAAATTTAGTGTTCCATTTCAACATAGAGGCTATGTGAGACGTAGGACTACAGTTTAAGGTGGAATCCGAACCGAGAAATTTTGTAATGTTCTCCCATCCAGAATCAAACTCAGGGCCGTATACACCGGAGGCGCACGCACTAGCTACTAGACTAGGAAGGAGAGCCTGCGATGTAGAACTGTTAGATCCATTTGACTCATTCGGAATTCACATAAAATTGACACAATTATCATCATCATAATAGATATTCTGCCATTATTGGCAGGTCACTTGCCGCAACTAAGAAACTTCCATGTTCCACGGTCTTCCGCTAATCTCTTCGTCTTCACGTACGATTTTTCTCTTTTGATGCCATCCATTAATTGTAGTCTTCTTCGCCCTCTTCCTTTCTTTCCTGCAACCATACCCTCAAACACGTTCCTCATGATCAAGGGCGCCGATTTCTCTGTAAATTTGGGGGGCCCATTCAGATCCAGAAAGCATATATGAGGATTTTAAAACAAATTGCATTCAAATTATGCAAAATATTGTAAATTTACAAATACAGTATGGGGCCCATATGAACTTTGGGGGCCCGGGCACCCTCGCCCCCCCCCCCGGGATCGGCGCCCTTGCTCATGATACACTTCCTTCTTACAAAGGAAGGTCCCCCAAGTTGTCGCTCAAATCTGATAGCCACATAGCACTCTGATAGATCATGAAAAATGAAAAAGAGCAAAATTTAAGGTGCTATGTATTAGAAGGATAGGACCCACGGGGCTTCAACATTTGAATATCCAAAAAATTATATCATGGAAATAGATACGTTTTAAACAAGTATCTTGAAAACTGTTAAAGCAATAAAAAAAAAGTGCACAATATAATGAGAACAAAATATCGTATCGAAAACCACAGTGTTGGCAAATCAGCATAAAAGTATTTTGTTTGAAATAGCGCCATATACAAATTTGCACAGATTTAAAATGCACTATTACCACTAAGCATAACAGTGAAGTGTGGTGATACGGTGGTGCACACTGTTGGAGCTCTTAAGTGAGAAATAAGAGAGTAAGTAGAACACCTAAGATTTCTGATCAGGCTAAGAAATCCAAGAAAGAAGATTACAGTGGTTTGGTCATCGAATTTGAACAAACGATTGTTTTCGGAAAAGTAATGGCAATAAAAGTGGATGGAAAGAGAAGTAAAAGGAGACCAGGAACGAAACAGATGGATGTGGTTACGAATGGGTTCAGAGAGAAAGGTCAAACAGGAACAGGACAGAACTTATGAAGAAGATTCATCAGAAACATCGACCCCACTTAAGTTTAAAAAGACGAAGAAAGAACAAGCTCTAGTTTCTGAGATATAGTTGGTATTTGGACAAGAGACCTCTGGAGAAAACCACATGATAGTGACAAGTTCAAAAGTCACTCGTACAATCTGGCCATCTCTGTAAAAATGGACGTGATGTTACTGGCCAATCAGATTTTGAACAGCGGAGGAATACAGTTTATTTGCATATTGCCATTTTAGAATTAGAAGGAAAGAAATATGAAATCTTTATTTTACTTCTCATGATCATACCTGATAGGCTAAAAGAGACGAAAGGACAACGAAACAGTACAGTTGCTGGAATGAATGTAGGAGGAAACTGTAAAAACACAATGAAACAATGTTGTCCATCTTCAACTCACACAAGAACCCTCGCATCAGACGTGAGTGCTTAACCACTGAGTCATGACGCCAACCCCTCTCCCCCGCATCCTTAAAGAGAACAAAATCAAAATAATTAGTCCTAAAAGCGACAGTCCTATTAGCGACAGGAACTGTTATTTGTCCTATGAGCGACCGATTCATTTACATTGAGATAATGGGAGATGATATGGTTCCCTTTCGTAAAATATGTTTGCCTCTGGCGTTTCCGAACAACTTCACTATGAAAAATGTACGTGCCAGTGATACTGTTTGTCTCTAGTGTAATAAAACTCTATTGTGCAAATAAAACTCATTTTAATTTTGAGTTAGAAGTTACTTATCGAGGCAACAGGGATATCTAAATGGAAAGTATATTTCTATGAAATTAATTATTGAAAATCCAATTGTAATATCCCCTTTCTTCGAAAGCACTGCTTTCTCTTCTTAATTTAATTCAAATCTAATTACTCACTAAGCAAAGCAATATATTTTATTTTGGAAAACTTAAAAGTGTAACAGTTTCGCCAACTATCCACTTTTTACACTTCCTAAGACTCGATAAATAAAATGAGAAAAACATTTCAATAATAGAAGACAGCTTTTTAGATCCCTTACACCTGATTGGCTATTCCCAACCAATCCCACCATTTACAATGCAGTACACTCTAAACAATCCAAAAGGTAAAAAAAAAAAAAAAAAAAAAAAAAAACACACACACACAAATTACCTTCCTCCCTTGTTGTAAGTCACCAAAACGTAAACTAATTGCTTAATTCGCCTTCCCCCTTGTTTTGACTTATACATAAAACCTTGTCGTATAGCAATCTGATATACTCACTTATGGCTTGACGAATTCTTAAGTCCTGCGAGAGATTTGTAAGTTGTGTAATAATTTCTTCGGATACACAGTGTTTTTGAAATGAGACCTCTAGGAAATTAAATTTTTCGTTGTACATTTTGTTAGGTTCTAAATCACACTAGAGTGAAAAAAGTTAAAGAAGAAGGAACCTTATCTTCTTCCATTATCTTAGTATGACCGAATCGGTGACTCATACACGCCAGTTAACAGATCGAATCGGTCTCTCATAGGACAGTTAACAGTTCCTGTCGCACATAGGACTGTCGCAAGTAGGACGACACCAAACAAAATATATTCCATTTGACTGACCAAAGCCTTTCGTTACCTTTAATATCCACAGAGAACTATTGAAAAATACAGAATGCATATCTTAAACTAAATTAAATTTACTAACTCTGTATCGAAAAGAAATTTTAAAAACTTTTTTTTTTTTAAATAATTGTGTACAATATAAATTACAGCCGTCACGAGAATCCGGAAATAACAAGACAGAATGTCAATTGTTTATTGTTACAAGTAGCTTTCGGAAGGAAGTACATAAAACAACTTGAGGAAAGAGGAAACAAGAAAAATTCCAAGAACTTTATATCCTTTCACTGTGGAAGTATAGCATAAATCTTTTACAGTAGATTTACCTTTAAGTTTTTGTTCTTTCCTCGTATGTATAGAATATAAATTAAAACAGAAGATTTCGCAGTAAACTTTTTTTTTTTTTTTTTAAACTGTCTTGTCTATTCTTCTGGGCGCTTGCAAACAAATGCACGATAACAAATTGTCCTTGCACCATAAAAGGATACTGCCATTACAAAGAAGCAAAAGGCGGTCACAGTGATAATGACCTCGAAGAGAAAGAATGTGAAACTTGCCATTTTCACGTCTGCCGAAATCTAATCGTGTTTCGCCGGTGAGGAAGCTGGATCTCTCATACTGTACCTAGATTTAAAGAAAGAAAGAAAAAAAAAAAAACAGCAGCGCGTGTGTTTGACCTATTACGTCAATCTGTGTGGGGCAAGTATTCCTTGAGATGTCCATGTCCCGAGTGAAAATTCTTCAGCCAATGTCTGTTTTTAACTTCCTCATTTTATATTTGCACCTCGTCTTCTGCATTTGCACTTTTTAAAAAGTTCCCTTCTCCCGTCAGAAGCTATCGCGAGGCCTTCTCAAACGTTTTTCCCCTACTTTTTCTTTTCTCACAGTATTGCAATCTTTACATCTCAGAGAAAATATGTACAGATGGAAACATAACAGAAAGCCATGTATAAGCAGTGACGCAGGTAAAAGAAGAAATTATACCCACTTAGGTCACTAATTCAGGCAGTGCTAGTGTGTTCAGCTCTGGTGCATGGGGGTCCCTGGTTCGATGCCAGCTCGCGCCAAGTGAATTTAGTGGTGGACAAACACCGTGTGCGTGGGTTTCCTTGGAGTTCTCCTGTTTTCTCTTACTTTCTTCATTCCACCATTTCATTCATTTCTCATCATCACCGTCTCCTTTAGCCTAGCGAACATAAGCGTTGGACGTAAAACTTAAAAGATTTCATTTCATTCCGCTAATTCAGAATTTTAGACTCCCAAACTACGGTATGTGTAGACCTACGTACGAAAAGTCTCGTAGGAGGATGAAAAAATGAAATGAAATCTTTTACGTTCCATGATTGTGCCGGTTAAGCTAAAGGAGATGGTGATGATGAGAGATGAATGAAATGGTGGAATGAAGAAAGTGCGAGGAAACGGGAGAACCCCGAGAAAGCACTGTGTTTGTCCACCACAAAGTCCACACGACACGAGCTGGGATCGAACCAGGGATCCCAAGCACCGGAAGTGAACGCTCTACTAATGAGCCACCGCGCCCCATCGTAGGAGAATCTCCATCGGTCCGAGCAAAAACGACAAAGGAAGCTGGGAACTAAGAAACAGTATTATTATTATTATTATTATTATTATTATTATTATTATTATTATTACTTTATGCCTGTTGGCAGGTCTTGAGACTTTTTTTTTAAAGGTTTGGGCTTCGAAATGTTACTTCCAGGTTTTTCGATCTTCAGCTTCATCTTTTAACTCCCAATATCATCTTCTATCTTTAAAATCATCGATCAACTGTGTTCTTCTTCTTCCTGTTCCTCCCTTTCCTTCCATCTTTCCTTCTATGGCTGTGTGAAGAAGACAGTTTCTTCGTAAGATGTATCGAATCCAACTGGCCTTCCTACAAAGGATGCTAGGTATATAAAAGCGTCCTCTTCTCTCCTATCCGTTTTAAAACATCTTCGTTTGTTACTCTCTTTGTCCATTTTAACTTCTCTATATCTTCCTCTTACACTACATTTCGAAGATCTCTAAATATTTCTTCTCTAACTTCCTTAATGTCCAAGTCTCCGAACCATATAATCCAATACTTCATGCGTAGTACTTGGTCAGTTTATTTCTTAGTCCAATATTAAGCTAGGGGGGGGGCTATGACGCAAACTGCGTCATTGAAATATTGGGGGGGTAAAATTATATAAATATGTTTGAGGGGGGTGTAAAAATTAATCGAAAAGATTTTTTTCATGGAAGAACACCTATGGATAGACAATTGGGGGGTGCATCATGGACATAAGGGGGGGGCACCACTGATTAAGCCTGCTAGTTAAGAAGTGATCTTTTCTTGCTGAATGCATCTTTGGGTACGGCAATTCTTGACCTGATCTCTTTTAAGCATCTCTTGTCTAACAATCACAAATATTATAATTCCGCAAATTATTGGTATGTTTATATTATGACCTACATACTATGTTAAATACACCATGAAAATATTTTTAACGATGGCAACACTGTATGTTAAGTATGGTTCGTATTCTGTTGGTAGATGTGGCCTCTGCTGTCGGTCGCTCGTCGAATAAAAAGAGAGTATGCCTGCCTAGCTTCCGTTCCCGCCGCACGTGGGACGGATAGAAAAACCTTGCTTCCACTTAACACGTGTCCTTCCTGGTGTTTTAAAAATTTTCCTTCACCTCTCCGCAGTCTAAGACGTTCCAAACAATAATCCACATTCACTAATCGGTTTATTGTAGTTACATTTCCAATTTGCAAATACAGTAAAACTCCATTTGTTCGAACTTCAGTCATCCGGGGACGTGGTGTCTCAGTGGCAGAAAACTCACTTCTGGCACGTGGTGTCGGTACCTGATTGGATCTCCGCCTGCAACAAGTGAATCTAGTAGTGGACAAACACCGTGTGTGTGCGTGTTTTCTCCTTTTTCTCCCACTTTTTCATTCCACCATTTTATCAATTATTATAATCACTCGGTGGATAATTGTGAAACGTTAAATTGGAAATTTCATTTAATTCATTTTCCAGTCATCCGTATTGTCAAATGTCCAGATTGAAATGAGAAATATATAGGTATATTTAAAAAATAATTTTCAAAAGAAAAAAATCAAATGCAAATTTTATGCATTCGGTATAAAATATCAGCGTTTAAAGATATGCAAATTATTATACAATAGGCTCCAATAATAAATATAGCTTAAATGTTATATTTATTTATTATTTATTTACAGCTTAAATATTGTTAAACGCCCCTTTTGGACTTCTAATGGCGCGGAAGATGCTGAGAACTTCTAGATCAAATTAGAAAGAAAAAATATTTATTTATTTATTTATTTATTTATTTATTTATTTATTTATTTAATTTATTTATTTATTGAACAAATTCCCAGTTATGGCATAACTTTGCCATTTTACACAGAGAAATGTTAACAAAAAAAAAAAAAAAAGACAACAACAACATAAAACAGTGTCAAAAAAAGTGTGAAAGTAATATTATTTCGTGAAAAGTCGTTTAATTACTTTTTCAAACACCGGGTAACTCGAAAAAAAAATGTCCACATCAGTTGTTACTTAATTACAACAGTTCGGTATTCTGTAAAATAAATAAATAAATAAATAAATAAATGTATAATTGCTAACGTAGGACGAGCAAGATGGAATAAGTGGCTATTCAGGTTATGCGGGAAGGGACACGTAAGGATAGTTCCTGAAGTAATGTTTCCGATTTTAAGTTCCCATTAACTATTTTATGAAGATATTTCAGGTTAGAGATATTTGTGCGTACTCCCGGGGTCTGGATATTAAGATGTCGCAAGAGTTCCTTCTTAGATAATATTCGAAGTGCAGGAACACTAAAACGGACTATAGCAATAAAGAAATTGAGAATAGAATCAAGTCTGGAGAGATGGGTAGGTGCTGCCATGGCCCATATGGGAGAGCAGTATTTGATCTTGGGCGCTATTAAAGTTTTATAATAAAAGCTGCTAATGATGAAACAGTGCGTAGTTCAGTGAATCGATAAAGAAGTCCCAACATACGCATTGAATTCTTGAGTACTGAGATGTGGTCAGAGAATATGAATTTTAAATCAAAGATGACAACAAGATCATTATAACTAGCAAAATGTGTAATAGGGGAATGGTATGTGGAGGGAACAGGAGGCTTTTTCAAAGTAATGGTACTACTGTCACATTTCTTACTGTTAAGTTTCAAGTGCCACATTTCACACCAGCTTATAAGGTAATTTTTTGTTTTCCTGTAGGGGTAATTGTGTCATGGAGACACGATATTTCTCTGCATAACTGACAATCGTCAGCAAAAAGCAGAAGGCCAAAATAGGTAAAATTTTGTACATAAATTTACAAAAGATGGTAATTTTTGAGACGAGATGAGACTAATTTTTCGAGGCGAGACGAGAAAACAAATTCTCGTGTTGTGAGCAACAATAATTCTAATATGAAATCTTTTTTTTATATCAAATTTAAATTATGTGACCTCGGGTCATTAGCAGAAATAAGGTACTTTGCTAGGAGGTAATGGTCTTTTACTTTTGAGAATTGAAAGAGCCTTCCAACGATCACAGTTCGAGCGGTCGGAATTCTAGGGGGAGGGGGTGTACCTTCTGGCTTTGGACCTTCGTCTTGTTACGCCAATGCTTCGGGTTGATGTTTATCTTTCAGCGCGAAATTTGGATGGCACTATAGTAATCGCAAGGAGTCGTGAAGCTTGATCTATATCAATTTCAGCACCCAATAAAACGTGTGAGTATGTCCCAGTCATCAACTTCATCCATGAAATTTTGAATTTGTCGTATTTCACGGAAAGTATCTACGGGTACAGTGTTGTATTGCCGCCAAGTTTCGATTTTTTATTTTTGTTGTTATTGTTCTTTTATATTTTTGCTTTTGTTGTTACCGTTTAATTGACTAAACGTTAGTGTTTCTGTTATAGTTTTTTAAGTGCTTTTTTTGCGCTCGTTCGCCATATCCTTTTAAATTTGGCAAGGTTGTGGGGCCACTTCTGTTGTTTCTCGAGGGAAAACAGATGTATGTTTCATGTAGAGCCTAGGGTTCACAAAATCTTGGAGTTTAACGTCCCATTAGGCTAAGGGATACGATGACTAAAGCAAGTGAATGATAATGGAAGAATTAGTGGAATAAGAAAGTAGGAGGAAACGGGAATACCCCGAAAAAAACCACGAGCACGATGTTGGCCACCACAAACTTACTTAACCAGGGATCGAACTATGGTCACCATACACCAGAGATAAACGCTCTACCACTTGATACAGATCTGGTTTTAAGATTTGGTCAAGAGAAAGCTATTAACATTTCCCCCTTTTTTAAATATGATAACGTGAGCAAGTACCATTTCATTCAGAGTAAATTTAGAGTTTAAGGGAAAGTTATCTACTAGATACATAATTATAATTCAAAATGTGTCAGTCTTAAGGAATTTTGTAGCAATATGTAGTTAGAAAATAATTCCATTGACGTTAAGGGTCAAAAGTACATAATCTGATTATACAGCATTCAAAGGTTTAAGGAAGTTCTCATACAAATGGTAAAAATAAAAGACATTTCCGTAACTTAGTATTATCCTAAAGATAAAATGACCCTTGTTACTTACGCAGTTTACATTGTGAAAACACATGAGTAATACTTAAATACATTTTTAAAAACATGACTTACATGTTAGTTATCTTGTTTTGGCGACAGACTTCCTCACTTGATTCATCTACAGTGATACAGGGGATCAGAATATTGGCGATAACATCGAATACACGCTGTTAAAGTCGGAATATAAATTGCTTGATTCAGAATTCTTAAGCTAAGCATACACTATGGTATTTTTCTGACGTAATCATAAGATTTTATACGCTAGTCTTATTAGCATCTGTCAATACGTTAGTGTATTGGAAATAATGTGATTTTAGGAATTTACTCCATCGTCCGGTATCGGGGCGCCAGTAGCCAGAACACTAAATTAGGGAGATCGAAGTAGTTTATGGAGAGGGAATAACTTGAGTTCATCTTGCATTCATAATTTCTTAGTACATAAATGTTTTAATTAGAATCATGTTATAGGCACTATAAGATTTTTTTTTTGTCAATCAGTCCGTTCGTCCGTTACTCCGCACGATAATTCTTGAAAGAAAGAGAATTTCTGGGTTCTATTTCTTGCAATAAACAGCTACAGCGATTAATGTAAAAAAAAAGCAATGATAGAAATGGCGAAAGAAGTCTTTAGGATGAAGAAAATGATATTTTGTGGGACGTCGAATAAAGAGTTAAGTTGATTTAAGTTTAGCGTCCCTTTCAGCAGCAAGGCTATATGAGACGTGGACCTACAGATTAACGGGGAATCCGAACCACATGAGCTCTCGCCGGGAGAAGTTGAATAAAGAGTTGAGAAAAAAAAGATTCATAAAACGTTTCGTGTGGAATATTTGTGCTGTATGGATCAGAAACATGGACATTACGCTAAAATGACGAAAAGCGACAAAAAACTTTCGAAATGTCGATGCGAAGAAGAATTGAGCGGAAAATGAATAAGAAAGTGTTAGAAATGCTGGGGAAAATAGAACAATTTTAGATTTTTAAGAAGAGGAAGAAAAACTGGTTGAGTCCTTGGGTAAGACGGAACTGTATCAGAGGGACGTGCTAGAGAGTATGGTGGAAACAGAGGCAAAGAAGAATACAATTCATGGACGATATCAAAACAGAAACATTTTACGTGAAGACAAAGATTAGCAGAAAACCGTGGAGCATGGAAGCTTCTCAGTTGCAGCACTACGTGACCTGCCAGTACTGGCAGATACCTATGATGATGATGATGATTACAGTAAATAAACTATAGTTAGGGTTGCCATATGTCCGAATTTCGTACAGACTGTTTGTACTTTTGGGTCCGTGTCCGTATCGTACAAAATATTAAATAGGATAATGTACGTATTTTACAGTTTTTAGCTGTCCGAAAATTGGACAGCTTGGACGAAAAGAATTGTGTTTTTATCATATACTTTAGTTACTATTAATAAAGTAGATTAAGTTTTTAAAAAGTGTCCCATTTTTCCATTCCAGGGTTCTTTTAGTTAGATTTAATATACGTAATTTAGTTGCATTATTTATTATATTTGTGTTAATAAAAAATATATATAAAACATGTTAGTTTCCAATAGTGTTTTAAGTATTACAGCAAACAATTGTGTAATAAGTGATTTTTAGGTAAGAAATTTCAAAATATTTATTCTGTGTTTAGGCACCGTATCTTTAATGGGTCGTCATTTTAAGGCTTGTCCGTATTT
Source organism: Thermobia domestica (assembly GCF_964235325.1). Classification (NCBI taxonomy): domain Eukaryota; kingdom Metazoa; phylum Arthropoda; class Insecta; order Zygentoma; family Lepismatidae; genus Thermobia; species Thermobia domestica. Next base: position 256,447,257 of record NC_137464.1, read on the forward strand.
TGGATCAAAAAATTTATGGCAACCCTAACTATAGCGTTAAAGCAAATTAGTATGAACTGAACACTCTTTGAAAATCCATAAGGGAACTGCCCCCCCGCTACATACGATCCTGATCATGTCACTCACATTCTGAGACAAACATATTCTGGAACCTCTAATTGTAAATACGGCAACTTAATTAAAAAGTATACAAATATCAGTACTCCCAATGCCATCCGAATTTCTATATTAATTTGTTTTAGGATATACATATTCATAATTTTAAAATATGAATTGTTTCCTTTGAAGAAATGGAACGTAAAGTAATCATAAGGTAATTCCTTATTTTTATATACATAAATCACAGTCATTAATTGTATTCTCCAAACATCAAATGTCGCCGCCTATTGTAAGCCTAATTTAATTAAAAATTTACAAGGACAAACACTGCACCAAAGAATAAACTGTCCCTTTTTATGTTTTAAGATTTTTTCTTTTTTAAAAAATAGGTTTCCATTTCCGCCGGTGAAAACTACTCTCTTTGTGTATTTTTAAAAATTTCTTCTAGAACCATCAATACGCCGATGATTTTATAGTTTACGGGAGAAAACAACTTTCCATTTCAAACAAGTTGAAAATATGTGCCCTTGCATGCCCTTGGACTTAATCCCTTTCTTTATATAATCTGGTCATTATCATTCAGCAACCGACAAACTATTTTCTTCTTTCTCTTTTTTTTAAAAAACAAAAAAAGGTTAAGTTACTTCCTTTTTTAACAAAAAAACAGGAGGTATAATTTTCACCAATGTATTTGAGTTATGCTTTTGTGCTTTAAGCCAAAACAAAGTGCGTAAAAAGTTAATAATATTAATAAAAAAAACTTTTTAAAAACTATACTACTATATAGTTATATATGCGTTTATCTTTCTTATGAAATAATGAACTTTTTTTCCTGAGTGGAATATTTCACAATCACTCCGACCAGATTAAGTACTAGTGTCATCTAGTGGTTGACATGTACTACACTATACTTCGAGTTTCAGAAGGTAATGAAACATCTGTTTATAATAAACTGTGGCTCACAAAAAAAAAAAAAAAAAAACATTCACTTTTATATCCAGAAGGTATAGTGGGGCGGCACAGCTGAAGAAACGTCCACTTTTTATATATATATATATATATATATATATATATATATATATATATATATATATATATATAAAAGTATGACATTTGGCATAATGAAAGCAAATACATTCAATGTTATTTTAAGATATTGGCCCACTCTGAAATTTGTCTAATAGCACGGAAAACCAAGATGGCGACCAAAATTTCAAAATTATTTATTTATGATCGTATTTGATTGATTTTCAATTTTTACATCCCTCTTCTGATGTTAAAAGAAGTTTTAACTTAATTTAGCAAATTAAATCATTTTAAATTTACAGAAGGGCCTTAAACGAAAGATGGCGGCCATTATTTAAGATTTATCTATATAGCATTAGATAACTACCAGATTTCAATTCACTTTCACTTATTGGATTTATTTTGTTTCAGGTCCACTAGTGTAATTACAAAAATAATACATCTTAAATTAGTGAAACAGTAAATCGTATTCATGATGACGTCAAAAAGTTAAAAACTCTCTGTTCCTGTAGATACAACATCAGCAACGTCAGCCCAGAAGGTAGAAGACTGCGCGGACGGAAATATTTAGTCCGGGTCGGCCAGGCCCCTGAATTTACAATGTGAGGCTCGACCCGAGTCCGAAATGTTTTAGCATTTAGGCCCAAGCTCCTGTGGTAATTAAATGAGCCCGAATTACAGAAACTTTATAATTTACGCAAAATTTTATTTTTATTTACAGCAATTAGAAATTTAATTTTGCAGCTGTGCTTTAAAAGTTCTTCAGAAAGAACGGTCCAAACGTCCAATAAATATCGTTGTACAGTACATTTACAAAGTTAGGCCCGGAAAAGCCCGAGAAATATGGTTATATATTTAAAAATTTACGACCCGGGCCCGAAGTGATATATTCTTTGCAGGCCCGAGTCCGTGCAGACCTCTACCAGAAGGAAACGCAAATTGGATTTATATATATATAAATTTCGATCCACTAAGAACAGTTTTGACACTTTTTTTTTTTTTAATTTGGCAACTATTTAGTCTCAAAAGATATTAAAGTTAATTTAGTGTTTAGCAGCAGTGAATATATGTACTTCGGTTTCATTCGCGGTCGAGGACAGTGGTAAAATAATTGTTTTGCTTAATAATATAAAAATTAACCATTCTGACAACAAATAAAGGAATCTGATGAAACACCACCTTTTTCGATATTAAAGACTCTTAGGTGCACTTAAAAGTAGTTAGTATACTTAAAGGATAACCAGTACGTAAAGAGTTGTACCTAGAAAAATCTGAAAGTGAATCAAAACAAAAAATAAATAATTTTGAAATTTTGGACGCCATCTTGGATTTTAAGGGTTTCTAAAAACATCTCGAAGTGGCCCAATATCTAAAAATGATCTCAGAGATACCCTCGTCCTAGAGACCTGCACGGGCCGAATTTTTCGGACCGAGCCCAATCCAGCCCGAATGTAGCTAGGCAGAAATAAAACTATCATCAGTTAGAAGTAGAATGAAACCATCAGAAGTAAAACGTAACTTCGAAAACATGGCATGAGGATTTACCTTCAAGCATCTCATTTTTTATCAGCCTAATGCAAAAAATAGCTTTTCGACACTTTCTCGGAAAATACACATGAGGATTTTACAGTCATCCGTATCATTTTATTGAGCGACATCAAAATTCATCGATTACTAAATGTAACAAATTTGAATACTTTTCTTTCTTAATTACGCAAAAATGATTAAAAACAACTGAAAGTTTTCGAAATGTGGGTGTGGAGAAGAATGGAGAGAATTAGCTAGGTGCAACGGAAAACAAATGACGGGGTGTTAGCAATGGTGATGGAGAAAAGAACAATTTTATTGAGAAGAGGAAGAGAAACTAGTTAAGAAATTCGCTAAGAAGGAACTGTACAATGAGGGACGTGCTAGAGGGCATGGTGGCAGGAAAAAGAGGGAGGAAGCAAAGAAGACTACAATTAATGGACGATATCAAAACAAAAATCATACGTGAAGACCAAAAGGTTAGCGGAAGACTATGGAGCATGGAAGATTCTTAGTTGCGGCAAATGACCTGCCAATAATGGCAGAATACCTATTATGATGATGATTTTTCTTTTCTTTTCTTTTTTCTTTTCTTTTTTTTTTCTTAAACACTAAGATTGTAAAATTGTAAATGAGTAAAAGGCATCAACATCCCTTAAACTCTTCTTCGGATATGCCCTTCGATATAAATAGTTAATTACAAGGTTTTCTAGTTTTTATTTAAGAAAGCCTCTTGTATAGTTTCCTTCTTTAAAAAAAGATAAATTGACGTAATCTAATTATATAGTATTTTAGCTTATGTTAGTGCATTTTGTGCATTTGAATGCAGCCGCCGAGTGAGGGCGTCGCATGGCAGCGGTTGCATTTGGTTTCCCTTGACGCCGAGGTCAAGTGCCTGGTAGGAATCGCATCATTTCTTCTGCTGTCCTTCAACAAACAAACGATTTGTGGTGGATTTTGTAAAGCGTCCCACTCCACGTAACAGGTACTACCATTTCGGAATTTTATATTTTTTGCAAATACAATATTCAATATGTATAAATTCTGTCCTTTTTCTGTTATTATTATTATTATTATTATTATTATTATTATTATTTGCTTGTCGATTTGAACGGCTTTGAACCAACCATCTTCATTCTGGCAGGAAAATAAAATAAATAACAATATACATCACCACAAGGCTATCAATACATCTTACCGAATCAAGAAATGTTTCCTTATATATTTATTAATTAAATCTATATCCTATCCTGTGTTAACTATAGAGTAGGCCTATATAAAACTACATGAACTGACATAAATTAAAGGGGTACTTCCGGTTGACGTGGAAAGTTGAAATTTGGCATGATTGTAGCATTCCGTAACTAACCGACAGGAAAATTACCAAAAGTGAATATTTTTAATTTTTTAGGGGGTATAAAGGGGCAATGAAAAATTCCCCATGTTATTTAAATGGGTCTTTTTTGGGGGGGGGCGTACAGTATAATCTCATGTTTTAGGAACTTGGAATTGGACTACAAACTTGAAATTCGGTATGCTTGTACGTTTTCGTTAGCGTTACCTAAGTAAATCAGTAAAAATAGAAATTTCCAACCTCAGAATAGTTTTATAGAGAACGAAAATATCTTTCCCATGTTATTTATTTAGGACACCTTTTAGACCTCAAAATTATTTGGCACTTCCTGTAGAGCTAAAATGATTAAATTTGACATGATTGTAACCTTTTAGAACTAACCGACAGAAAAATTGCCAAAAGTGAATATTTTTAATTCTTAGGGGGTCTAAAGTAGAAATGAAGAAATTTTCCGGTTTTTTTTTTTTTGTTTTTTTTTTTTTAAATATAATCTCATATTTTAGGTACTTGAAATTGGAATACAAACTTAAAATTCGGTGTGCTTGTATATTTTCATTAGCGTTACCTAAGTAAATCAGTAAACATTTTTTTTTAAATCGTACTGTATAATGTTTTTATGGGAAACTGAAAATTATTTTCCATGTTATTTATATGGGACGTCTTCTACACTCCAAAATGTTTACGCACTTCCAGCAGGATTAAAAGGATGAAATTTGGCATGATTGTATCCTTCCGGGGCTAATCGACAGAAAAATTGTCAAAAGTGAATATTTTTAATTTTTAAGGGGTTGAAAGGAGGATGAAGAAATTTTTGCTATTTAAATGGGTTTTTTCTTGGGATACAAAATCTTATCTTTTAGATAGTTGAAATAGGAAAAGAAACTTCAAATTCGGTAGAATTGTGGGTGTAAGAGGTGCGAGGCCGTAGGCCGAGTAAAGGCATGGGTGTGAGCGCTAAGGCCCCAGCTAAGAAAATTCAGTAAATATGAAGAGCAAATGTACGAAATTCACTGTTGATGCAAACGCTGATACATAAGAGATGCGAGGCCGTAGGCCGAGCAAACGGGGAGGTCTGGGAGTGGAGCCCCCAGCTACCCTATAACAATGAAAGTAGCTGTGTTTGTGACTGAATAACTCAAACTACTCGACCGATCTCGATCAAATTTTCAGCATAGATGAGGTTCGGGCCTGATTTTCATCATTTTACTTGACGATACAATATAGGGGAGGGGGAGAAGGAAGATATTAAAAATGGTTGAAAATGACCGATATTTGTGTCGAATTGAGAGTTATCGGGTCTATGAGATGACTAGACACAGTTCCGATGACGTTTAAGTCCAAATTCAGTCCCATTAGTATTACTAAGGGGGGTTGTGACATGTAAAATAATTGAAAATGACCGATATTAGTATTGAATCCAGTTTTCGGGGTCACTGAGATGAACAGTGACATTTCCGATGCCATTTAAATCCAAATTCACCTCTTTATATCCAAAATGAAACGTATTCTCCCCGTGCGAAGAGCGGCTATTCTGCTAGTAACACATAAATAAATGAATAACTTCTTAATATATGTCCCACACATTATGCCCTGTGGGTTAAAATAAGATGGGTGATTAGTGAATGAGAAAGAGTTGGTGGAATGTGAATGTGCGAGAAAACGGGAGAACCTCAGAGAAAACCCACGGATACGATGTTGTCTAACACAAATTTCCATGGCCTAGGATTAAACTACAGGCCTCTCAGTTCAGAGGTAAGTGCGCTTCCATTGAGCCACTATCTGAGCTAAGCGCGCACCCAGAAATTTTAGTTGGGAGAGATCCAATACTACAAACCACCATGCCCATGTAGCAAGGGCGACCATGTTGTTGTTTCCAAGGGGGGGGGGGCAAATATAAGCGACGTTTCAAATATAGTTTCAAATTTTGCTGTAACTAATGTAAAAATTCTATTGGGTTTTCAATATTCCAAAGTACAATTTCCTCTTAAGGGGGGCCAGCGCCCCACCTTGCCCCCCCTGATGGGCGCCCTTGCCATGTAGTATTGCACGGGTCTTATTCCGCACCGAAAAAGACCATAAGTAAAATACTCGGACTTATACCTTCAGGAAAAAATGATGGAACTAGATTGTTTTTATAAAAGAAAAAGAATACAGATGAAGTATAAGATCAAACTATCATGTTATCATACTTCAATCATTTCCCTGTTAAAATAACTATAAGTTTATTGAGAAAGAATGTATGTTGATTTAGGAGGTTTTGTGGCGGGAGTCCGGACCCGGTAGACCACTCCCTCCCCTTGTGGATGCACCCCAGTTGTATCATATGAAGTAAGAACATTTCATTTTTAAGTCCCCCTCCCCTTGAACGGCTGGGAGTTTAAATGAGAGGGCAGTTGCTCCCTGCCTCCCACAACTTATGACACTGTAATGGTGGTTTTGATTTAACAATTAGCGACTTTTAGTTGAGTTGAGTTGATTTTAACATCCCGTTCAGCAGCGAGGCTATATGAGACATGGACTTACTGATTAACGTGGAATTCGAACCACATGAGCTTCTACCGGGAATCGAACCCAGGTCTCCCACGCCAGAGGCGCGTACGCTAACCGCGTAGCCACGAATGGGCTCTTCAGCGAGTTTTATGTTTGTAACCAAATTAAAAGATGTTTTCAGACTGTGGTAATCGAAGATTTAGCAGGTACTGTACCAGAAGTTTGCACACATGCTGTAGAATACCTCACAACTTTCTCTCGTATACGTACGAATATGTATGTATATGCTCATTTTTCCTCAGTTTCACTTCGTTCCAGTTTGTTTCTCCATCGAAATGGAAAGAAAGTCTGTAGGAGTGAGTGAGCTTACAACAATGTCTTTGCTTCCTCTGTGACTTGTCTACTTAACAACACACGCATCGAAAAAAAAAAAAAAATCCATTGCCACCTACGACTACGTAAGTTGCTGCTTCTTCTATACTTTGTATAGCTGAAGGCTAAGCCCTCAGAGCCAAACGCCATCGCCAGGCGACAAAGCACTCTTCTAGAGCAAGTGTCACAGTAGAAAGTAGAAGTGAAAGGAACTTTTTCCCTGTTCGACAGGGGAACTCCATCCATATGACACACACCAAGGACGTGACAATCCGCATATGAATGCTTGCCTTATAATAAATGACTCCTGATCATCATAGTGTCTTTCAGTAGCGTTGGCTTTCGGAACTTGGGACTTTTGTCTCCTCTGATATTAGGGGTTTGATTAAGAGTCTTCATCCCGGCGAAATTAAAATACCGCTAATTTTACAGTAAGTATGTGATATCTTCAAATAGATAAAACATAATTGAAATATGGAACAAGAGCGCCCTAGACAACAACATTTTGCGTGAGGTATCGTTATCACAAGTCACTTAGTGGCTTTCCGTTTTCAGCTGTTTAGAAACGCGAAAATAAATGCCGATTTTCAAAATAGCTCGAAATCGAAAGCAGATAAGTGAGTCGTGATAACGGTTTCTTATGTAAAATAATATTGTCTAGGGCGCTCTTGTTCCACATTTCGATTATCTTTTATATATTTGAAGATATCACATAATTACTGTAAAATTAGCGGTATTTTAATTTCGCCGGGATGAAGACTCTTAATTGATATTTACGTCTTTCTTTTCAGCAGCGAGGCCTTACATGACGAGACCTGAAGTTTAAAGTGAGATCTGCACAATGGCAGAACCAGAAGGTAAAAACTGTAGTGGGGGGGGGGGGGGAACGAGAACCTAGACTATGAGTTTACGTTTTTTTCATGGGTCCTACAGAAGTTTCCAGCTTAATTCTGTGCCGATGAATATTATGGTTGAGTTGGACGTCAACATTATGGACCCCAAGTATTGTTTAACACATTGCATAACAGAATAATTGCAACTGAAACTATATATAATGTTTCAAAAAATTTCCAATCAAGAATAAAAGGCAAAGCTTATTATAAATGTTCAAAAATATATAATTAATAGCTCCAATTATTTTTCCTGCTCAAAAAACTGAGAGAGCCTAACCATCCCCCGGTCCCGGGCAAGATCCGCCACTGGTTATGTACTACTTGAATACCCTCGACGTTCTACCACTGGGAATCGAATCCAGGACCTGGTGTGCCGAAGGCACAAGCGCTATCCACACTAGCGAGAAAGATTAATGAAATCTGCACTTCTTTAAGCTAAAGGAGACCGATGGGAATGAGATTCTGAAAGAAAACGGGATAATCCTTACAAACCCCACAGATAAAATGTTATCTACCACAAAGTAAAATTTGGGATCGAAGCAGGTATCTTTCCTCAGATAAAATAGTTCTGCCATTGAGGAACGATAGTCCCTATTCTTCGTAAAATTATATCATAATACGTAGCATTTATTTTATCAAAAGATTTGAAGCCATTTTAAAAGGACTTGAAGAACAAAGCAAACACCTCCGTTCGTTTCAAAGGAAAAAAAAAAAAGGATGTTTATTAAAAGCCTACATTTTGATGTGAAGTCTGAATCAATCAAGTGCGTTCGATGCTTTCCTGCCGGAATTCCAATTCGAGATCTTGTGGTACGAAACTAACACACTCCAGCTAGTAGCAGCAACAACTGCCCCGCTGCTCAGCAGATCTAACGGTGCAAAGTGGGAGGAAGGAAAAACTGTAGGTGGTTTCTGACGTTACGAAACTCAATTTTCATTTTTTTTTTTTAAGTTCTGCAAGGTGGATGGGAAAGCAGTTTTGCCGCCACTGGAAAGATAGATTAAATATTTTAGGACGACCCATAATATTCTCCAGGTATAGACTTGTATAATCCTTATTCTAAAGCAAAAAAAAAAAAAAAAAAAAAAAAAAACTTATCTTTATTATAAGCAGTCACACTAGTTCCCAACAGTACACAGTCAGCATAAAAATTGTCGCTAGGTGCGCTGACTTCTACCGAGGCCAATAGATGTCACTAGTATGCAGACAATTTGCAGACAAGCCGAAGACTTGGAAGAGGGGCAGACAACTACTGTAAATCAAATTGAAAGAAAAAAAACATTTACAACTTACCAGAACCACCTCCCGCTTGTCCGTTGACGCCATTTGCTGCTGGTTTGCAGGGACTTTCCGAAGGTGTTTCGTTGATTGAGCCAACGCTTCCCATGTAGGAGGTCAAAGTGACTTCACTACCACTACGAAGTTCGTTCTTCATCATTGTCTCAAACAATTTATTCACAAACAGTTTATGTTTTATTGTACAAACAAGAGAGCAATAAATTATGCTCTAAATTTATATATATATATAATTTTAAAGCTGGGAAAAAATATGGCGCGTGCGCGCAATCTGCACGCACAACGCTCGCTACTGGTAACTTTTTTTTATGAAAAAACACCAAAACCGTCGTTCTATCACAATCACTTGTCACTCCGACCACAAGTACGCAACATTGTCACACACAGTATACAGAGACACTTAAAATATCAGCACTCACTTAAAACAATCCTCAGAGTTCACAGGTGCTTCTTGGGCAGTAGAAATTCTGCAAGAAAAGAAAAAATATAAACCATTAGTGAAATAATTAAAAATATTCTTTCGATTGTAACGATAACTTGTAGAAATATGTATATGTTATTAAGGATAATGGTCCATATCTTATGATATCATTTCTTATGGTCTGTATCGTATATTATCATTTCCTTCTTGTGTGGCCAAACATGTAAAAACTTGTTCTTTATATATAATATGTGAGGAAGCCATAGTAGATGCATTTAAGTTCGTTTATAAAGAAAATTAATTATAGAAATAATGAGTTAAATACAGAAAATACACGAAAAATACAGTAGTTCAAATAAATTCCATTTCTTGTGTTATCATTTGTACAGTTGGTATCTACCTATTAAAATGCTACAGTACCAATTAAGAGCGACCGAGCTATAACCATAGCTTTCAAAACTTTGATTTACGGTTATTTGAGATTTCACGTTTATAACAAAGACAAATATTTTTAAAAGAGTGTACTTTAAATAAATTACTTAAAGAAATATTTTTCACAAAGTTTATTCTTTTAAATTATTGTTCAAAGGCCTTTGTCTTTAATAAGTCTTCTCCGAAATAAATGCAAATGAATTGTGCTACCATCTTTGGAGCTCTTTTAAACGACATTTATATGTTTCTGTCCAATCCTTTCGACAATGAGATCTCGGAAACTACAGGCTCTAGAAAGATGACGTTTTCACTGATTGATTGCAAATTTCATGTAGATTGTCCAGTTCTCATTGAATATTTAAAAAACATGGGCACTATTTCTTTATTACATTTTTACGGGTACATTGGAAGCGTTGAAATTAAAAAAAAAAAAAAAAAAAAAGGATCACATCCTAAGCATTATAGATTCCAACACCACATTGTTGTATATAGGGGTTGTATATGTCTCCGGCGTTTGTTTCATGGCCAAATAATAATGGAAAAGGAAGGATAACTATTTCTCCAGTCTAAGATGAACCTTTTTTGGGGGAGTGTTTTGCCCAATGAACACCATATATAACTGACATTATAATTAATTGTGTATGTAATGTATTTGCTTATTACATATTGCATGCAAGAAGAAAGAAAACACTGGTCATACATGAATTAGAAACTCCAACCGGAAGCAGGCTCAAATCTTGCAAACGGTGCGAGATATTGAGAAAATCGAAAAAAGTATCCCCTTTATGATACCCCTTGGCTTTTTTTTTTTTTTTTTTTTACTCAATACGTCTTTCACTTGTGTCTGTAAAGGGACATGTACAGATGTTGTAAGGAATGATAAGGAGATTGATGACATATTAAAAAAGTAAAGCATCATATCCTACAAGTTATATATTCTAACGCCACGTAGTTGTATACGTGGGTTGTATATCGCTCAGGCGTTTTTTTCATGACCAAATTATAATGAAAAACGAAGGATAACCGTTTCTCCAGTCTAAGATGAATCTTTGTTGTTATTAACACCATATATCACTGACATTATAATTAATTGTGTGGTACATACTGCATGCAAGAAGAAAGAAAACACTGATTATGCATGAATTAGAAACTCCAACTGGAAGTAGGCTCAAATCTTGCAAACGATGCGAGATATTGAAAAAATAATCGAAAAATATCTCCCCTTTACTGTACTCCTTGCCGAATTTTATCAAGACGTCTTTCACTTGTATCTGTAAAGAGACATATACAGATGTTGTGAGCAATGACAAGTAGATTCATGCTCATATGTGAATGATGCGCTGTGTAGAGAGCGCAGGTACAGCTAGTATGAATTAATTTTTGAAATATTTCCATAATTTTAATATAACGAACTCAGGGCTATTGTACAACCTAAAACATTATACGGTTATGTTTCACATATTTTTTTGTAAGATATGTGACAGTGGTAATTCATCAATAAAGAGCTTGAAAAAAAATACGCTATTTGCATATTTCTATTAAATTATCATCAAAATCCCAAGATACGGACTTGGAAAGCTGTATGTAGACTAATGGTTGCGATGGTTGGGCGAAATACATTGGCCCAACTGTGACCCATATTTTTGAAATACAGTATTTATGTTCACAAACGAACATTTTGTAATATTTTATTCAAGAGGTTTGTTCTCGTACTCGCAAATAGCAATTTTGCTCCTACGGTCATAACTTTTCATCGCATGATTTGAGGCAAATTCTTTATCGCTAACTGGGCTACGACCAATACACACCAGTCCAGTGGCGTCTCTTGAGGGAAGCCATTCGCATAAAAATTGACATTTTCTCGCTACAAACTAAAGGAAGAAAGTCGTTGCTCTCGAAATCCGCTATTGGCTACCAGTATCCTAATTAATGTCATCAGCAGAAAGATAACATGATCTCCCCCCACCGAAATACTCTTTATGCCGCCATGTCGAGTCCAGTTTCATCCCAATTTCTCATTCCACATTTATCCTTTCTTTACACAGGGCCAAATTGTAATTACTGATAACGTCCATACAAACTAATACGTTAAATAAAATAATAACTAAAAGTATCCTATAATTTCCTTTCCTCTGCTTATTTGTTCCTTCCTTTCTTGTAAAGAGATCGCAACCCTCTTCCGTGCACTGGTAATGGCTGTGCTTAACTTGTATATCCGTTTAATAAATGTTGATAATTAGTTGTAATGTTGAATTTTTCTTATATCCTTTTGATAACAGCATTTTTTTAAAAAGACAGGAAATATAAATTATTTAAAATGAAAGGAATGTTATTTCAATTATCAGCAACATACACCGTATAAAGCGAGAAATCAACTGTATACCTATAGAAACAATGTATATACTAGACCTTGTATATAGTTTTGAGTTTTTTATGTTGTGCTTTCTTACAGGGTTTCCACTTTTCCAAAGCAAAAATGTATGAAGCACCTAATTGAGGTCGGAGAGGAGAAATGTATTAGTAAACCTTTCTCCCTAATAATGTAATATTTCCGTTATAATATAGTATCGACCTCGGTCTCCTATTCGCAATTTGGCTTATTTCGTAGGAGTTAACAACACTGGCAAAGTCTCGGTAACTCGGTACAATGTAGGGCTAAAGATGGCAGTTGTCTAACCCAGCACTTCTCAATCTTTTTTTTCTTTTTCTTTCTTTTTTTAGGGCACACCAAAGTAGGTTTCAAACTTTCTCGAAACCCCTGTACGTGATTTTTTTTTACTAGATGCAAAAAGGCAAACTTAAAAATACATACGTTTTTTTAAAAATATGGAACGACTATGAGATACAAATCTCACAAGCAAATTACATAAGACTCTCCAATAGAATCATATTAACATAAAAAAAAAAAACTTATGACTTTTAAGCATTAATATGAGAAAGAAATATTATCATCAGAAATATAAGAAATTATCAAACTTAAAACTAGTGAAATATTTGTTCCTGGCGATTTTTGCGAATATCTATGCTTGGACGAACTCTTGACAGACAAACTCTCATGTCCAGCGTTTCTTTCAAAAGAAAAATGAACAGCGTTACAACCAAACTTTCCAGCTCTAAACTTGGAAGACAAGTTTGAAATCAATGGAGATAATTTTTTTTTTTTAATTTTTCTTCTAAAGATAATTTCTTTGTGGAAGATCTTAGAAGACATTAAAAATCTCGCGATACACCTTACATGTATTCGCGACACAGCGGTTGAGAAACATTGGTCTAATTTACCATTTACATTGTTGAGGCTACTGTCTGTACTGCTACGGTGGTAATCGCAGATTTTATTTTTCAGTGTTTTATCCAACAGATTTACCACTGGTTTTATCTGTGATTTGTGCATTATTTAAGCTAACAAAACTATTTTTGTCTGATCTGTAACCTGGGTTTCTCTGGAACCCATGCAAGCCAGAATTTTAACTAGTGTATTTAAAAAGCACTGTGAATTTTATACAAGATTTTAATTATTACAGTGATAAAGCAAATCGATTTTAAACTCTGAAGAAAGAAAAAAAGAATGTAATAAACACAATATATACCTTTGATTGCAACAAAATAGCTGACAAATTACTTCAATCAAATAGCGATGAGTAAGCAGAAACTAAAAACCAAGGCGAGACGTCTTTTTGACCTGGAAACCAGCGTGCTAATAAACATAGGAAAGTTCCATCTTAACTTGAGAAGAATTCGTTTATTTTTCAAGAAACACCAGTGTACTTACGTACTAACTTTACAGTTAAAGGAAAAAAGGTTCAATAACACCACGAGACGGCCTTTCCCCTATTGGCAAGGAAATTGTAAAACGGCATTGGGAAGCTTGTTTACATTACAGGCATAAATAGAGTTGTGAAATACCATGAACCCGATCCCGTTTGCGGTTAACTCCTTTGTAGCAGACTTCAATAGAACTAAATGGACATCTCTCACTTTAGCTGCCAATTAGCTAACTCTTTTAGCGTCATGAAAAAAGTATGCAGGTAACAGAGTGTTCACTTAGTAACAAATCCTTCTATTAAATCTTTGTTTCAAAAGTACAGGATACACTAATTTATTAAGGTATGTATGTTTCGATGAAATCACTTAGACATAGAAACATATCAGAACAAATATTTGAAGATGCTATAATCTTTGAAGTACGCTTATCCTCAATGCGAAATCGTAACAGTCAAAATGTCTGAGGGAAGACCGGAGGCAAGAATGAAAGAAATCTGAAATGTTTCCTTTCAGAGAGTTCACACATTTGAAAAAGGAAATTAAATCTTTTAGTTTTACACGTCCCACGATTATGCTGGCTAGACTAAGGAGGTGGTAATAAGAAATGTTCGTGGAATGAATAAAGTGGGAGGAAACGAGAGAACCCCTAGAAAACCCATGCACATGGTGTTTGTCCATCAGAAAGTCTATTTGGCGCGAGCTGGGCTCGAAACAAAAACCCCATGCAACAGAGGTGAACGTTCTACCACTGAGCCACCGAGGCCCCTTCACATATTTGAATATTCATAATTATTAAACTATGTAAGTTTAAGGACCTCCCTAACCATTAGTTCAGCCATTAATTACATAAAAAAGACATTAATTAAATACAGGGTGGCCCAAAAGTAGGTATACAGTCCCGTACTGAGAGGCTCTTGATATTTTATATAATTTTCTTATTGTTATCCATTCAGGTAGTGATTTAGTTTCTTTATTATTTGTTCTTAATCTCTCTTCACTCATACCTTAAGCTTGGAACAGACAGAAGCAAATAAACCAATTATCTTAATAAATTTAAAATATACTTTGTAGGACTCTATACCTACTTTTGGGCCACCCTGTATGAATTACTGTAATTAATTTGCAAACTTTTAACAACAGTATCACTTCCTTCACTCACCCACCCACCCACCTAGAAGTTAGTAGTGGGAATTCCCTCCAGGATTTCACACCCTGCTCATTCTCACTTGTGTTTAAAATCCTAGTGAATACCTTAAAGATAACTAATAATATCAACATTTTAGAAACTGAGACAGAAGTCGGTCTGCAAAATGCTATTTAAAAAAAAAAAAACTGTTTCTAGACCCCTAAGCCACTACGAAAAGAACTCGCTAGCAGTCACAAGCAGGTCTCGTAATATGCCTACAACGATTTGTTTGAAATTTTCGAAGTGTACCAAGAACGTCTTAATCTATTGATGTATCAGACTTTGGGAATTTGTGACCAGAGATGCACTTTCAGTTATGATCAACATCTTTGTCTCTTCAAATGCATTATTTATCTTAAGCCTTAATTCCAAATTACAACAAAAATGCATACAACTCTGAAAACATGAGTTGATATATGTTTCAAGTTGAATTGTTAATGAATGATAGCCTGTTAAGGAGCTAAGTTTCTCAAAACTATTTTAAGTATTTACTCTGTCCGTTCGTCAGAAAGACAAAAAAAAAATATCCGGGAGACAAAATAATCTCAAGAACTATTGATGGATCAATATAAATTTTGGCCAGGATTAGAAGGTCAAAAGTAACGAATCAAGTTCATTGAGGGAGTGACACACACAATCATAATATGGCCCACAAAATCCTAGAAGTGACACACACAATCATAATATGGCCCACAAAATCCTAGAAGTGACACATACAGTCATAATATGGCCCACAAAATCCTAGAAGTGACACATACAGTCATAATATGGCCCACAAAATCCTAGAAGTGACACATACAGTCATAATATGGCCCACAAAATCCTAGAAATGACACATACAGTCATAATATGACCCACAAAATCCTAGAAATAACACATACAGTCATAATATGACCCACAAAATCGAAGAAATGACACATACAGTCATAATATGACCCACAAAATCCTAGAAATGACACATAGTCATAATGACCCACAAAATCCTAGAAGTGACACATACAGTCATAATGACCCACAAAATCCTAGAAATGACACATACAGTCATAATACGACCCAGAAAATCCTAGAAGTGACACATACAGTCATAATATAACCCACTAAATCAAAGGAATGACACACAATAGTAACAGTAACACACACAGGACATAGTAACAGACAAATTACTTGTAAAATAAGAACAACACTTTAAAAAAACTTCAAAAAGAGAATTTCACAGTTAATTAGACGTGCAGTTTTACTATCCATAGTATAAGTAGTAGTAGGAGTAAGAACTGGTTAGAAGCCCCGCAGGGGTCTGTTTTCGACATAAAATGGGCAAATTAAAGACTTCCCCACATTTTTTCGTGCATTTTGCCATCTATGGATCCGTATAGTAAAACTGCATCAATTAGATTACTGAGTTGTCACTCTAAAATCAAAATACCACAGACTACATAACTGTATTTTGAAGTTTATAAAAGAACATTTAGGATTAAAAATAAAGAAAAGATGGCGTAAATGTGAATGGGAGTGTTTGTTTTGTGTGCTTGATTATCATAGATTATACAATGGAAAATAAAACAATCACAGTTTATAAGATCCTAACTTAAGGACAATTCAAAATATCATCATTACCGCCATATTATTCTAATTATACAGGGCTATTGTATGTATAAAACTATTTATAAGACCATTACATATTTGTAGCATATAGGCAAGGGCGCCGATTTCTCTGTAAATTTCGAGGGGGGGGATTCAGGTGCAGAAGGTATATATATGAGGATTTTAAGACAAATTGCATTCAGATTATGCCAAATATTGTATATTCATAAATATAATAGGCTGCCCACATGAGCTTTGAGGGGCCCGGGCCCCAGGATCAGCGCCCTTGCATATAGGAACGATACATCTCGTGCACCTACTCTTATCACCAATAAAGGTGTTGAAAAATGGAAACCGTTTATTTTGATTAAACGCAAATCTCAAATTGTAATCTGTTTGTTGACAAAAATAATCCACAATATCTGCACTATTATCTATAGGCTGTACTATAATAATAATAATAATAATAATAATAATAATAATAATAATAATAATAATAATAATAATAATAATAATAATAATAATAATAATCAGTTGATACAAACTCTCACAGTTCGTTATGCATTTATAGCTAGGCTACTTAGAAAACAAATTACCATAATGCCTTGTCAAGCATTACGGCAATTAAGAAGCTGTTATGTAACCAACAGAATATGAATGATAACTTTTAAAAAGTCATTTTCAGTTTCGTGACAAACAGTTTGAGCATAAGAAAGAAAATTCTAAAATAAGGAAGTTTGTTTATTAAAAGATATTTTACAAAATAAATAAACTTTTAATGTGGTTTAAATACAGCGAATAGTGTAAATAACCTCTTTTTCTTTTACAGTAAATATAGATTTACTATTAGACTGCAGTTTATAAGTCAACTTTCGAATAGATAATTGCATCGAGTACTTCAGCGCCCTCTGGTTATGTTTTGGTGGAAAATTACAAGGAAGTACAGAAAAACAAGCAAAACATGTGACGGTCTGATGAACTCCAACATTACATTGCTAATCAGTGTTACTAACTTGTGATAATTATTTTCTATACCGTTTGTGTTTCTATATAAAAATGCATTGTACTCCCAGATATACCGTATATTACATTTATACTGTTGTATTTATTGTCTGTGGATCTGCAATTTATACATCTTCGAAAATAGCCTAAAAACAAAATACGGTACACTTGTAAAATATGAGTTCCGTATCACTCTAGAGTACTTAAAATGTATTACAAAGCGCAGTAATCAGTGTCCTTGTGTTATCTTTATCAATAGCCCATTATTTATGACGTCATTAAAAGACATCCAGCCTATAACAGGACTTTGACTTTAGTTGTCAATTGAAAAGAAATTTGTAGTTTAAATGGGAAATATAGTTCTTAAATTTGTTGAAAAGCAAAAAAAAGGAAATATATTAAAATGTAATATTACAGGGAAATTTCAATTACAGAAAAATAGTTCATTATTATTATTATTTGAACATAATTTCGGTTTATTTTTAACAAAAGTGTAGGTAGGCCTATAACATTTGGTATTATGTTCAGTATTTTAATATTTTGAGCATTAACATCTAAAACGCACAATATTAAAATACATTACAGAAATCAGAGTTACAGAAATAGCTACATTCCTCATCAAATAATAAGTATATTTGATTGTTAAATTTTAAATGTAAAATAACTAGGCAAAAATCGCTTTATTTGTGATTAACAATTTATAATATATGGATTTACCATACAATATATATTTATCCCAGTAAGATATACAAAAATATTTTAATATTCAATATTATTAACAATTTAATTTGTTTGGTATTGTTGTAATTATATATACACAGAGGTATATGAAATAAATAAATAATAAAATCTACCCAAATCAAACATTTTATTATTAGTAGTAGTAATCTGTTTACAGATTCGGTAATATATTATCATTACCCTCATCAGACTCATTAGATAATTAAATGTTTGCTTTCGTCGGAATAACACAAGTAATAATAAGTGTTTACTTTGCATATTATTATAATTGCACAAAGCTATATTGTATGTATAAAACTATTGTATTTATAAGAATGAGACCATTACACTACCTACATTTGTAGCACATAGGAACGACACGTCTGGTGCATCTACTCTTATCACCAATAAAGGTGCTGACGAATGAATGAAGAACACTTATTTTGATTAACAGCAAATCTCAAATTATTACCTGTTGTAATAATTACTATTTAGGGTATAATACATAACTGGAACTAAAAGCGATCAGAGTGGGAGAGAAGCTCAAATTACAAAATAAGAGAAGTTATTTTTCCGTGCAACCTACATTACTAGTGTTACTAAAATGAAAATCCAAATATTTAGATTTAAAAAATCTATATTTACTTTATTTGTATTAATGAAGTTGATGTATGAGACAAAACAACATACATTTCAACTTAAAATAATATTTATTAATCAACTCGGTAATTAAAGCATTACTGTATCAGGCTAGAACGCAACATTTTCCAGAGTTCTTATGTTTCACGGAAATTAGACAAAATTATATTTAATATTTAAAGTTATAGACTATAGTAATGTGTTAAAAGTTGATTATTTGTTTTTACGTAATAATTGTTTTAAATGAAAAATGTTATATAGAGTTAATAAGGGCCTTCATCGCCCTTGTTTTAGCATTTTGAAATTTGTTCCTTAGTTTTTCCACAAGCTTCTTCTTTCGTTATATTGTCTTTCTTTTCTTTTTTTCTTTTTCTGTTGTTGTTCTTTAGATAATTGTTGCTGATGTTTTAATTGTGATAATGTTAATATTAAATTGGGTCGCTTGAATGACAAATGTTTTAACTCGAAAATTGAAAATTTTCCAGGAAAGAAGTTTGAATTTGAACATTTCGTGTAAGCCAGACCAAGAGAAAATGTCATTTGAACATTTCGTGTAAGCCAGACCAAGAGAAAATGTCATTCACTACCAGGATTATAAATGGAATTTTATAATTATATTTTGGTTGAAGTCATTTTAAACAATTAACTTTTTTAAATGAGGTGTTGAACTTCAAAGTTGTCTGGGAGTACGGTGGCTCAGTGGAACAGAGTTCATCTCTGGTGTGTTGGGTCCCTGGTTTGATTCCCGGTCAAGTAAATTTTGTGGTAGAAATATCGTGTCCGTGGGTTTTCTCGGAATACTTCCGTTTCATCCCACATTCTCATTCCACCGACTATTCCATAATTAGTCACATGCCTTAATCATCCCTTAACCTACAAGGCATAATCGTGGGGTGTTAAACTGAAAAATTTTCATTTAATTTCAAAGTTGTCTCCTAGAAAAATAAACATTTTGGAGTTACACCCTTTGGCATTCAGGCACTGCAATGTTAATGAGATTATTTATGTTAAGATTAGATGAGAAAAAATCAAAAACCATGTAAAAATACTTAAGAAAAATGCACACAATTCACAAACTCGACCTTCATGCCATCTTGTAATTTGGAACCCTCGAATTTATTGTATGAACTTGTCATTATGGAGGAATAAACTACAGATAGAGGAACTGCATAATTTATACCGTTAACCAAACATTGTTAAGAACATCAAGTCTAGGAGGCTCAGGTAGGCAGGTCATATAGCCAGAATGGAAGAAAGTAGGAATGCTTTCAAAGTTTTAACTGGAAGTCCAATCGGAAAATGTCCATTAGGAAGACCTAGGTGCAGATGGGAGGTCAATACTAAGATGGATCTCGCAGAAATAGGAATACAAAGTAGAGACTAGATCCAGTTGGCTAAGGACAGAAGTCAATGGAGAGCTTTTGTGAACGCGGCATTGAACCTCAGGGTTTCATAGGCCATATAAGTCAGTTAGGTTTAAAAACACCGGCTTGGACAACAAGATGCCATTAGTGGCGATAAAAAGCGCAAATAGTCCGGGCTATGTGTTCGCGTTCTATTCCTTAAATAATACCTGCAACAGTACGTTGCGAAGTTGTCGGTTTGTGAGTTTTCTTCGGACCGACAAATTCAATACTTCTCATTAAATACGAGTTGTAAACCGACGTAAGAATATTGTGTCAAGAACAATTAACATACTATACAGAAAAAGAAAAATTACTATGAAAAATTTAATTACGCTACTGATATTTAACGGTGATATTTACAGGAGTATATAACTGAGTAGAACTGAGATCCTAATCGACACCTTAATAATTTGCTATACGTCAACTTCTTCAGATGTGTTTTTTACACGATGCGATAACCAGATCATACACGGAGTTAATACAGTTTGATAAAAATTCGCAAGAA
This sequence comes from Thermobia domestica, assembly GCF_964235325.1. Classification (NCBI taxonomy): domain Eukaryota; kingdom Metazoa; phylum Arthropoda; class Insecta; order Zygentoma; family Lepismatidae; genus Thermobia; species Thermobia domestica. The sequence goes on from NC_137464.1 coordinate 256,467,969, forward strand.
CAATTCTTGACTTTTTCTGCACCAACCAGATTAAATGTAACCTCATTCACTTACGGCTTTGCTTTTCCCATTGTCTTTTTGTTTGAAAATGCCGTGAGATTCAGAAAAATGCCAGAACGGCGTAAAAAAAAAAAAAAAAAAAAAGTTTTTAAAAAAATGAAAAAAGGAGAACTTTGTGGACGGAATTTTTCCAGAACAATTGCGTTCCATGTCTACATATTACGTTTCCTCGTGTGATCGTGATTTTAATGACATAAACAAAATGATAATAATAAAAAGAATACAATATAAATGTAGATCTCGTTGAACTGTAATACCATAGAGTCACTATTATGGACGAAACATAGTGTGTTATTAAGATTATTCTGATATAATTTCTTCTTCTTTTTTGTGTACATGGCGTTTAGTGAAATTAGAAAGTGTTATGCGCTAGACAGAAAGAAACATCCCAAGCATGATTAAGGCAAGTCACTTATGATGGAAGAATCCGTGGAATGAACATGTGAAAGAAACCCGAGTACCTCCGAGAAAATCCATGGAAACGATGTTATCTTCCACAAACTTACTTTCCCGGGGATTGAATTAGAGACCCCACGTACCAGAAACAAGCGCTCCACCACTGAATAACCGTGCCCCCTATGCTAATCGAGAAGAGTTCACTGTGAACCCTCCATTTTCTATCCACAATCTTCAAAAAGAACGATTAAACAAAAGACAAAAATAAAACTTCATGGCGTTCTATGCCCGCCACTGAAAGAACAATCTTACTACTACTGTTTCTGTAACATAAGTTTCGATCAACAGAATGTATGACATATTTTGCCAATCTTTAATTATACTATAGTCATATTACAGTATTACATGTTTAGTGTATATATATTATTCTATGACAATTTACTATACCTCTATGTTCCTTTCTCGAGAACACTGGTTACTGTGAGAATCCCATGTTAAAATCATTTTAACTTTGCCATTATCAATAGGCAATTTTTAATGTAAACAATCCACCAAATCAGTTACAAATTCCTTATCAATCTTGCTTCTAGCAATGGAGGATAAAGAATTAATTAGAGATCCACTGCTAAAGCACACAAATAATTAAACAAATTAAAATGAATGGCTTAGAGTTATTTCTAATAGAGAGATGTCATATTTAATTACCTTTTTTTCTATTGATAGATCTACAAACAATGTCTTCAGTCTATTCCTTACTGAGGCGTAGAAATACAAGAAATGAGACCTTTTTCCTGAACTAGTGGAATTAAATACTGTACACACAGTAAAGAAAGTATTTGACACTTGACAAATTTTCTTTTGTCAATAACTCGCGAACAAATGAATTACTGTGGATATTTTTTGTTGCTATCATTAGAATAGTTAACTTGCCAAAAAAAAAAAAAAACGGTACTCTATTAGGTTATTTTTTGTTGCGTTATTAGGAAAAGAAATTTTGTCAACTGAAGAATACTTTCTTTCGTGACTGTACAATCCGCGGCAAAAAACCTGCAACATGAGGATGTAAGTTTATTGTGAAACTACGCCTAACAGCACAGGGAATGAACATAACGACTAAGTGGAACAAATCACGCCAGGATAAACTTCTACCTCCTCCCGTGCACACTTATTTTGGAGCAAAAGACTTCGTCATTTCACAATAAACTTATATGCTCATGTTGCAGGTTTTTTGCCGCGGATTGTACAAGATGTATCATAAAAAGAACTTTACAGCTTTGAAAACTTATACTGATTTATTCAATTATCTTACAAACATGGTTTCGGTGTCATTTTGTAGCAAAATACATCACGTTTTGATTCACGTAATTCACTAGTTCAGAAACAAGCCACCACAAGCGCTAGCGGCAGTTGGAACGAAGATGGCTACTTTTACTGGCGCCGAGCGTGATAGCTGTATGTTTTGGTTTGAAAAATCCAAGTCTGCGACACTGTGTAACGTAATTTTCGTACAAAGTATGGTAAAGATCCTCCCAGCAGTTCTACTATTTATCAGTGGCATAGGTGTTTTATTGAAACTAGATGTTCAGTAAGACACAACAAATCTTCAGGTCGTCCCCGAAGGTCTGAAGACGTTGTTGAGCAAGTGAGACAAGGCTTTGGGGACAGTCCTACAAAACTCAACCCGGCGTGCTTCTCGACAGCTGGGCATAATACATATGTCAGTTTGGCCTGTGTTGAGAAGACAGTTACATCTCAAACCATACAAATTACAAATGGTGCAAGAATTAAGAGACACTGATAGAATTGATCGTAAGGAATTTTATGTGAAAATGCTAAAAATCGGCTTCAAAATTGAAAAGTCGATTTAATACACCCTATATATACGTATCCACATATGCCTTCCACAACCTTATTTTGGCTTCGTCGTAGTCGGGTAATAACCGCAAACACAATGTCAAAAATTAAATGAAAGCATGACTATGTATCAGTTTTGTCAGAAGGAAATTAAATCAGTGGCGAAGCGTAACGTAACAACTAGGGCCGGTCCAAGGAATAGGCGGATCTTTCTTTGAAAACATCCCTATACATACATGAAATTAAACCAAAGTAATATAATCGTTTTCTCACTCAATTGTGGCCATTTTAATTTACACGATAGTCTATAAATTATTCCATGTGTTGCGAAAACAACTTTTCAATCCGTATTTCACAACAAACGTACCGTACTACATAATCATGTTACTAAATTCCATGTCTCCCCCCCTCCCCCCACTTCTAGCACCGTCTTAATAAATTACGAGGAGAGTTAATGCGCGTGTAACAAAAGATAACGTTTTGCTTCATTATAGTTATAGAGTTGTTTGCCCTTCCCATTTCTCGCTACAATCATAAAATAAAGTAACAAACAAAAGAATATTACATGCATTGCTGCTTGTAATGTTAATGTGAAAAGTGAAATCTTAACAGTAATATTTAAAATGTGGACATAACATTATTCCCTCCTTCTGTGCACACAGTAGAAACATTTGCTTTTTTTTATTGTTATTGTTATACTGTTCGTGCTGGGATATATGCGGATCGACATTATGTATCAACATGAACACTTTTTTGTATTCTCCTACACAAGTTTTATGGCTTCGGCGACTTTTTCTATTTCTCGTAACTACTAAATGGCGAAATGCTTAATGCATATTGTTTAAATTTAATTTCTCATTTCTTTTTCCCACTCGAGTTCTTTGTCATCAAAATCTTTTAGTACAGAAAAAAAAATCTCCCGTGCATCATGGTGCGTGGTATAAACAAGTAATTGTGCTCTCTATCACTGGAGTAGTACTCCCATGGGACGAATAGATTAATAATGCGGATATAGACATAATTTGAATGCGAATTTGGTTATTAGTATTAACTAACAATTCTATGGCCTATGGAACCTGGCGGTTCAATACCACATCCACAAAAGCTCTTCATTGACTTCTGTTCTTAGCCAACTAGATTCAATTTGTACTTTGTATTCCTATTTCTGCGAGATCCATCTTAATATTGTTCTCCCATCTGCCCCTGGGTCTTCCTTTCCGATTGGATTTCCAGTTAAAACTTTCAAAGCGTTTCTACTTTCTTCCATTCTGGCTACACAGCCTGCCCACGTGAGCCTCCTAAACTTGATGACCCTAAAGGCCAACATACACTAGCGTATTTTCAGCGCGCATTTTCGGTCCGTAAAATGATGTCGTAAATTTCGGTCCGTAAGTTGGCCCATACACCTAGCGTAAAAATAGGCGCGTAAAAGAAGAAGAAAAAGAAACGGTCAGTTTTCGCTCTTCCTTTTGCCTGTTGTTTCAGCACGCGGTCGTTTTCCAGTTTGCTCAAGTTGTTTGAACAGGACAGATCTATGTTTTAAATGCAGGTCCTATAAACATTATGCTATTAAGGAAACGAATAAAAAGAAAGAACAAAACAATAGAAACATTTGGACTAGCAAGTGATATTCAATGTAGGAGTACTTTTTATTTCTTTTCATAGTATCGGAATGTGAAAATTCAGATAGAATGTTTTAACCAAGTTAAATCAGACAGATTTTTGTTTAAAAAAAAGAAAGAAAGAAAGAAAGAAAAACAAAAGCTAAATCCATGATTTTGTGAAAGCAGTAATTCAATTTAATAAATTTTCTCACTAAATTTGTTAGATTTCTGGAATAAATAAATAAATAAATAAATCTACCCTCTGTGGTGTAACATATCTTATGGAACCAGGGCCTACCACCCAGCTTGTGCCACTCATGCCTTTAGGGCAGGGTGCGAATCCCGGGGCGGAATTTCCTTCTATTTTGTTTTAATCCCTTCCAAAAGCAACAAATTGAAACATTGGTCCCTCACAAAGCAATCAACTATCTCCTGTTAGGAACTATTTTATCCCCCTTCAAATATGCACAACCTAATTCGCGCACTGCTATTGGGTAATATATGCTCAGTACATCTGCTGCTCTTGTAGAATCTAGTCCTTAATGAAAGGGTCAACAAAAAGAAGGAAAGTCAACCGTCTCCAAGTACAAACAAACCAAGTTTTAATTTCGAAGTGTGACTTGACAAGCTATTTAAAAGTTACAAAGAATATCTAGAATAATTAAAATATTATATTTAGATAACGAATTAACACTTAATTTGGGATATAACATAACCAAATGAAAACAATATCAATTGTATTGTTGTACTTTACTAATATGAAATGCGGCAACTAATTCACTCTCCTGTTTTCTTTCACAATCTTTGAAGCATAGCATTTGTTCTAACAGTGACAATATTAATGCACCATGCTACATTACATTGGATAGTACATTTGCTCATAATAAGAAATTTTTGGAAGTTAAAATATCTTTTTAAGATAAAAAATACTTTACCTTAAATACAACTAATTTTTAAATATATAAGTGCTTGTGTTATCACTTATCCATTTAGCAACTGTAGAATAGATTGCTTTATATTTAGAATAGTTCTCATCAGAGTCGTAGCTAAGTTGGGGGGCCAGCGGGACGGTTGCCCCGGGCGCAGATAGTAAGAAGGTGCCGAAGGAGCAAGAAGAAAGGAAAGTATTGGAAATGAAATAAGATTTGTTAAAAATTTTCTTGCTCGCTACGCACACAATCCAAATGTTTCAATAAGAGTTAGAACAAGTTTTTACTTATTACTTAAAAAAAAAAAAAGCTATTATATATGATTTCTTAATGACGATGTGACATGCATGCTGCCAAGTCATGACTTACAGTGTAAACAAGAGCGTTTTCAAAATCAGAAACGGTCACAGTCTTAAATACGTACGTATTCGGCATTTTGATGATGATGAGTTTGGTTAGTTAATCACGTTTTTCTAACCAATCGTTTTAATCATGACGGTGAGAATAAAAGTATGAAAAATGAAAGGAGTGAAGAGACACACAAGTTGTTGTTTGCGCGGGAATATTAAAAATGAAGGTAAACAAGGAGAAATGAAATGAAATCTTTGAGTTTTACGTCCCACAGTTATGCCGGTTAGGCTAAAGGAGACGGTGATTATGAGAAATGAGTGAAATGGTGGGATGAAGAAAGTGGGAGGAAACGGGAGAACCCCGAGAAAACCCACGAGCACGGTGTTTGCCCACCACAAAGTCCACACGGCGCGAGCTGGGATCGAACCAGGGACTCCAAGCACCGGAGGTGAACGCTCTATCACTGAGCCACCGCGCCCCGGTAAACAAGGAGAATAATAACGTTCTTGAATTTGAAACAGTTGTAGAATAGGGGCTTAATGGGTCAGAACTTTACTCCACGAATTTCGTCTTTTTCAAACACTCATCGCTACCAGTGTTTTTTTATTATTATTATTATTATTATTTCATTGACATATGAAATGCTTCCAATTTAAAGAAATTTATTGAGATCATTTCTCCATTAACTACTTGTATCGCCAGGATTCTTTTTTGTGCTTACCTATCTAGTTGTGTGATATATTTTTGCTATTTATCTACATACATACAAAATACACACACACACATTATATATATATATATATATATATATATATATATATATATATATATATATATATGTGTGTGTGTGTGTGTGTGTGTGTGTGTGTGTTTTAATATTTTTATTAATAAAAGTAACCTTAAATTCAGAATTTTCAGTCATTAAGAAATTAAGTAGGTACTATAATTTTAAACATACACTATGTGATCAAAAGTATCCGGACACCCGGCTGAAAATGACTTAGAAGTTCGTGGCGTCCTCCATCGGTACTGCTGGAATTCAATATGGTGTTGGCCCACCCTTAGCCTTGATAACAGCTTCCACCCTTGCAGGCATACTTTCAATCAGTGCAGGAAGGTTTCTTGGGGAATGGCAGCCCATTCTTCACGGAGTACTGAACTGAGGAGAGGTATCGATGTAGGTTGGTGAGGCCTGGCACAGTCGGCGTTCCAAAACATCCCAAAGGTGTTCTATAGGATTCAAGTCAGGACTCTGTGCAGGCCAGTTCATCATAGGAATGTTGTGGTTGTGTAACCACTCCGCCACAGGCCATGCAGTATGAACAAGTGCTCGATCGTGTTGAAAGATGCAATCGCCATCCCTGAATTGCTTTTCAACAGTGGGAAGCAAGAAGATGCTTAAAACATCAATGTAAGTTTGCGCTGTGAGAGTGCCACGCAAAACAACAAGGGGTTCAAGCCCAATCCAAGAAAAAAACGACCATACAATAACATCATCACCTCCGAATTTTACTGTTGGCACTACACGTGCTGACAGATGACGTTTACCGGGCATTCGCCATACCTACACCTTGCCATCGGATGGCCACATTGTGTACCGTGATTCGTCACTTCACACAACGTTTTTCCACTGTTCAATCGTCCAATGTTTACGCTCCTTACACCAAGCGAGGTATTTACTTGCGTGATGTGTGGCTTATGAGCAGCCACTTGACCATGAAATCCAAGTTTTCTCACCTCACGCCTAACTGTCATAGTACTTGGAGTGGATCCTGATGCAGTTTGGAATTCCTGTGTGATGGTCTGGATAGATGTCTGTCTATTACACTTTACAACTCTCTTCAACAGTCGACGGTCTCTGTCAGTCAACAGACGAGGTCGGCCTGTACGCTTTTGTGCTGTACGTGTCCCTTCACGTTTCTACTTCACTATCACATCTGACACAGTGGATCTAGGGATGTTTAGGAGTGTGGTAATCTCGCGTACCGACTTCTGACACAAGTGACACGCAATCACCTGACCACGTTCGAAGTCCGTGAGTTCCGCGGAGCGCTCCATTCTCCTTTCTCGCGATGTCTAATGACTACTGAGGTCGCTGATAATGAGTACCTGGCAGTAGGTGGCAGCACAATGTACCTAATATGAAAAACGTATGTTTTTTGGGTGTCCGGATACTTTTGATCACATAGTGTATGTAGTAGCCAAACTACATTTTGAATTTCAAGTACGAACATTAAACATATTCTTTACCTCCATCGATCAATATTAAGAAATTCACAAATACTGTCTCTTCAGAGTTTCCGTTACATTTCACAAAATATTTTTGACCGTAAAACGATCAAAATTAAAATATTCTTTATGTGGTCACATACAGAATAAAATTAACAAAAGTTTACAATTATTACTGAAAATTGATGCTGTTACCCATTTCGAACATTTTTAAATCACATAGTTTCTAACGTATTAAAATTTCATTTCTTATATATAGTATGAAACATAAAAAGTTGTAAATTTTTATAACTTTTCTCAAAGTGGATTTGTGTACAGCAAAGGCAGTTTTGTAAGTTTAACAAAAAGTCCAAAATAATCCTCTTGAAAACAGCTGTTATTTGTAAAAGAATAGAGAATGATCACTTTCAGTTGTTGCAATAGTCTGTGCAAGCAGCATGATAAAAATTCAACGTAGCATAACAAGAACAGCTGTTTCTCTTATTTGTAAATAAATAAAGGAAGGAAGCTTGATAAGGTGAGTGAGGGGCGCCGAATTCTACTTCGCCCCTGGCGCCGAAATCTCCAGCTACAGCTCTGTTTTTCATCCACCTTCTAAACATTTGTATTGTTTACTAACACTTATCGATTCGACTGTGATATTCCTCATTATTGTAATATATATAATATTTATTGATATATATATATATATATATATATATATATATATATATATATATATATATATATATATATATAATTTTTCGAACATTTAATATTCTCCTTCACCGGACGCAAATTCTTATTAATTAATACACTGAGAAAAGTCCGTTATCCGGACAGCGGTATATTGTACAATTATACGGAATCATTATGTTTACTACAGAAACCTGCACGGAGCATACGTTATCCATATGCTACAGACTTTCCCCGCTTAGATGCTACATCATGCCGTTGCAGGATGTATGACATCTAACAGTCTTCCATATATCACATACGTATACGTATGTTACATACGCCAGTTGTATGTTACATACGTATATCTGTATGTGAGATCCTGACCACCTATATACAGTTCTTTCGTTCGTACAGAAAGTACGTTTATTCGAAACATGTGTGCGGAAAGTATGTATAAAATGTACTTTTTTCAGTTATACATTTGCTATACGTTAAGTCCTAAAACTACGTGATTTACACATGTAACCTTCGTTTTTAAGTACGCCACATAAATTTTTTCAGAGTATATAATTTCACAATACGCCCTATGTCCGCCTCTCATGTTAGTGTATAAGATATAAGAAATTCACAGTATTCAATGTAAGGTCTATTGAAAAGCTGTTGACACAGTAAGCAGACACTTTTGATCGATGTAAACCAACTTTTAAATTAAAAAATGATTGATTCAAATGACTGGACCAAACCACATGTTCAAATTAAATATAAGAAATTTTGTGTGTTTTTTTTTTTAAATAATTTAGTCAATTGTAAACAAATTAATTTAAGTTGTTGGCCAATGTAATGACTATTAGTGAATATTCTACGTTTGAACGCATCGTTGGATGATTAACAGTTAATGAAAATATAATGAAACTAATTGTAAATCTGAAGTGAAGTGATTCAAATAAAAGCGTATAGATCTAATTAAATACTACTAAAATTATTCGTCAACAAAGTCTTAAAATTCACTTAAATTAGGAATATTATTAACAAATGTGCTGTCCATCGGCGATTAGGGGCGTGAAGGTAATTGCTGCCCCCACTTTTTTGGCTTTACACTATAACCTAATTACATGCCCCTTACTATTAGTAGTGTTTTGTCCCCCTTTTTAGTGTTCATACCCAATTGCCGTCACTGGTACTTTCCATTGCAAGCGAATAGATCTGTGTTTTTGCGCAACTACAATTGATTACGGAAAGTAAGATAAATTTAACGCTTGATTAAAATATTATAGTTATTTAGTATACTAAATATTAAATTTGTCTTTTAAAAAAAGGTTTGCACGTGTATGTTATATGGGAACATAAGAAACTGCAAATAATTTTAGCTGTTTCATGATTATAGCTGTTTCATGAATTTGGCGTAGCTATAATATTTGGCATATTATCACGAAGCTGTACCACAATATAGACCATAATTTATTTAATTTCGAACTTAGTCAAATTTGGTCCAAACATTAGCTATTCACAACACTCTATTCTCCAATTCAACTCAGATTAGGTTATTTTCAAACAAAGTTAAACTATTATGAACGACTGGTTTGTTTAAATTTCACTACATGTTGGTACAAACATCCAACTGCTTATTAAACTTAACTGAGCTACCCAATCTTAGTTCAGATTTCTTTTTCAAATGAAGTTTAAACTGTTAACTCATTAAAGACACTTTGAACCAAATCCATTCGTTCGTTTAAATTTATTATTATTATTATTATTATTATTATTATTATTATTATTATTATTATTATTATTATTATTAATAATAATAATAATAATACATTTGTTTCACAACTTATGAACCAATGATTTGTAGCAATCTATGTCGGAAGAGTTTCAGAAAATAAACAGATTTGTTTTATTTTAAATTTTCATTTTTCTCAGTGTAAAGATCCGTCGAATTGTATGTTTTTAATACTCATACTTCTTGTATTCATTGAATAAGACATATTTCACTGTAAGAAAGCGTAGTTATAAGTAATTAAGCAGAAAGTAAAAAGAAAACTGTAAACAAACTTGTATGTTACACGAAACTGAAAACAATCAAATATCAATTAATTTCGAAGCTCTAGTAGTAAGAATGACACTAAAATAACACTATTAAGTAAGAAGTTGTGTCAATTATTATATAAATTCTCCTGACACTGATGGACATGCTACTTATAAACATAATAAAACGATCAAGTTGAGTTGATTTTGAATTTAACGTCCCT